>NC_086449.1:367098823-367433109 GCF_028390025.1 Pseudophryne corroboree
AACTGTGGCTGAAATGACTGGTTTGTTTGGGCCCCCACCAAAAAAGAAGCATTCAATCTCTCCTTGCTCAAACTGGCTCTACAGAGGCAATATGTCGACCTCATCCTCCGATTCCTCACCCCTTTCACTGTGTACATCCCCCCCCCCACAGAGTATTAATTTGTCCCCACTGGAATCCACCATCACAGGTCCCTGTGTACTTTCTGGAGACAATTGCTGGTCAAGATCTTCCTGGAAGAATTTATAATTAATTTTGATGAACATCATCTTATCCACATTTTGTGGAAGTAACCTCCTACGTTGATCGCTGACAAGGTTACCGGCTGCACTAAACACTCTTTCAGAGTACACACTGGAGGGGGGGCAATTTAGGTAAAATAAAGCCAGTTTGTGCAAGGGCATCCAAATTGCCTCTTGTTCCTACCAGTATACGTACGGACTGTCTGACATGCCTACTTGGATGCTGTCACTCATATAATCCTCCATCATTCTTTCAATGGTGACAGAATCATATGCAGTGACAGTAGACATGTCAGTAATCGTTTGCAGGTCCTTCAGTCTGGACCACTTTTTCTGACGTCTCTGTACATTCTCAGTATCACCTGCCTAGTGAAGTGGAATCTAGATGGGATTTGGTACCGGAGACACAATACCTCCATCAATTGTCTAAATCCCACTGCACTAATGGCGGATACCGGGCGCACGTCTAACACCTACATAAGTGTCAAGGCCTCAGTTATCCGCTTTGCAACAGGATGAATGCTGTCATATTTCATCTTCCTCACAAAGGACTGTTGGACAGTCAATTGCTTAGTTGAAGTAGTACAAGTGGTCTTCTGACTTCCCCTCTGGGATGATGATCGACTCCCAGTAGTAACAACAGCAGTGGCAGCAACAGCAGGTGTACCACTCAAGGATCCTCCGGAGGAATCCCGGTTAGGAGAGGACTCGTCAGTCTTGCCAGGGTCTTGGCCTGCAGGACTACTGACGTTCATAGCTGAGGAGGAAGTTGACGTTGAGGGAGTTGGTGGTGTGGCTTGCAGGAGCTTGGGTACAAGAGGAAGAAGGGATTTAGGTGTCAGTGGACTGCTTACGCTCTTACCCAAAGTTTCACAACTTGACATTGACTTCTGGTGAATGCACTGAAGGTGACGTATAAGGGAGGACGTTCCTAGGTGGTTAACATCCCTACCCCTACTTATTACAGATTGACAGAGGCAACACACGGCTTGACACCTGTTGTTGTCTTGATTTGTGGATAAATAATTCCACACCGAAGAGGTGGCTTTTTTGGTATTTTGTCCAGGCATCACAATGGGCTTCTTCATCCCATGGACAACAGGTGTCTTCCCCGGTGCCTCATTTAAAAAAACCACATCACCATCAGAATCCTCATTGTCAACTTCCTCCTCAGCGCCAGCAACCCATATCCTCATCCTAGTGTACTTCAACAGTGACATCTTCAATTTGAATATCAGAAACTGGACTGTGGGTGCTCCTTCCAGCACTTGCAGGGGGCGTGCAAATGGTGGAAGGAGCCACCTCTTCCCGTCCAGTGTTGGGAAGGTCAGGCATCGCAAGCGTCGACACACTTGGACTCTCCTTGGGGATTTGTGATACCATCTTAGAATGCACAGTTCTTTTCTGTGCTTTTTACAGCTTAACTCTTTTAATTTTTATAGTGGGAGGATGAGGGCTTCCATTGTCATGTGAAGCTGAACCACTAGTCATGAACATAGGCCAGGGCCTCAGCCGTTCCTTCACACTCTGTGTCGTAAAAGGCATATTGGCAAGTTTACGTTTTTCCTCAGACCATTTAAATTTCTTTTTTTGTTCTTTACTGAACTTTGGCTTTTTGGATGTTACATGCCCTCTACTATCACATTGGGCATCGGCCTTGGCAGACGACGTTGATGGCATTTCATCATCTATGTCATGACTAGTGGCAGCAGCTTCAGCACTAGGAGGAAGTGGTTCTTGATCTTTCCCTATTTTATAATCCAAATTTTTGTTCTCCATTATTTTTCTGGAGTTATAGAACACAACATGCAGCACAGGAATTACTGATGGCTGATGCACAGGACGCTACCACTGGTCTGATGCAGGACAACACAGCAACACTTTAAGGGACTTGTTATTATAATTTATTATTATACGGCAGCAGTGGACATATGGCTGCAGATTATACCACTGTGACTGCCTGGTCACTGGAATGACTGATGGCTGATGCACAGGACCCTACCACTGGTCTGATGCAGGACAACACAGCAACACTGTAAGGGACTTGTTGTTATTATTGTTATTATTATTATTATTATTATTATTATAATACGGCATCAGTGGACATATGGCTGCAGAGTATACCACTGTGACTGCTTGGTCACTGGAATAACTGATGGCTGATGCACAGGACACTACCACTGGTCTGATGTAGGACAACACAGCAACACTGTAAGGGACTTTTTGTTATTATAATTTATTATTATACGGCAGCAGTGGACATATGGCTGCAGAGTATACCACTGTGACTGCCTGGTCACTAGTGATGTGCACCGGAAATTTTTCGGGTTTTGTGTTTTGGTTTTGGGTTCGGTTCCGCGGCCGTGTTTTGGGTTCGGACGCGTTTTGGCAAAACCTCACCGAAATTTTTTTGTTGGATTCGGGTGTGTTTTGGATTCGGGTGTTTTTTTTCAAAAACACTAAAAAACAGCTTAAATCATAGAATTTGGGGGTCATTTTGATCCCATAGTATTATTAACCTCAATAACCATAATTTCCACTCATTTTCAGTCTATTCTGAACACCTCACATCTCACAATATTATTTTTAGTCCTAAAATTTGCACCGAGGTAGCTGTGTGACTAAGCTAAGCGACCCTAGTGGCCAACACAAACACCTGGCCCATCTAGGAGTGGCACTGCAGTGTCACGCAGGATGGCCCTTCAAAAAAATACTCCCCAAACAGCACATGATACAAAGAAAAATGAAAGAAAAAAGAGGAAGGTCAGGCATCGCAACCGACACAATTGGACTCTCCTTGGGGATTTGTGATTTCGAAGAACGCACAGTTCTTTGCTGTGCTTTTGCCAGCTTAAGTCTTTTCTTTTTTCAAGCGAGAGGATGAGTGCTTCCATCCTCATGTGAAGCTGAATCACTAGCCATGAACATAGGCCAGGGCCTCAGCCGTTCCTTGCCACTCCGTGTCGTAAATGGCATATTGGCAAGTTTACGCTTCTCCTCAGACGCTTTTAATTTTGATTTTTGGGTCATTTTACTGATCTTTTGTGTTTTGGATTTTACATGCTCTGTACTATGACATTGGGCATCGGCCTTGGCAGACGACGTTGATGGCATTTCATCGTCTCGGCCATGACTAGTGGCAGCAGCTTCAGCACGAGGTGGAAGTGGATCTTGATCTTTCCCTATTTTTTTAACCTCCACATTTTTGTTCTCCATATTTTAATGCGCACAACTAAAAGGCACCACAGGTATACAATGTAGATGGATGAATAGTATACTTATGGACGACGAGTGATGACACAGAGGTAGGTACAGCAGTGTCCTACCGTACTGCTATATACAGTATAATAAATGGACCTGGTGGACACTGTCAGCAAACTGCTAAACTAGTATAAAGAAAAAAAGCCACCACAGGTATACAATGTAGATGGATGGATAGTATACTTATGGACGAGTGACTGACGACACAGAGGTAGGTACAGCAGTGGCCTACCGTACTGCTATATACAGTATAATGGACCTGGTGGACACTGTCAGCAGACTGCTAAACTAGTACTACTAGTATAAAGAAAAAAAGCCACCACAGGTATACAATGTAGATGGATGGATAGTATACTTATTATTATTAATGGATGATGAGTGACTGACGACACAGAGGTAGGTACAGCAGTGGCCTACCGTACTGCTATATACAGTATAATGGACCTGGTGGACACTGTCAGCAGACTGCTAAACTAGTACTACTAGTATAAAAAAAAGCCACCACAGGTATACAATGTAGATGGATGGTAATATACTTATGGACGACAAGTGACGACACAGAGGTAGGTACAGCAGTGGCCTACCGTACTGCTATATACAGTATAATGGACCTGGTGGACACTGTCAGCAGACTGCTAAACTAGTACTACTAGTATAAAGAAAAAAAGCCACCACAGGTATACAATGTAGATGGATGGATAGTATACTTATGGACGACGAGTGACGACACAGAGGTAGGTACAGCAGTGGCCTACCATACTGCTATATACAGTATAATAAATGGACCTGGTGGACACTGTCAGCAAACTGCTAAACTAGTATAAAGAAAAAAAGCCACCACAGGTATACAATGTAGATGGATGGATAGTATACTTATTATTATTAATGGATGACGAGTGACTGACGACACAGAGGTAGGTACAGCAGTGGCCTACCGTACTGCTATATACAGTATAATGGACCTGGTGGACACTGTCAGCAGACTGCTAAACTAGTATAAAAAAAAGCCACCACAGGAGTGTTTTTCAGGCAGACAAACGTATACTGGTGGTCACTGTCAGCAAAACTGTGCACTGTACTCCTGCTCCCCAGTCCCCACAATTAAGCAGTGTGAGCACTCAGCACAGATATATCATGCAGCACACTGAGCACAGATATGGTATGGAGCGTTTTTTTCAGGCAGAGATCGGATCAAAAAAAAACTGGTGGTCACTATTAGCAAAACTCTGCACTCTACTCCGAGTCCTAACAGCTGCTCCCCAATCCTCCCCACAATTAGTAATAAAACAAGCAATCAATTGTCTCTTCTACAATTATAAACGGAGAGGACGCCAGCCACGTCCTCTCCCTATCAATCTCAATGCACGTGTGAAAATAGCGGCGACGCGCGGCTGCTTATATAGAATCCGAATCTCGCGAGAATCCGACAGCGGGATGATGACGTTCGGGCGCGCTCGGGTTACCCGAGCCATACTGGAGAATCCGAGTATGGCTCGGACCCGTGTAAAAAGGGTGAAGTTCGGGGGGGTTCGGTTTCCGAGAAACCGAACCCGCTCATCACTATTGGTCACTGGACTGACTGATGGCTGATGCACAGGACACTACAACTGGTCTGATGCAGGACAACACAGCAAAATTGTAAGGGACTTGTTGTTGTTGTTGTTGTTATTGTTATTATTATACGGCAGCAGTGGACATATGGCTGCAGAGTATACCACTGTGACTGCCTGGTCACTGGAATGACTGATGGCTGATGCGCAGGACACTACCACTGGTCTGATGCAGGACAACGCAGCAACACTGTAAGGGGCTTGTTCTTGTTGTTGTTATTATTATTATTATTATACTGCAGCAGTGGACATAGGGCTGCAGAGTATACTACTGTGACTGCCTGGTCACTGGAATGACTGATAGCTGATGCACATGACACTACCACTTGTCTGATGCAGGACAACACAGCAACACTGTAAGGGAATTGTTGTTTTTGTTATTATTATTATTATACGGCAGCAGTGGACATATGGCTGCAGAATATACCATTGTGACTGCCTGGTCACTGGAATGACTGATGGCTGATGCACAGGACACTACCACTGGACTGATGCAGCACAATACACCACCACTGAACTGATGCAGCACAACACAGCAGCAATGGACATGGCAGCAAGAGGACACATCCACTGTGACTGCCTGGTCACTGGAATAACTGATGGCTGATGCACAGGACACTACCACTGGTCTGATGCAGCACAATACACCACCTCTTAACTAATGCAGCACAACACAGCAGCAATGGACATATGGCAGCAAGAGGACACAACCACTGTGACTGGACAAATACAGCACAAGACACAGACACTGAGAGAATGGAGACACGTCCTCTCTGTACACTCTCATAGGCGGGAGTGAAAATGGTGGCAACGCACGGCTCCTTATATGGAATTCAAACCCCGCGAGAATCCGACAGCGGGATGATGACTTTTGCCTCATTCTGGTTTCCGAGTCAGGCAGGAAAACCCGAGCCTGGCTCGGAACCGTACTCGAATGTTGAAGTTCGGTAGGGTTCAGTTCTCTGAGAACCGAACTTGCTCAACTCTAGCATTAACCTTATACCTCTATAGTATTTAGACAGTTCAAGTGCCTCAGGTAAAAACCCATAAAAATTGATTTGAATAGAAAACCTCCTACTAATAATTTGTGATGTGCACCGGACATTTTTCGGGTTTTGTGTTTTGGTTTTGAATTCGGTTCCGCGGCCGTGTTTTGCATTCGGACGCATTTTGGCAAAACCTCCCTGAAATTTTTTTGACGGATTCGGGTGTGGTTTGGATTAAGGTGTTTTTTTTACAAAAAACCCTCAAAAACAGCTTAAATCATAGAATTTGGGGGTCATTTTGATCTCATAGTATTATTAACCTCAATAACCATAATTTCCACTCATTTCCAGTATATTCTGAAAACCTCACAATTTTATTTTTAGTCCTAAAATTTGCACCAAGGTCGCTGTATGACTAAGCTAAGTGACTCAAGTGGCCGACACAAACACCTGGCTCATCTAGGAGTGGCACTGCAGTATCAGACAGGATGGCACTTCAAAAAATAGTCCCCAAACAGCACATGATGCAAAGAAAAAAAGAGGTGCAATGAGGTAGCTGTGTGACTAAGCTAAGCGACCCAAGTGGCTGACACAAACACCTGGCCCATCTAGGAGTGGCACTGCAGTGTCAGACAGGATGGCACTTCAAAAAATAGTCCCCAAACAGCACATGATGCAAAGAAAAAAAGAGGTGCACCAAGGTCTCTGGATGGCTAAGCTAAGCGACCCAAGTGGCCGACACAAACACCTGGCCCATCTAGGAGTGGCACTGCAGTGTCAGACAGGATGGCACTTCAAAAAATAGTCCCCAAATAGCACATGATGCAAAGAAAAAAAGAGAAGCAATGAGGTAGCTGTGTGGCTAAGCTAAGCAACCCAAGTGGCCGACACAAACACCTGGCCCATCTAGGAGTGGCACTGCAGTGTCAGACAGGATGGCACTTAAAAAAATAGTCCCCAAACAGCACATGATGCAAAGATAAAAGAGGTGCACCAAGGTCGCTGGATGGCTAAGCTAAACGACCCAAGTGGCCGACACAAACACCTGGCTCATCTAGGAGTGGCACTGCAGTGTCAGACAGGATGGCACTTCAAAAAATAGTCCCCTAACAGCACATGATGCAAAGAAAAAAAGAGGTGCAATGAGGTAGCTGTGTGGCTAAGCTAAGCGACCCAAGTGACCGACACAAACACCTGGCCCACCTAGGAGTGGCACTGCAGTGTCAGACAGGATGGCAGATTTAAAAAATAGTCCCCAAACAGCACATGATGCAAAGAAAAAAAGAGGTGCAATGAGGTAGCTGTGTGACTAAGCTAAGCGACCCAAGTGGCCGACACAAATACCTGGCCCATCTAGGAGTGGCACTGCAGTGTCAGACAGGATGGCAGATTTAAAAAATAGTCCCCAAACAGCACATGATGCAAAGAAAAAAAGAGGTGCAATGAGGTAGCTGTGTGACTAAGCTAAGCGACCCAAGTGGCCGACACAAATACCTGGCCCATCTAGGAGTGGCACTGCAGTGTCAGACAGGATGGCACTTCAAAAAATAGTCCCCAAACAGCACATGATACAAAGAAAAAAAGAGGTGCACCAAGGTCGCTGGATCGCTAAGCTAAGCGACCCAAGTGGCCGACACAAACACCTGGCCCATCTAGGAGTGGCACTGCAGTGTCAGACAGGATGGTACTTCAAAAAATAGTCCCCAAACAGCACATGATGCAAAGAAAAAAAGAGGTGCAATGAGGTAGCTGTGTGGCTAAGCTAAGCGATCCGAGTGGCTGACACAAACACCTGGCCCATCTAGGAGTGACACTGCAGTTTTCTAACGAGAGGATGAGTGCTTCCATCCTCATGTGAATCTGAACCACTAGCCATGAACATAGGCCAGGGCCTCAGCCGTTCCTTGCCACTCCGTGTCGTAAATGGCATATTGTCAAGTTTACGCTTCTCATCAGACGCTTTTAATTTTGATTTTTGGTTCATTTGACTGAACTTTTGTTTTTTGGATTTTACATGCTCTCTACTATGACATTAGGCATCGGCCTTGGCAGACGACGTTGATGGCATTTCAACGTCTCAGCCATGACTAGTGGCAGCAGCTTTAGCACGAGGTGGAAGTGGATCTTGATCTTTCCTTATTTTACCCTCCACATTTTTGTTCTCCATTTTTTAATGTGTGGAATTATATGCCAGTAATATATCAATAGCAATGGCCTACTGTACCGTACTGCTATATATTATATACTGGTGGTCAGCAAAATGATGCACTGTCCTCCTACTATACAGTATATACTGCGCAAAACTTAAATGCACCACAGGTATGGATGGATAGTATACTTGACGACACAGAGGTAGGTAGAGCAGTGGACTACTGTACCGTATTGCTATATATTATATACTGGTGGTCAGCAAAATTATGCACTGTCCTCCTACTATATATACTGCGCAAAACTTAAATGCACCACAGGTATGGATGGATAGTATACTTGACGACACAGAAGAAGGTAGAGCAGTGGACTACTGTACCGTACTGCTATATATTATATACTGGTGGTCTGCAAAATTATGCACTGTCCTCCTACAATATACTGCGCAAAACTTAAATGCACCACAGGTATGGATGGATAGTATACTTGACGACACAGAGGTAGGTAGAGCAGTGGACTACTGTACCGAAATGATATAATACTGGTGGTCACTGGTCAGCAAAATTCTGCACTGTCCTCCTACTATATACTACAATGCAGCACAGATATGGAGCGTTTTTCAGGCAGAGAACGTAGATATTTTCAGCACACTGAGCACAGATATTTGCAAGCACACTGAGCACAGATGTTTGCAGCACACTAAGCACAGATATTTGCAGCACACTGAACACAATTGAGAACGCTGCAAACGTCCTCTCCCTATCATCTCCAATGCACAAGTGAAAATGGCGGCGACGCGCGGCTCCTCATATAGAATATGAATCTCGCGAGAATCCGACAGCCGGATGATGACGTTCGGGCACGCTCGGGTTAACCGAGCAAGGCGGAAAGATTCGAGTCCGCCTCGGAATCGTTTAAAATGGGTGAAGTTCGGGGGGGGGGGGGGGGTTCGGATACCGAGGAACCGAACCTGCTCATCACTACTAATAATAAACATTGGAGAATATTGGTTCATATTATGGTGGTTTGGGGGATTATGCATCTATCTGACCAAGTGAAATTTGTGAACTATTGGTACAGATATGCCCACATACACCTATCCTCAAACAGCATGAAATATCCACTAAGCTGTGCCATGCTTCTTTTTCACTCAATAATTGACTCACCTTGTACTGCTAATGAGAAAAAGAACAAGGTACAATATGCGTACGTACACCACTATGGGTTTTTTGTGCTAAAGCTGTTCAAAAAAGACACTAATCTGTGAAAAAGGCAAAAAACCAAAGACCTCTTTGACTGAGCCACACCATGCATCCCACTATGCAGCACTGTATGACTTTACATTGTGAGAAAACTGCAAATGCTAAATCCACAGTATACTACAAGTGTGTTGGTTTATAGCTGCAGTACAAAAAAAGATGCTATGTGAAAAAGACACTAAAATGTGAAAGTATGAAACCCGCTATCCATGCTAAAGTGTTTGATTAGCGCCACTTATCTCACGCCATATGGTGAAAAACTGTAGATGAATGAAGACATATCTGTAGAACATATTTTAAACAAGTTGTTTCCATGGATCCAAGACAATTAAATTCAACAATACCATTTTGTTCTCTCAGTAACTGTACATTTTTCTTTGAATTGTCTTGTAATTACTAGGCTGGTCATACTCAACTTCAGTACTTGTTGCCGTTTCATAGACATCATTTCTATACAGGAAAACCATATTGAATGAAAGTCTAAGTGGTATATTCAATTGAAGTCGAAAGCTGTCGTCTGTCGAAAAGACGTCAGTTTTCGACCTTTTTAGGTCGAAAGGGGTACAGACTATTCAATCTAATCCCAAATTATTTGACAAATCGAGTAATTCAACTTGTCGAAAAGCATGTGGATCGGCGGAATATCCGCCAATCCACGTGCCTCTGTCGACCCTTTTCGACCATCTCAATTCGACTTTAAAAAAAGTTGAAGTGAGATGCAGGAGCAGGGACCGGGAGAGCCGCGGGCAGATGGAGAGCAGCACGGGAGGATGTCACAGCTGCTGCTCACAGCAGCATCCACCCGGTTCCAGCAATCGAGACCTCACTTGCTGGAGCCTGGTGGACGCTGCCGTGAGCAGTGGCTGTGATGCGGGAATGGGAAGAGGCAGAGAGACGGGGGGCGGGAGATGGGGGAGAGCCGCGGGCAGACGGGGGGAGAGCAGCGATACAGCACCGGCTATATAGCCGATGCTGTAGCTCTGCTCTCCCCCGTCTGCCCGTGGCTCTCCCCTGTCTCAGCTCCCGCATCTCAAATCAACTTTTTTAAAAGTTGAATTGAGATGACATTGAATAGCCCAGGTTGGATCCATTCCAACAAATGAATGTCAGAATGGATCCGACTTGAATTGAATATACCCCTTAGCAAAATATGTAAATTTGTAGACTATAAATATATCTGCTCTGTCTTTTGTAAATCTTGAACTACATATTAATCTCCAAATGATTATAGAAAAAAGAAAGATCGGATGGAAACCTACTGTTGGCGCAAAGTAAAAATGGTGGTGATATTTCACCGTGATGGTCACTGTCCATGAAAACTGATGAAGAAGTCTGTGAATGTTCACAATGCGTGGTCTTCGTAGGAATTCAATTCAATTCCATTTGATGACATATGAAAAAAGAACACAAATGGTATACAAAAGTTCAGTTGAAGTTCCAAAAAGAGTTAATTTGATATAGAACCAGGACATCCAAAGCTTTAATTTGATTATCCCATGGTTATCTGCTCATAATTCTTCCATCAACTGGGATACATGCACTTTATCATTCCTTTCTCAGCACTGTAAGGTAAACTCTAGTCTCTGAAGACTCTCTGTTTTTTCTTCTAAAGATTTGGAAGTAAAGCCACCAATCTGAGTACCTTTATTAGATTTTATTACTTTCCAGGAAGGTTGAAGTTAACATTAATTGACTCTGGTCCCAACTCCCTTTAAATATCAAGCTCTAGACTGTTCAACATGCGGGTACATCAATTGTCATTTGCCTGCTTTGGTCTAGGTGTCTGTGTAATCCTAGCTTCATCTCTCCACACTGGATTGTGTACTTTGGGCTCCTGCTCCAATCTAAATTTGTGGTTGTTGTTAATGGCTCATAGTATTCTTTTCCTATTGTATCCTGTATCACTTCACCAGTTACTGTGTCTCATACTTCGCTGCTCATAGGCAGCCCAGTGCCTCTTTTTAACACCAGATGATCTTTGCTGAGATGAGTTACAATAGTGTAATAAGGAGTTACTAGCCATCAAATGTGTTTTCAGAATGGAGTCACTACCTTGGGAGTTCTATACCTCCACTGCAGCCATTGCCAGTCACATAAATATGTACTTTTATGATCTGCTAAACAACTATCCCCTGGACAGGAAAACTTGATACAGTATCAACCTGGATCTAGAAATGGGAAAGCTGATGCCCTTCTCAGAATGGTATCCAAATCCCAATTGAAGGATTATCTGGAAATATTTTTCTTAAATAAGCATCCTGTTTCCAGGAATTGTTAACTATTTTGAAAGATTGTTATGAAATTACCCTTTTCCCATACATCCTTCTGTTGATATTAATTTAATATCACCGTAGTACAGTAGCTATTGGACTCAACCTCAAATTTATTTACCTAATCAGCAGTAATTGTTGTGTTAAACAGTCAATGTAGCATATTAAATTTGGGGTGAATTTTAGAAAAATTCTGCATGCAGGGATTTTACCACAACCTCAAGGTTTTTGGAACTTCTTCAAAAGAAGAAAAGAATATCAGGTACTGTCACTTCTATAAAAATAACTGCAGCTGCTTTCTTGCAGCCACAGATGTAGTCCAATTTTATTCCCTGTCTCTGGAGTCCCATCTTGTGCAGCTGCAGCAGAGTTTTTTTAAACAAACTTTATTGACAACCATATCAAGGAGCTGTTCCCCCCTTTGTGAACAAACCATCTGGCGAAACGTACGTTAAAGGAAGGAGCCTTGCGGGCACCCCGCTGATTGCGCACGGCAGGCTGCCCCCGGTACAGGTTGTATGACATAGAATGTATTTGTGATTGTGAAGCCCTGAAGCCTGAGGCATTTGGCCGTTCGGCGCTAAATGAATGTTTAATTGCATCTCACAATCTGGATATGTTTAATCTTTCTATGTCAATTTTCATATGACTCAAGTTATAAACTATAGACTATGAGTATACCTTTCAAACAGCCTATTATTATCATTTATAAATAAGTTTCCAATTGTGTCTGATGGTATGATTAAAGGTACCTATCCTCCTTTGCCATATATTGTATGTTAATACTGACTTTAGCAGGCGTAGTGTTGATGGTTAAATATATGTGTGGCTAGTACCTTGATTGTGATTTTATTTCACACATAATCTTATGCATTTACAAGGAACTCTGTCTTCTTTCAACACCAGAGTAGCATAGTGTCAGTAACCCATATATTGGCTGCACTGACGGCAGTGTCATCAGCCACTGTCTGCACTTCTAGAGACTAGCATGAGTAAGGGTCTCTCACCACGCATATAATGCGATAGCACATGCGTGGCAGCAGAACCACAAAATATGCCTTTAAGTCTTGCCTTCTTTCCTTACTCTTTCTAGCTCACTAAGCTGAGAGCTAAATCACAGCATGTTATGATTATTGGAATATAGGAGCCCTAACAGATGTGATTAAAAGGTCATAGACATATATCTGTTTCCTGCTTAATATAAGTGTCTTGTAGATAATATCAAATGAATTAAGTGAACAGAGGAATTATTCATTCCTACCAACAACTGTTGGAAATTCAAATTGTTCTCTCAGACCCAATATATACACTACTGTTGTCTTTTTGCTCCTCTTACTTCAACTCCAGAGTAAGTAGAGTGTCAGTAACTCTCTCATTGGCTGCACTGACCATATTGTCATCAGCCAAAAGCAGAAGTGAATAAGACACTCTAGGGGGTAAATTTACTAAGGTGGGAGTTTTTTTAGAACTGGTGATGTTGCCCATAGCAACCAATCAGATTCTACTTAACATTTGTCTAGCTGCTTCTAGAAGATAATAGATACAATCTGATTGGTTGCTATGGGCAACATCACCAGTTCTAAAAATCTCCCACCTTAGTAAATTTACCCCTATGTGTATGCTCTGGCATTGTCTGTGATTCTAGATACCGGCGCGAGTAAGGGTCTCTCACCACGTATATAATGCAATAGCAAATACGAGGCAGCAGAACCATGAAACACGCCCTAAGGTCTTGTCTTATCTTTCTCGAGTCATATTTACATATCAATTTTCCTCCACGGTAAGGGCTGAGGTCCGTTGGAGGTTTCAAACAACCTGTACCTTTTAATTAGTTACATGTTGTGTTGTATGTATTGTGTTTATATTTCGCCTTTTAGATCAAGAGAATACATTCTCTTTATTTTTTAATATTTAATCAAAAATAAAAGTTAAGTTTTTACTTCTTGATCCCATTTATGCACATTAATTATAGCACTTCTGAGTGCCCCATTAGGTATTTTTTTTGGAACCATACCAAGTTGGCAGAGCTCTCTTCTTGCTTCTAAAGTGAGGAGAAGCAGTTTTCGGCAGCTATCAGTGATGAAGCCAGCGCTGGAGACAATATCTGACTGTAAGTGACCTGAGCGCTGGGACAGCTGGAACACTTAGTGCTGCCACAGATGCCTGTGGCATCGAGAAAATCTATCACTCAGCATAGGCAGCCAAAATGGAGCAAAATCCTTTTAGTACATATCGAGAAGCTATATGTACAGTGATTTCTCGCAGTTTTCATTTAGACTTCTTGGTCGGGATCTAATGCCGTTCAAATTCGGCGGCCATGCAGGATGCCAGCCGAACTCGGATGTTTATTTAAGGGGCAATCACTTACAAGGCATGGTTTTACCTTGTAAGTGATTGCCCCTGTAAAAAAAAGTTGGAGTTCAGTCGGCATCCCACACGGCCGCTAAACTACCTTATCTCAGCTTATTAGGTGGACCCCACAGTTACTTGCTTTTTTGCTTTGCTCCATCTCAGAATCAGCCCCACATTGTCTATAACTGACTCTCCAGGTATTTGTAGATATTTTTTGGGGGGGTTCTTTTATGCCATCCAATTTAATACCTGCCATTTGAACCACAGCTTTTTTCTTTTAGGTTAGATGCTTGTCTTGTAACAATAAAATTGTGCTATACAATGCAAAATACATGTGGCTAATGTTTGTTTTACATGGATTCATTAACTCAGTGTAAGACACACTGTGGGTCATTCAGCTGCGGCTGCAAAGTGGCTATTGTACGCATATCGATCAATATTTTCGCACTGTGCATGCATCCGAGTTGCAGTGTGTATGCACAGTGAGTGATTTGCGAGTTTGGTCACAGCAAGATTTTAGTCACAAAGTGAGTGACATTAAGTCAGCTTTTGTGCGTGGTATCGGGCGGGTCATGGTCGTTTGGACGGCGTTTTCTGGGCATGCATACAATAGCAGCTGCAAGCACACTTGCTACTGGAGAGACCTGTGTGTCCCAGGAGTTCTGCTCAGCCTGTGTGTCTACAGAGTTACTCAGGCTCTGGTGACCCTATGTGTGATAATGTAAGCAATGTTTCTGTAATCATGTGGCGCCATACGAAATGCAATCGCAGTGGGCATTCTTTTGCCTCGGCTAGCTTCTAGTCTTCTACCCATATTAGCATATAATCGCAATTGCATGTGGCAAATTATTGCAACAGGAGTAGGAAGAACAACCGCACCTGAATGACCCCCACAGTGCTGTTGCACTGAAGAAATGCAATTAATTTTATTATGCATGAGCTGTACTGATTTCCTTGTTTGTGTCTTTTTATTATACTGCAAGTTTTACATTGCAATTCTGTACCTAACTTTATGCATTTTAATGAAACTAGAAATATATTAAAAGCATAGTGTGATACCCAATCTCTTAGAAAAACTGGTGAAGTATTTGAATGCAAATAGCTGAGTGCCATTCAGCAAATCAAAAAACACTGATAAAATTTGCCCTTCCTGTCTATTTAACTTGTTTCCTTAATCGTTCTGCATAAAATGAAAACTCCAATTTTGTACTGCTCCATAAAACTCGGCACATCAGTGCACCTATGCTGCACTTGGCTTTGATCCATCTGTTCCAATCAGCTGGTACCAACTTCTGCTCATTCACAAACACCAAAACTCCCAAAAGTTTAGGCTTATCAGAGAATTTTTCACTGTGCCTAAGCCACTTTACGCTTTGCAAATGAGGCCCAGTATGTTCAGTAGAGAATGCAATAACATACTATAATGTGCATTATTACATGCATTCATTATAGTTACTATTCAGGAGCGGTTCTTGGTGCGGGCAAGCAGTGCCTGCGCCCAGGGCGCTGCGGCCTGGGGGTGCGGTCGCAGTCACCCCGCAGGCGCCCGCCACCTACCCACACCCCGCTCCCTGGCTGCAGCAGGCGCCGTGGGCTGTGTGGGCATCCGCTGCAGCCGGCGCACCTGTCAGACGCTAGAGGTCATTATTGACCTCTAGTGTCTGTGCGGCGCTGCTACAGGATAGACGTCATGACGTCTCTCCCATAGAGAGGAGCCACGGGCGGCCAGACGGAGGAGCAGCAGCGGTCGGGAAGCAGGAGCGGGGCTGGTAAGTATTGTTTTTTATGTGTGTGTGTGTGTTTGTAAGCGGCTACTAAGGGGCACAGCAACAGGGGGCACAGCGGCAGGGGGCACAACTACAGGGCAAATCTACTAGGGACATAGTTATACGGGGCACAACTACTGGGGCAAATCTACTGGGGGCATAGCTACAGGGGGCAAATCTACTGGGGGCACAGCTACTGGGGGTATAGCTACAGGGGAAAAATTTACTGGGGCAAAACTACTTGGGGCAAATCTACTAGGGGCACAGCTACAGGGTGCACAACTATTCGGGGCATAACTGTGACCACGCCCCTCCCCTTTGAAGCCACACCCCTATTTTTCAGTTCGCACTAACTGTTTTAGCCGGGGGGGCAGTGGAAACTTTCGCACTGGGCGCCACAAGGTGTAGAACCGGCCCTCTTACTATTGTACAGTATTGCTTTGTTTTGCATAGCACAACTCTATTAATGTATCCTGAACCTGCAAACTATTGTATTTTGGTATTTATAGATTTGAATTAGTGAGTATGTTAGTGCAGCAAGGAGCAAATAATGAAGATCTGGGACCAGGTGTGCAAGCTTAAATGGTTTGATCAAAATATAAACTAAAACCTAATACTGTACTGTAGTTTTATTTTGCAAGATTCATAGATTTGCAGTAGTGAGGATAAACACTGTCAAGTGTGTTTTTGATGTACATACCTGTACATAGACATTGTTATCACAATGGGAGAGTTTCAATATAAATATTTATGAAGAGGCGTATTAGTGAATGTTTCAGTCACGAACTCCATCTATGAAGTAGCTCTCCAATTAACAGTTGTTATTTAGAGAGTAGGATATCGTTAATGTAATAGTAGGGCTTCAACGCACATTTTTTTTTTATTTATTAAAATGTACTTAAAGCTCCATATTGCACAGCTCTTTACAAATGAGAACAAAGACAGTAAGAAAACTAGGTTTGGTATAAACAAACTAACAAACAGAGGAAAGAGGTACCTGCTTACATGAATTGTCACATTAGTAGGCATTTCACTATACTTGCTGTGCTGAGAAGCCATCACACACAGTAAACGGTTCACAGCATCCTGATGGGTGAATAGCATCATCCAAAATCAGAGTATAGTAAGTTCTTGTTGCATGAGGGGAAAGTATACATTTGGGACGGCATTATGTATTTTCGTAGAGATGTGCGGCGGACACTTTTCGTGTTTTGTGTTTTTTTTTTGGTTCTAATTCCCCGCTCGTGTTTTGGTTTTGGCTCGGTTTTGCCATAACCACCCTTTCGGGTTTTGGTTTTGGATCTGGATGATTTAAAAAAAAAAAAAAAGATAAAAACAGCTAAAATCACAGAATTTGAGGGTAATTTTGCTCCTACAGTATTATTAACCTCAATGACATTCATTTCCACTCATTTCCAGTCTATTCTGAACACTGAACATCTCACAATATTGTTTTTAGGCCAAAAAGTTGCACCGAAGTGGCTGGATGACTAAGTTAAGCGACACAAGTGTGCGGCACAAACACCTGGCCCATCTAGGAGTGGCACTGCAGTGGCAGACAGGATGGCAGATTTAAAAAAAAGGCCCCAAACAGCACATCATGCAAAGAAGAAAAAGAGGTGCAATGAGGTAGCTGTATGACTAAGCTAAGTGACACAAGTGTGCAGCACAAACACCTGGCCCATCTAGGAGTGGCACTGCAGTTGCAGACAGGATGGCACTTAAAAAAACTAGTCCCCAAACAGCACATGATGCATTATGTTGTATAAACAAGACATTCACACTTTAATGAACCAATCATTTCAGCGACAGGGTCTGCCACACGACTGTGGCTGAAATGACTGGCTTGTTTGGGCCCCCACCAAAAAAGAAGCAATCAAACTCTCCTTGCACAAACTGGCTCTACAGAGGCAAGATGTCGACCTCATCCTCATCCTCCGATTCCTCAACCCTTTCACTTTGTACATCCTCCTCCTCACAAAGTATTAATTCGTCCCCACTGGAATCCACCATCACAGGTCCCTGTGTGCTTTCTGGAGGCAATTGCTGGTCAAGGTCTTCCCGGAGAAATTTATAATTTATAATTCATTTTGATGAACATCATCTTCTCCACATTTTGTGGAAGTAACCTCCTACGCCGATCGCTGACAAGGTTACCGGCTGCACTAAACACTCTTTCAGAGTACACACTGGAGAGGGGGCAACTTAGGTAAAGCCAGTTTGTGCAAGGGTATCCAAATTGCCTCTTTTTCCTGCAAGCATACGTACGGAATGTCCGACGTGCCTACTTGGATGCTGTCACTCATATAATCGTCCACCATTCTTTCAATGGTGACAGAATCATATGCATTGACATTAGACATCAGTAATCGTTGGCAGGTCTTCAGTCCGGACCAGATGTCAGCACTCACTCCTGACTTCCCTGCATCACCGCCAGCGGGTGGGCTACGAAATCTTATCCTTTTCCTCGCAGCCCCAGTTGCAGGAGAAAGTGAAGGAGGAGCTGTTGACGAGTCACATTCTGCTTAAGTTGACAATTTTCTCACCAGCAGGTCTTTGAACCTCTGCAGACTTATGTCTGCCAGAAAGAGAGTTACAATGTAGGCTTTAAACCTAGGATCGAGCACGATGACCAAAATGTAGTGCTCTGATTTCAACAGATTGGCTACCCGTGAATCCTGGCAAAGTGAATAAAGGGCTCCATCCACAAGTCCCACATAGTTTGCGGAATCGCTCCATCTTAGCTCCTCCTTCAATTTCTTCAGCTGCTTCTGCAGAAGCCTGATGAGGGGAATGACCTGACTCAAGCTAGCAGTGTCTGAACTGACTTCACGTGTGGCAAGTTCGAAGGGTTGGAGAACCTTGTACAAGACGGATATCATTCTCCACTGCGCTTGAGTCAGGTGCATTACCCCTCCTTTGCCTATATCGTAGGCAGATGTATAGGCTTGAAAGGCTTTTTGCTGCTCCTCCATCCTCTGAAGCATATAGAGTGTTGAATTCCACCTCGTTACCACCTCTTGCTTCAGTTGATGGCAGGGCAGGTTCAGGTGTGTTTGATGGCGCTCCAGTCCTCGGCACACGGTGGCTAAATGCCGAAAGTAGCCCACAATTTCTCGGGCCACCGACAGCATCTCCTGCACGTCACTGTATTTTTAAAAAAAAATTCTGCACCACCAAATGAATTGTATGTGCAAAACATGGGACGTGCTGGAATTTGACCAGATGTAATGCACGCACAATATTGGTGGTGTTGTCCGATGTCACAAATTCCCAGGAGAGTCTAAGTGGGGTATGCCAATGTGCAATGATATCCTTCAGTTTTAGTAAGAGGTTGTTAGTGGTGTGCCTCTTACGGAAAGCAGTGATACATAGCGTAGCCTGCCTAGGAACAAGTTGGCAATTGCGAGATGCTGCTACTGTTGCCGCTGCTGTTATTGCTGCGGGAGGCTATACATCTACCCAGTGGGCTGTCACAGTCATATAGTCCTTAGTCTGCCCTGTTACACTTGTCCACATGTCCGTGGTTAAGTGGACAGTGGGTACAACTGCATTTTGTAAGACACTGAGGACACTTTTCCTGACGTCTCTGTACATCCTCGGTATCACCTGCCTAGTGAAGTGGAACCTAGATGGGATTTGATACCGGGGACACAGTACCACAAACATGTCTCTAAGTCTCACTGAACTAATGGCGGATACCGGATGCACATCTAACACCAACATAGCTGTCAAGGCCTCAGTTCTCCACTTTGCAAAAGGATGAGTGCTGTCATATGTCATCTTCCTCAAAAAGGACTGTTTGACAGTCAATTTCTTAGTTGAAGTAGTACAAGTGGTCTTCTGACTACCCCTCTGGGATGACAATCGACTCCCTGCTGCAACAACAGCAGCGGCGGCAGCAACAGCAGGCGTACCACTCAAAGATCCTCCAGAGGAATTTCAGGTCAGGGAAGGACTCCTCAGTCTTGCCAGTGACATGGCCTGCAGGACTACTGACGTTCCTGACTAAGGAGGAAGTTGACGTTGAGGGAGGTGGTGGTGTGGCTTGCAGAAGCTTGGGTACAAGAGGAAGAAGAGATTTATGTAATTGGACTGCTTACACTCTTGCCCAAAGTTTCACAACTTGACACTGACTTCTGATGAATGCGCTGCAGGTGACATATAAGGGAGGATGTTCCTAGGTGGTTAACATCCTTTCCTCTACTTATTACAGATTGACAGAGGCAACACATGGCTTGACACCTGTTGTCTGGATTTATGGAGAAATAATTCCACACCGAAGAGGTGGCTTTTTTGGTATTTTGCCCAGGCATCACAATGGGCTTATTCATCCCTCGGACAACAGGTATCTCCCCCGGTGCCTCATTAAACAAACCACATCACCATCAGAATCCTCATCGTCAACTTCCTCCTCAGCTCCATCAACACCCATATCCTCATTCTGGTGTACTTCAACAGTGACATCTTCAATTTGAATATCAGAAACTGGACTGTGGGTGCTCCTTCCAGCACTTGCAGGGGGCATGCAAATGGTGGAAGGAGCCACCTCTTCCCGTCCAGTGTTGGGAAGGTAAGGCATCGCAACTGCCGATACACTTGGACTTTCCTTGGGGATTTGTGATATCATCTTAGAACGCACAGTTCTTTGCTGTGCTTTTGCCAGCTTACCTCTTTTCATTTTTCAAGTGAGACGATGATGGCTTCCATCGTTATGTGAAGCTAAACCACTAGTCCTGTACATAGGGGTCAATCCGACCCAATCACACGCTGCACTTCCTCACAGCAGTGCGATTGGGTCAGAACTGTGCTTGTGCGGCATGTGCATTGCGCACGCACATCATTGCCCGGCGATGCTACGAAGCTGGAAATGAAGAAAGTGGTTGCAGCGGTGACCGCAAGAAAATTAACAAAAGAAAGGTGTCCAGGGCGTCACCTGTCCATTGGCGGCCGTTTTCGGGGAGTGGTAAGGAAAACACAGGCGTGTCCAGTAGAACGGAGGGCGGATGTCTGACATCAAAGCCGAGCCCATCGTCGCTAGAGCCATCGCACAGGTTATGTATGTCCAGGGCTGGTCTTGTTTTGCTTGAAACTTTTTTAGCATAGCAGGGCTGCACAAGCGATTGCAGCCATGCTATGCTAAAATACACTCCCCCATAGGTGGAGATTAGTTGATTGCACCATCAGCAAAAAGTTGCTTGGTGCGATCAACTCAGAATGACTCCCATAGGTCAGGGTTTTACCCGTTCCTTGCCACTCCGTTTCGTAAATGGCATATTGGCAAGTTTACGTTTCTCCTCAGACCATTTAAATTTCTTTTTTTGGGTCTTTTTACTGAACTTTGGCTTTTTGGATTTTACATGCCCTCTACTACCACATTGGGCATCGACCTTGTCAGACGACGTTGGTGGTATTTCATCATCTATGTCATGACTAGTGGCAGCAGCTTCAGCACTAGGAAGAAGTGGTTCTTGATCTTTCCCTATTTTATCCTCCAAATTTTTGTTCTCCATTATTTTTCTGGAGTTATATAACAATAGGCAGTACAGGAGAGCATACCTCTACACCACACAGGGCAAACCCTGTGAAAATGATTTGAATTAAATATTAATAACCCCTTTATATGGAGTAAATAATATACAGCACAGGACAGCACCACTGAACTTATTTATATGGCAGCACCACTGGACTGGATTTATACGGAATTATATGGAATTATATGGCAGGATCACTGGAATTATATGCCAGTACCACTGGATTTATATGGCAGTACCACTGCACTGGATTTATACGGCAGTACCACTGGAATTATATGGCAATATCACTGGAATTATACGACGGTATCACTGGAAGTATACGCCAGTATCACGGGAATTATACGGCAATGTCACTGGAATTATATGGCAGTATCACAGGAATTATAAAGCAATATCACTGGAATTATACGGCAATATCACTGGAATTATACAACAGTATCACGGGAATTATACGCCAGGCAATATAACAGGAATTATATGGCAGTATCACTGGAATTATACGGCAGTATCACAGGAATTATACAGCAATATCACTGGAATTATACGGCAATATCACTGGAATTATACGACAGTGTCACAGGAATTATACGCCAGTATCACAGGAATTATACGCTAATAACACTGGATATATGGCAGCAGAGGACACCACCACTGGGACTGGTCACTGGACTGATGCTGCACAAGACACTACCCCTGGTCTGATGCAGGACAACACAGCACCACTGAAAGAGACTTATACAGCTACACTGGATATATGGCAGCAGAGGACACCACCACTGTGACTGGTCACTGGACTGATGCTGCACAAGACACTACCCCTGGTCTGATGCAAGACAACACAGCAAAACTGCAAGGGATTTAAACTGCAGTGACCATCCATGGTTGCCAGCACTGGGGACATTTAGCAGCAGAGGACACCACCACTGTGATTGGCTGGACTGATGCAGTATAAGAGACTACACTGGACTGAGCAGCACTAGACAGCACTGGAATCACCACCCCACTTTCCCGCCAACACAGACACTGAGGACTCGTCCTCTCACTACACTCTCCAAGACTGGAGTAAAAATGGCGGCGATGTGCGGGTCCTTATATGGAATCCAAACCCCGCGGGAATCAGACAGCGGAATTATGACGTTTTGCCTCGTTCTGGTTTCTGAGTTAGGCAGGAATACCCAAGCCTGACTTGGATCCGGACTGGGGTAGGGAGGTTCGGTAGGGTTCGGATCTCATGGATCCAAACCCGCTCATCTCTAGTATTTTGTGTACTGTAGATACACCGGGGGTCTGCCGCAGTGAAGGGATCCTCAGCAGATAGCATTACAATAAATCACACTGACTCATTATATGGCGCTGCCCGAACGTGCTCTGCGGGCTGCCTGTAACATACAGTAATGAGCTGCAGTAGCTGAGACAGAGCTGCACTGACAGTCTGGCCAGAAGGAGAGGAGGGGCCACAATCCCCTCTCCTCTTACTGCTCTGATCACAGCTTTCTCCAATCCCTCTCTTCCAGGCAAGGATTGTTCTTGCCTCCGGTACCAGGGATCACGTGACCATCCATGGTTGCCAGGACTCGTGAATTCTGTGTTCCTGGATATGTACATGTGGCATCCTGGAAAGTTGGGTAAGTGCCCCTTTAAAGGAAACTCGGTGTCATGCTGGTACAGCAGGGGTTTAGGGTTGGACCAGATTCCGGTCAAATGGTCTGGCTGGTGAGCACTGATTGGACAAGAGAGTCTGGAAGCAGAGGATGCTTGTTGGGAGAAGAAGTTGGGAATGAGGGGAATCCATTGTAGTGCTGGACACACTGAGAGGAGCGGGAGCCAACAAGATGGAGCAAACCGGGTGGTCACGCTGGGTGGTGGAGAGCAGCAATGCAGAACTGAAGCAGCGGGGTGCTACAAGTATTGCCGGAGAGGGCGTGAGATGTAGCAGCCGGGGACCAGACACCACCAGGCCTATTGAAAGGTGTGGATGCTGCTGTCATCTTGTAATGCTGGGAACCGCCGAGCCAGATCCAGTCCATTGAAGTAACTACAACAGAGAATTGGAGTGAGTACACAGAGACTTTTGGTGTAGAGGGTTGCAATCAGGCAAGTGCCAGGCCCAATTGTTCTTTGGTTACACGCACTGTGCATTATTGTAAGAAGACAAGTGTTGTCACCATGCTCTAAAGTAATAGCTTACAAACTAGCCCCTCATTTGAATACAGTTATCAGAAGAGAGACACACTTTATAAGAAGAGCTTGAGAGACATTTAGTCATTAAAATGAGTACAATTACTGAATTATTTACCCAAGCAATACTGAGTTATTTAAGAAATAAAGACTGACCTAACCTATCCAAGTAACCCTTACTACAGAGTAAGCTGCTTTTGTTAGTGACACTAGGATACCTTCGCTATCTACATCCTCTTTGCATAACTGACTCACAGTGACATATCTAATTTGCTTTACAAGTTCCATTACCACTCCATTGCAAAACTGGCTCTTCAGGAGCCAAAGAGAACTCCAATGTAATTTGCTTGTGTAGATTGAAACATCAATATTAGGGAAAGTTAGAAATGTAGAAACTGTCATTGAGAATTGTATTTTTCATCACTCTTCCCTCATTATTGTTTTGTTATTAGAATATGCATATATCTGTGATTAGATTAATTGTCCTATTGAATTACTAAATGTTCCAGCATATTGTAAGCTATGGTCAACTGTGATTTGCTAATCTTCTTTAATGCCATCTTATTCTTGTGCCTAATTTTTGCCACTGCAGCTCAATAAAATGACATCTTGTTGGTATTGCTGTCTAAACATTCCTGTTGCATATCAATCTATCCTACCTCTCTGAGCATGGTACTATGAACAAGGGAGGTTATTCAGGTCACATCACTAATCAATGTGACTGCAATAACCCCGTTGGTGGTGCTAGTGTGCATGCGCAGGTCCTGTCCTGCGCATGCGCTAGCAACCAATGTTATCTGATTGCATTGGCTGCAAATGCATCTGCACAGGTAAAAGGCACAGGCAAAATGGGGGGCAGTTCGGCAGCTTGACATCACAAAGCAGAAACTACAATCCTTACTGAATAACCCCCAAGGTACGAGGGAGAACACTTTAGGGAAAAGTTCTGTCACATAGCCACCGAACATCTGTGATACCTCTTCTAACATCCTAGACATACCTGCCAACCAAGGGCTGGGCAGGTGTGTTTTGTCAATATAAGAACTCAGGAGGCAGAATGTAAAGTAGGATCTACGCATGAAAGGGGTGGTCTTCTGTATGCCGACTGACGGGATCCCGGCGCACAGTATACCGGCGCCGGGATCCCGACAGCCGGCATACCGACACTTATTCTCCCTTGTGGGGGTCCACGACCCCCCTGGAGGGAGAATAAAATAGTGTGGCGCGCGTAGCCACACTGTCGGTAAGCAGGCGGTTGGGCTCCCGGCGCCGGTGTGCTGGTCGCCGGGAGCCCGACCGCCGGCATATCGTAGTGAACCCCATGAAAGAGTGTACTCAGTATAATGAATGAAGAGTCAGATGATAGAACAGAATGAGCCAAAGGACTGAAGTATTAATCACAGTTGAACCATAATGGAGTCAGGAACTTGAACTGGACTGTAATCAGACTTGAACTGGATTGGAACCAGACTTGAACTGAAATAGAGTCAGGTGGAGTGGAGCTCAGCAAGCAGGTAGCCAGCAGTATTCACAGAATGCAGCTTTTTACTAGAATAACTGCAGACTGCTTGATTAAAGCACAAGAGATTCAGTCTGAAAACAGGACCATGCTGATACTTGTGAAACTTGGATTGGTCCATTTTACTACTCAAGCTGAGAAACTGTAGCTGCTTATTGATTAGAGCTCCGAGAGCCATCAGGAAGAATACTGACTAGTGTACATAGAAGGAGGCAGCCTAAGATCTAGATCACTGGAGCAAGGATGGTTTGTAGGTACACTCTGTAGCCGTAAGCTGGAAGGAGTCATGTGGAGTCAGGTTATGCTTATAATAAGTGATGTTGCACTGGCAACCTGCAGAGGCTCTAGACACTGACTTTATAGGGTGAGACAGAAGCAGATTGGATGCTGGTGTCATGAGACCTGAGTCTGGCTCCAGATTGGCTGGAGTCCAGTCAGGTGATGTTGTCTAATATAGCAGTGCCCACAGGCTGGCATGAAGAGAATGCCAGGACCATGTGCAGTATGGCAGTGCATCACAGCAGCAGCAAGAGGAGCCTCAGCAGAGCTCTGAGATGCACTGTGAGCCGGCATGAGGGTAAGTTCCGGGGCGTTAGACACATAGGACGGGATGTAATGATGTCTGAGTTTATCAGACGTGCAGAATACCGGCCAAACTCTTACCTTTTTTAAAGGGGCAATCCTTTGCCAATACTAAACATGTTATCTGAATATATGCAAAAAATATAAAAAAACTCAGTTTAGTGTTCTGCCCATGTATAAATCACAGAAATTCCAATTAGTGGTGAACAGCCTCTACTATTTGTAGTACAAGTCCTGGGATCATCTGAGTACTGATAAGCATCTTCAGCTTCAAGAAAATGGCCGCCATTGTAGGTGAAAACCTATTTAGTCATTCTAGAGATCTTATCATGCCTCTTCAGGTATTGCTATAATAGCAGCAAGGTTTTTGTATTGTCAACCTGTTTTCACAATGCTCAGTGGTTGTCAGTCACTACGATGCTCAGGTCTTTTACATTTTCATATATTTCATTGGCTGTACAAACCATTGCCACTTTAGGCAAACCACTGCAGTCAATTTTACAAAGGCATACTGCTAAAAGAGCCCGAGGCTCTTTTAGCAGCATGTGTTAGACCTCCCCTGATTTAGACCTTCCCAGATAATCAATTAACAGTCTAATGTGGGCGTGTCATAAGTAAACCAACTCACTGGATTTATTAATAATATGCTTCCAATTAATGTGGATGAAAACAACTTTAAAAGTAAATTTAAAGTACAAAAGTAATCCCATGAAACACAAAAATATATACACTACTTAGAACAGTGTATGGCATTTTGCAAGTTTCTACACAATATGGGTGTGTGGTACCCCGGGAAGTGTGTGTTTGTGCCCCTTTAAGGCTGACTTACAGTGTCTGCATCCAAAGAAGGTGAAATGCTGGTGCAGCAGGAGTTAAGGATGGACCCTGGTACGGTCACAAGTTCCAGATGGTGAGAGTAGATTGGACAAGGCAGTCTGGGAGCAGAGAAGCTTTGTGGGAAGGAGAAGGAGAAGTCTGATGAAAGTGATAAGAGGTGCTGGACACACTGAGTGAGGAGTGGAGTGGGTGCTGGGTAACAGATGCCAACCATATGGTCATACTGGTTGACGAGAGCTGTGCAACAGAGCAGAAGGGTGCTACCGGAGAGCAGAGAACCAGGTAAGTGAGCATGAGATGTCTGCACCTTTCAGTAGGCTGGAGACCGGACACCACCAGGGCTACTGAAAGGTGCAGACATGGCCATCTTGTGCAGTAAGGAACCGCTGAGACAGGTCCAGCTAGTGAGTAACTCTATCACTGAAGTTCTGAGTGAGTACATGGAGACTGTTATTGTTGCAAGCAACAGGCAAACAAAGTGCCATGCCCAAGTGTCCATTTGTCACACGCTTCATATTGAAAATGGAACAAGCAGTGTAATACAGGCATACGAAGCAACATCTTACAAACTAGCCCCTGCTGGAGTACAGCTATTAAGAAAAACATCACCTGTTCAAGAACTGCTGAAAGACATATTTAGTGGGTAGAAAGAGACTGAGTCATTTATGCAAGTGAAATTGAGTTACTTTATGTAGCTATGGCTGAGTTGATTTGCCCAAGGAACCCTTACTACTAAGTAAGATATATTTGTTGAGAGACACTAAAATACCTTCCTTAGTTTCATCCTATTTGCATATACTGAGTTATAGTGACATTCTTGTTAACCCATGATTCATCGTATTCACATGAGCCATCACCCCCATAGCAAAACTGTGGCACCTCAGTATTTAGGGGGTTATACAGAGTTGTTAGCAAACCAAAAAAGTTAGCACTTGGACAAAACCATGTTGCATTGCAGATGGGGCAGATATATTATGTGCACAGAGAGTTTGATTTCGGTGGGGTTATGTTCAAACGGAAATCTAAATTAGTGTAGAAATTAAGCAGTCAGTATTTACCCTGCACAGAAACAATATAACCCACCAAAATCTGAATCTCCCTGCACATGTTACATCTTCCCCCTGCAGTGCAACATAGTTTTGCCCAAATGCTAACTTTTCTGGTTTGCTAATAAGCCTGAATAACCCCGTTAAAGAGAGCTCCAACATTATTTGCCAGTGAAGATTAAAGGAATATAGAGACTGTAAAAGTGGATTGTATTTTTCATCATTCATCACCACATTATTGTTGTGTCTTACTGGAATAAACATATCTGTGCTTAGATATATTGTCCTATTGTATTACTAATTTTTTTCTGCATGCCATTAGCTAAAGTCAACTGTGATTTACCAATCTTCTTTTATGCCATGTCATTCTTGTGATGATCTAATTTTTGCCTAACATCTAATCAACCTCTTTAATCCAGAGTTCATTGCGGCTCAATAAAAAGACATACTGTTGGAATTGCTGTCTCACTCCTGTTTTATATCAATCTACCCTACATCTCTGAGCAAGGTACTACAAACTAGGTATGGGGAAGAACACTTTAGGGAAAAGGTCTATCACATAGCCACCCAACATCTGTGATACCTATTCCAACCACTTAGACATACACACCAACCCCAGGGTGTTACAGGGGGTCTTCTGGTCTGGCATGACATAACTATAGTTACGAATTGTAGTCCAGTTTGATGAATTAAGGTTAATGTATTGCCCAGTCCAAAGCACTGTGGTTCAAGTCCAGTTTGGCCCACAATGTTGATATATTGAAGTAATGGTCCAATATTTACATATACAGATTCATGATGTCTGCCTGGCCTAGTCTTCTTCATCCTTTATCTTGTCTGAAAAATGATGCACAAATAGCTGCTTGTAGTCCCAATAGCTGAGTAATTCATACAATTGAATAAACATGCAGTGTTACTTAA
The DNA here is from genome assembly GCF_028390025.1 of Pseudophryne corroboree. Classification (NCBI taxonomy): domain Eukaryota; kingdom Metazoa; phylum Chordata; class Amphibia; order Anura; family Myobatrachidae; genus Pseudophryne; species Pseudophryne corroboree. The sequence goes on from NC_086449.1 coordinate 367,127,336, forward strand.
GCATGGCTGTGGAAGAATTTCATGGATCATGCCACTTTTACAAAGAGAATGAATGCTCATAGTTTTACACTTGCTACTTTGCACCTTTGCATATTTTGTTCACTTACCATATAACAAGACGGCTGCTGTAAGTTTTGGTTGCCCTAAGGTGTCTTGGCTGTATAGAGGAGTTCACAAACCATACTAACCACTGGTAAAAATATTTTTTATTTATAACTTAAAACTTTTCCTTAAATAACAACAATAAATTATTTAAGTGTTGACAGGTTGTTGTGCTTCATAAAATCAATAAAAAACCGCTGTCCTTTACAATTAGTGAGTCTATTGGACCATACATGCATTTACATCATTAGTATGAAAAACATGTATCTTAAAACCTACAAAGTATTCTGAATTGGATGTAATGTTTAGATGGTTTTCAAGACTACAGAGAGTTATATTTCCATTTGTTATAGAAAACAAAGTTTTGGTTTAAAAAAAAAAAATTACATTTAATTAGATTTTGAATACAAATATAAATGTTAGGAACAGTAACAAAACACAGTGACAGATTCGAAAGCTACAGATTGAATGTAGTTTTAAGGATTATAATTCTATTAGGCATATATACATAATTGATAAATCACAATGGCAGAATGAAGATATGAAATACAATGTTAATGCGTCCAGCTATATTTAACACTAGAATATTATTGAAATTTATCGTGAGTGTATAATTTTAAATGAAGCAGCAGAAGTATACATATTTTATATTTACGCTCATGTTAAAGAATTATAAATATTAAAGTGATCATGCAGATAAATTATAAAGTCAATTCTTTTTGGTGTAATTTTTAGAGATTTTACCAGTAAGACAATTGAGAAATTTCTTGATTAAGAAAATAGTCTTTCAGATGCAAAATATAAGAAATATAGATAATATATAATTTATAGTATATAAAATATTGCTTTTTTAAAAGTCATTTAAAGTGATGTAAATATTTTATTTTTCAACAAAATACTTCCACTAGAGCCACTGTTTTTTTTTAAATCTCCCACTGCTCAGTGGGGGAACTTAATGAAGCAGTTCTAGTGAGAGAAGTGGCACAGTGCTGAATGGCTGCATTGGCGTCCACATATAAGTACCAATAAAAAGGAGTTTACTTAACTCCTGATCACACTACATCTACTGGTTGCCTCACCCCTCTCGTGGCTGCCTTTGCAGTTGTGCAACACACTTTGTCATTCTCTGGGAGGGCCGTTATGCCTCAATCTGACACTGGGTGATAGAGCTCTTTTCATGGATTTAGATATATTTGAGAACCTTGAGATTTGGAAATCAAAAGGGATTATACTCTGTGCACACACTTGCATCCAGAGACAAATTGGACATAGACTTCATCATGATGCATTTATTTTTTTATGTTTATTATGCATTATGCTGGTTTTATGTATATTTTGTTTTTAAACTGTGGGTGGCACCAAAATTAAATTGTCTCCTTTGGCTGGTGCAAACCCCACTCTTGTTCCCTGGTTGCTGAGAACTTATTCAAGCCAACAGGTGTGATTCATGCACTGCCCCAGCATCATACTTTTGCTGGCAGCCCCTGCACTCCCCCTTTGCTGCCCACAGCAGAGAACAAGAGGGTGGTCCGAAGGGGATACGATGACGTTATTCGGGTCATCGTAGGTCCGTCCCCCGCTGTACAGTGCCTGTTTTCTCTTCACTGTCTAACGGGGCGGGGCTATGATGATGTGACTATGGTGCCACTCCCCCAGACCGTTCACTTTCCCCATCGACCACACCCCCGGACTGCACACATTACCGCCGCACGTGCCTCTATTAGCTTACCATGCTGCAGCAAGGTAGGCAAGTATGCCCCAGCATTCCATAACAACACCTTTAGCTGCTAGTAAAGAATTCTCTGCTACTGTATGTATTAATGGTAATTTGTTCTCTTCCATTCCTTATTATAGCCCAAGAAAGAGTGAAACATGGGATGTGTTCACAATGCAGACACATTCAGATCCGTGTGACTCAAAATCAGGTCCTAAGACACTGTGTGCTATGGGATTTTTTCAGAGTTATTAGCAAACCAAAAAATAAAAAAATGGGCAAAACCATGATGCACTGCAGATGGGGCAGATGTAACTGTAGGTGTACCCCAAGGCTCTGTCCTTGGTCCTCTTCTTTTCTCTCTCTATACCTCACTAGGTAAGCTTGTTAGCTCTTTTGATTTCCAATATCATCTCTATGCTGATGATACCCAAATCTATCTTTCCTCTCCAGAGCTCTCCCCTGCTCTCCTCACTCGTATCTCCAACTGTCTCTCTGCTACCTCTTCCTGGATGTCCCAGTGCTTTCTTAAACTTAACATGTCTAAGACTGAGCAGATCATCTTCTCTCATTCCCGCATAACCTCACCTCCTACAATCTCATTATCTATTGATGGCACTACTATCTCCTCTATCCCCCAAGTGCGCTGTCTTGGAGTAATCCTTGACTCCTCCCTCTACTTCAAACCACACATTCAACACCTCTCACAAACCTGCCGTTTTCATCTAAAAAATATTTCCAGGATCAGACCCTTTCTGACCCAGGACGCTACTAAGACCCTTATCCACTCACTGGTCATCTCCAGACTGGACTACTGTAATCTCCTCCTGACTCGCATTCCTAACAAATACCTCTCTCCACTCCAATATATCCTCAATGCTGCTGCCCGGCTCATTTTCCTCACCAAAAGCACTATGTCTACCTCTCCTCTCCTACAAGACCTTCACTGGCATCTCTTCCCTTTCAGAATCCATTTCAAGCTTCTCACACTCACTTGCAAGGCCCTTACCCCGACTCTCCTGCCTACTGATTACTTCCTCCCACTGCTATCACCAAAATTTTTCACGTGCTGCTCCAATTCTCTGGAATTCCCTACCTCTTCCCCTCAGACTCTCCACCTCTCTACAAAACTTCAAACGGGCTCTCAAGACCCACTTCATCACCAAACCCAGCCAAATCTCATCCTAACCCTCTGTTGCCTTTCACCCTGCCAAGTGATCAGCGACATTGTTTGGGATCAACCCTGCCGGATTGGGAGCTAAGGACAACCAACGAGACCTCCTACACACCTGCCGCTCCAGCTGAACTGCAATCAAAGGAGACGCGGCTAGCAAGGTGGAGAGTCTATTCTGAAAATTGTCCACATACAAGCGGCCCCACTCACGTTGAGGGTTAGAAACCATCCAGCACCGCTACCACCACGGAGGACGGACGGGGAGAAAAAAAGCAAACCAGCATCGCTGTGCACGGCGAGGATCTCCCCATCACGTCTGCATCCACGGACACGGTGGTAAGCGGCTCAATTCAGAAACTGTCAGTCTATGGACTTTGCAATTATATGAATGAGAACTATGGTCCTATGCTAAAGACTGAGTTCTAATACAACGAAGATAAGCAGTATTCAATGTTGTGGAAACTGTGTCTTTAAACAGAGAACTGAGTTTTCACCTTGGAAAATCACCGTTTAAACGTTGTGGATACATAAATCATGTTGCATTTTAATCCAGGAGTGTAACTATTAATTGTCTCTGATAGATTTGAGCACTGGATGTCTAAAACAGAGAAATATCATAATTTTTATTATTATAAAATAATTTTTTAGAAATGTGCCCCTAATGAGTATGCATACTTAATTTTTTATTATATTGTTGTATGAGATATAACGTTTGTACTAAAATAAACACCAGAGAAGTGAAAAACACGTGTTTTTATTCATATACGCACCTGGAGAAATAGCGCAATCAGTCACTTTTCTTTTTTCTAAAAACAGACAGACAGAAGTAGGAAGGCCCTGCTCGCAAGCTTACAATCTATGGGGAATAGGCATTGATACACAAGGATAGATGCTACCTATTGCATAATGGTCCACCAGATTGCTAGGGTTGTATGATATGATCACCCCGCAATGTTGGCCAAGTGTCAGAAGGGTGTAAGAGTAAAGAAAGACAAGATATTTGATGTTATGTATAGTGTACAGAGAGGATGTAATTAGATAGGGAAGCACTGAAGGTTATGTGGGTGGGTCTGGAATTTGATAGGCTTGTCTGAAGAGGTGAGTTTTCAGGGAACGTTTAAAGGTTTGGAGACTCATCATGTTATATAGATTTGGATCACATTATACCAACAGAGATAACTGACACATTACAGCACATTGGTAGAGATCTCAATAACATGAAGTAATTCATTTTGACAGCTTATGGGATAATGTGGGAAAGCAAACACAAAGGGAAAAGTTTGTAAAAGCTCCTCATGTTCATTCTGGGGGAGCAAGAGGCTGAGTTCACAGGCACATCTGGACAATAGGCAAGTGTCAATATATAAGGTGCACCTGTCCTTGAAACTCTCCAAATGGCAGTTGTGAGGAGAGTTTATTCACCTCTTGACATCCAGCTGCGTTACCTTGCTGTGCCATGATGTCATGTGGTGATTGTGCACTGCTCCTCTGAGAACGTTTTGCAGAGGCACAGTAACAGAGCTCAGTGTTAGCATTAGTGATATCAATACTGGACTGAGCCCCATTACTGTGCCTATGTAAAACATTTAAGTAGAAGCCAGCCTTTGTAATGGACCATGGAGGGGCAGGATTTAGTGGGGCCTAGCCATGGCAGGTGCCTAGGTTGCCTTGTGGGAAATACAGGCCTGACATTTGGTGATTGTGTCACCTTTCATACACTGAACATTAAGATCTAAGCACTATCCAGTATTCAAAGTACTGTATGACAAGCATTTAGCATTTATGAATAGCAGATTATGGCTCAGATATATCAATCCTTGAGAGTAATACAGTGCACAGTGATAAAGTACCAGCCAAGTAGCTACTGTCATATTTCAGACACAGCCTGTAACCAGTGGTGCCGAGAGGGGGGGGGGGGGGAAGAGTACAAATTACCCGGGCCCAGATCTGATGGAGGGGCCCAGTGAGGGTCCAGTAGGGGCCCAGCCCCCTACCCCCCCCCCCCCCCCTTACCTAGCAGCAGCAGCTGCAGCTAATTTCCTCAGCCCAGCACATGCTGCTGTGTACTGGGTTGCAGTGTGGATATGGGGGTGCTTAAAATATTATTTTTTTTCAATATTTTTTTCTAAGGGTACATGACCACACCTCCCTTGATTAGGACACGCCCCTTGAAAAATACCTGGGCCTATCCAGGCTCTCGACTGCCCTGCCTGTAACATGGCAGTTACTAGCTGGTTGGTTGGTACTTTATCACCGTGTTATTTATCACTTTCCAAGGCTTGATAAATCTGGGCCTATTTCCTGTGTTATTCAAGAGTGTCCCAGTTTAAAGGGACAGTATGGTAAGCCTATATGTTACTGTATGCTTAGGGCTTATGTAGGATACCATAGTGAGAGATGTTGGTGTTATTAATAATAATAATAAATAATAATAATAATAATAATAATAATAATAACAAACAATAATAAGAACAACAACAATATTAGAAATAATATCACTATTGAAAATAAGAGCAAGGCTGTTTTTTAGGGAGTAGGTATACTTCCCGCTATAATATAAACAAGTATACCACAATGCAATACCAAGAGATGTCTGAGTTGCTGTAACAACAGAGCTCAATTTAACATTTTCCAACTCACCATTATTTTCTGTGTAAATTTACTGTGTAATTTAGACCTACTGTAAGATACAAAAAATAATGGCGCCTTGAAGTACAGTAAAAATGACGGCCTGTAATCCCCATGGCTGCCTGGTACAGGTTATGTGTAAATTGTAATTTATAGCATTATCCTACATTTTGTGATTATTATGCAGTGTCAGATTATTCAGCCTAGTGTTGTGACTGGATGTGCTTCAGGTTTATAGTGTGTGGTTGGCTTGCGAACTGAATATTAATATCTTAAATCTCCTTTCCTTCCTCCCTTTTTGATATGTCATTTGGTTGGCTGGAAAGAATGATAGAGCGGTACTCATCTTGCATGCCCAGAGCATTCAAAGGGACAGTGCAAGCTAATTACAAGTGACCTGGGGCAGCAGCCGTGCACCCCCAGGACCCTACTGCCTGGATGTCGCCAAAAACTCACACACCAGTAATTACGACCCTGGTTCTGAGAGTACTTTATATTGCTGATTAACCCTGTCTTATATTCTTTTCAATGTGTATATATATTACTTTGGTTTTGTTCTTATATTATTTTATATGTCATTTTTCATTTTTTTTTTTTTATTGTTTGAGCTAATTCAATAATTTTAATAAATTCATCCCTATTTTACACATTTTGGATTTATTCCTAAGCACATGTAGTGCTTTATTTTTTGGAGTTTTGTTTTACATAGAGCTGGTATCCTTTTAGACACAACAGTTTCTCTATTTTTGTAGATTTAGGGGACTCTTTTTCTGTATACTTACCATAGGAAAGAACCTTTACTGTGAAAACCAAGTTTTGACAAACAATGATATTTACTATGATTTATCTTGACCCAATTATTGTTTATCAGATCAGCTATGGATGCTCATGCGTGGGCAATTAGTGAGACAGCTGAAATAAGTAATGGTAAAAGCACTCTCCGACAGTAGAACTAGCCTCAGCAGTTATTCTGTGCACCTGGTTAAAACAGAAATCAGACAAAAAAAATGACTATAAGGTAGGTGTCTGGTACACAGGGACAGCTAGATGGTTGCTGGGAAACCTATGCCAAGAAATAGCGTTTCATTTATCAGAGAAAGATATCTCTGTGATCCAAATGGATTTCTGTGATTTGATAAATGTAGCATTTCTTTTTGTCCTTGTTTTGTGTGCTTCATTATTTACTCTTAGCAACTGTGGTTACAATGTCAGCCGAAAGCTGGTGTACAAATGGGATGTAGTCAAAGTTTTGCCAATAACAATGGCGACATTTATAATGCTTGACACCACAGTTTTATCAGTTATGATGTTGACAGTGTTAAAATGTCGACAGGCAATATGTCAACATTCTCAGAATTGTCAGAATTTCGACATTAGAGGTAGGCTACAAACGGAGGGTTAGGCTGCGCTGGGGCAGTTAGGGTTAAGCACTAGGCAGAAGGTTAGATATGGGGATTATCAGGGCCATCTTAAGAGCAATGTAGGCCCTTGGCCACAGTATTGCACTGGGCCCCCTACCCATCCTCCAGCGGTAGGGGTGGGGGGTGCTATCAGCGGCAGCATTTATGTGCTGCGGGTGGTAGGGGGTGCTTAATACGTAGGGTAAGAGTGGATAGTGGAGTGGGCTTCTTTTTCTGGTGTGAGGGCAGCTTGCTTGACTGCAGATATCTCAAGTTCCTGAAAGTAGATTTCTTATCTTTGAATGGGATAAATAAACTAGAGAGTCACACTTTTCAGAAGATTCTGAGGATTTGGGGATCAGAGTTCAGGAGCCAGAGCAATCCTCCAACGAAAATATAAAACTACATATTAGGCATGTGGAGCTGGAGCAGGGACCAGCTGCTTGAAAGCTGATATTTCTGGTTCTGGGCATGGTAGAGACAAGCTGACAGTATCCATCACAAGAGGAGATTCCCAGATTTTGGAGTATGCCCTCAGAAAAACTCTAAGTCAGACAGAACCTGAGATATCTGGCTGGGAAGAGCAATTAAGAGGCTGGGATGGGGACCATTGCTTTCAAGTTGGATATCTCTGGTTCCCTAGGGCCGATTTTAAAAAATCTGGTTCCTCTGAAAATAGGAGACCCTTGGGAAAGAGCCCATTGAGCCCAAATGAAAAGACAGCCCTGGGGATTAGAGTTAGGGACAGTAAAGACATACTTACCGTAACGCCAAAGAATCGGAGCTCTGACTGGAATTGATGGTCACATGACTGCAGAGATCCGTGAGATACCGCTGGAGCCACCATGAGTAGGTAAGTCACTTCTGGGCCACCAGGATGAAATGTCTACATTCTAACATGTCAACATTTCATCAACATTTCAACGCTGTCTACATGATGAATGTCGACAGACATATTGGCATTATGACTGTCGGCACATTTTACCCAACCCTGTACAAATGTATGTGTTGCATACTTATTATAGTGAGTGATGATGGAATATGACATGTGCAGTAGTAATTAAACTAGAAATGAGCAGTTAGGTTTTGTTTGTTTTTTAAATCCGAATACCCATGAATTTAAGGGTGTTTCAGAGTCCCAGCTTGGATCTTCCCACCAAACTCGGATCACAGAATGAGGCAAAAAATCATTTTACCGGAGTTGGAACTTGTGTTTTGAATTACATATAAAAGTTCCTGTTCGTGATTGGGTGCCAATTCATAATGGCGCCCGATCACCAGGGAGAGAGAGGAGAGAGAGGCTGTGGAACTGGGCTGGAGCACAGTGGGGGAAAAAAACACGCCATCAGCACACCATCGGGGCACACTTGCATACCTCTCAAATTTCTAAAGTTGGGGGGTGGGACACAGACACGCAGCGAAGGCACGCAGGTGAAATCAGGGGGCTTTTTTTGACAATGTCGGGGTATAACCAGCGCTCCGTGAACTGCTAGCCCTGCTCCCAGCCCCTCTCATGGTGAATAGATGGCATGTGCAGTGCATCTATTCACCGCTGCTCTGTGGCAAGTGAGAGAGGGTCTCCCAACTGCCCCCCCTACCATGGGACACTCCTGCCCACTGGTGGGACAGTGGGACAATGCCCAAAAAAAGGTGACTGTCCTGCTAAAATTGGGACAGGTGGGAGGTATGGTGTGTGGTGCTGCAAAAACAAGTACAAATAAAAAGTTTGAAAAAGGTGCTTATTTGTTTGTTAAAGTGAGCTAGCACTTTTCTAATTTTTCCTAAAGGAAATTATTCTGCACTATACTTGTGTATGAGCATGGGCAGATACAGTGTTGATTTTATATTATCTGTCCAGCAGTAAAAAATGTCCCTTTTTTAAAAAAAAAAAAGAAATTAAATGAAAAAAGCAGTATTTTCCAATTCCATTTTGTATATTCATCAAGAGGTGTGTGAATATGCATAGCAGCATATATTAGGGTTGTGTTACTGGGTGTGTTACAGTATACCCCTTTTTCACCAAAATCCAGGGTCTGACCCAGGATTTGGAACACAGGGGGTCATTCCGAGTTGATCGTAGCTGTGCTAAATTTAGCACAGCTACGATCATGTTCCCTAACATGCGGGGGGATGCCCAGCACAGGGCTAGTCCGTCCCGCATGTCAGTCCCCCCCCCCCCCGCACAAATACAAATGCATCGCACAGTGGCGATGCCTTTGTATTTGAGGAGTAACTCCCGGCCAGCGCAGCTCCTGCGGCTTGCCAGGAGTTGTTCGTCGCTCCTGCTGGCCGCAGAGGCTGCGTGAGACGTCACGCAGCCACCACGGCCCGCCCCCAAATGGTCCGGCCACGCCTGCGTTGGCCGGAACGTTCCCACTAAACCGTGGCTTAACGCCGCCGTTCAGCCCCCTCCCGTCCAGTGACCGCCTCGCTAGTGTCAACAATATTGTCCAGTCTTTTATTAAAACTGCAAGGGAAAAGTAACAGTTGTCCCTCCTTTCACTATTTCATTGTACGTTCACTTGATGATGTGGCACTTACTGTAAGTACAACAACATTAGCTATACCAGTGGAGTATGCAGCAGCAGTGTCGTAACTAGACATGTAGCGCTGTGTGCAAGAAACAGCATCGGCGCCCCCCCCCTTCCCCCACACACAAACCCACACACATATACAAAACAGGTGCCAAAAGTATAGAGGCGTGGCTTCATGGAGAATTGGCATGGCCACAAAATAATACCAATTCATAGTATTCTGTACAGAAGTCTCCATTATTCAAATTACGCTGCACAGTAGCGCCACTTACACACATTACTCCAGGTAGAGCCTCTATCACACATTAGGCAGCAGAGTCCCCCTTTTTGCACATTAGACAGCAGAGTCCCCCTTTTTACACATTAGACAGCAGAGTCCCCCTTTGTTACAGCCCTGCCTTAAACATTATGCAACACCTTTTGCCCCTCACACTTCTGCCACACATGCCTATGCCCCTTACATATCCAGCCACACATTATGCACTTACACTTTATACCACACATGCCCTTACAAATTCTCTTTCTCACCCCCTCACCCCCATATCCTAGCCAGCAAGGAGCAATCCTTTAGCTCTCCAGACCCCAAGCCTAGCAGTGGCTGAGCTCTCTTACCGGTGGAAGTGGCTCTCCCCCCGCAGCAGCGGCTATGCTAGCAGCAGCGACTCCCTCCCAGCGGCAGCAGCTCTTCCCCAGCGGCAGCGGTTCTCTCCTGGTGGCAGTGGCTCTCCCCATGGCAGAAGCTGCTCATCTGGAGGCAACAGCTCTCTCCCGGTGGCAGCGGCTCTTCCCACAGCGGAAGCAGCTCTTCCCTGGCGGCAGCGGCACTTTCTTGGCAGCAGCGGCTCTCCCTGGGCGGAAGCGGACGGCGGCGGCTTCAGGAGTGGGTCACTGAAGTTGAAGTATGATCGCTCCTGCTCCCCATAGTCTCTCCGTTGCCTGCACAGTACACAGGGGCCAAGAGAGGGAGTGGGCCGCGGGAGCGCAGGAGGAATATGCGCTCTAACTAGGTGTGCACTGTGGGCAATGCCCCTTCTGCACATACCTAGTTACGGCACTGATAAATAGCGCTCATTCACAAACTCAGCTCCACATTCATTTAATAACTCCCAAACCATCTCCGCCTTTAACAAATAGTCCAATAACATTAAATGTAATTAGGCAAATATATTACACCTCTTTTAAATTAAACAGCACCCATTATCAAATAAACCGCCGTCCCCAATAAATTAATCAGTATTTCACACTGTTAAAAGTCTAGCCACATCATTAAATGTACAGGCCACACATCCAGCTACATTACATTACAAGACTATTCTTTCTGACTCTCCCCCCGGCGGAAGCGGCTCACCCGGAGGCAACGGCTCTCTCCCGGTGGCAGTGGCTCTCCCCCCGGTGGCAGTGGCTCTCCCCCCGGCGGAAGCGGCACTCTCCTGGCAGCAGCGGCTCTCTCTGGGCGGAAGCAGATAACCTGGAGGCAACGGCTCTCCCCCCGGTGGTAGCGGCTCTCCCCCCGGCAGAAGCGGCTCACCTGGAGGCAACGGCTCTCCCCCCGGTGGCAGCGGCTCTCCCCCCGATGGAAGCGGCTCTCCCCCCGATGGAAGCGGCTCTCCCCCCAGTGGAAGCGGCTCTCCCCCCAGTGGAAGTGGCAGCGGCACTCCCTGGGCAGAAGCGGATAACCCGGAGGCAGCATCTCTTTTCCGGTGGCGGCTTCAGGAGCGGGTGCGGGCCGCGGGTGCGCAGGGGAATATGCGCTCTAACTAGGTGTGCGCTGTGGGCAATGCCCCTTCTGCTCACACCTAGTTACGGCGCTGTGCAGGGGGAGTCCCTGAGTACCCAGAAACCCTCTGTGACAGACCAAAAAATGTTTACAGACACAAGGCAGCCTGGCCACTGCGTGTTCAGCTGTTAGCACTTACGCATCAGATGGCTTCCCCGGAAGCGCTGACTAACTGCTGAACCGCCTGTTTGCCCAGCAGTGTGCTACAATCACAGGCAGCTTAACTGAGCTCTCCCAGAGGGTACAAGAAAAAAAGAGTAGGATCTGCACCACCCAGCAGCCCGACACCTAGGATCACGGAGGAGGCCCGCAGCTGTAATCTGCTACGTGTGTGTAAGTATGCTACTGATGTGTTCTCATAAGTTGTTGTGTATGGTAATAATGGCATGGTGGCATTACTGCCTCACAGCACTGAGGTCATGGGTTCCATTCCTAACATGGCCCTAAGTGTGTGGAGTTTGTATATTCTTCCCGTGCTTGCGTGGGTTTTCTCCAGGTACTCCAGTTTCCTCCCACAATCCAAAAATATACTGGTAGGTTAATTGGCTTCTGACAAAAATTAAACGTAGTGTGAATGTGTGTGCATGTAAATGTGGTAGGGAATATAGATTGTAAGCTCCACAGGGGCATGGACTGATGTGAATGGCCAAATATTTACTGTAAAGTGCTGCAGAAAAAAAAATGTGTGCACTATATAAATAACTGGTAACTAGTATGTGTGTGTGTGTGTTTGAATATACAGTATATGTATGCTTTCTATGTTTGGAAGTATTCTGTTTGTTATGTGTGTGTGTGTGTGTGTGTGTGTGTGTGTGTGTGTGTGTGTGTGTATATATGTGTGTGTGTGTGTGTGTGTGTGTATATATATATATATATATACACACTGCTCAAAAAAATAAAGGGAACACTTAAACAACACAATGTAACTCCAAGTCAATCACACTTCTGTGAAATCAAATTTAGGAAGCAACACTGATTGACAATCAATTTCATATGCTGTTGTGCAAATGGAACAGACAACAGGTGGGAATTATAGGCAATTAGCAAGACACCCGCAATAAAGGAGTTGTTCTGCAGGTGGTGACCACAGACCACTTCTCAGCTCCTATGCTTTCTGGCTGATGTTTTGGTCACTTTTGAAAGCTGGCGGTGCTTTCACTCTAGTGGTAGCATGAGATGGAGTCTACAACCCACACAAGTGGCTCAGGTAGTGCAGCTCATCCAGGATGGCACATCAGTGCGAGCTGTGGCAAGAAGGTTTGCTGTGTCTGTCAGCGAAGTGTCCAGAGCATGGAGGCACTACCAGGAGACAGGCCAGTACATCAGGAGATGTGGAGGAGGCGGTAGGAGGGCAACAACCCAGCAGCAGGACTGCTACCTCCGCCTTTGTGCAAGGAGGAACAGGAGGAGCACTGCCAGAGCCCTGCAAAATGACCTCCAGCAAGCCACAAATGTGCATGTGTCTACTCAAACGATCAGAACCAGACTCCATGAGGGTGGTATGAGGGCCCGACGTCCACAGGTGGGGGTTGTGCTTACAGCCCAACACCGTGCAGGACGTTTGGCATTTGCCAGAGAACACCAAGATTGGCAAATTCGCCACTGGCGCCCTGTGCTCTTCACAGATGAAAGCAGGTTCTCACTGAGCACATGTGACAGACATGACAGAGTCTGGAGACGCCAAGGAGAATGTTCTGCTGCCTGCAACATCCTCCAGCATGACTGGTTTGGCAGTGGGTCAGTAATGGTGTGGGGTGGCATTTCTTTGGGGGGCCGCACAGCCCTTCATGTGCTTGCCAGAGGTAGCCTGACTGCCATTAGATACCGAGATGAGATCCTCAGACCCCTTGTGAGACCATATGCTGGTGCGGTTGGCCCTGGGTTCCTCCTAATGCAAGACAATGCTAGACCTCATGTGCCTGGAGTGTGTCAGCAGTTCCTGCAAGACGAAGGCATTGATGCTATGGACTGGCCCGCCCGTTCCCCAGACCTGAATCCAATTGAGCACATCTGGGACATCATGTCTCGCTCCATCCACCAATACCACATTGCTCCACAGACTGTCCAGGAGTTGGCGGATGCTTTAGTCCAGGTCTGGGAGGAGATCCCTCAGGAGACCATCCGCCACCTCATCAGGAGCATGCCCCGGAGTTGAATGGAGATCATACAGGCATGTGGAGGCCACACACACTACTGAGCCTCATTTTGACTTGTTTTAAGGACATTACATCAAAGTTGGATTAGCCTGTAGTGTGTTTTTCCACTTTAATTTTGAGTGTGACTCCAAATCACTTGTTGCAGTTCACCTGCCTAAATGTTTGGCAGGTGAATTACGAGAAGAGAATAAATGCTGGAAATGCAGGCAGATGCAGAGTGGCACATAAATGGGTAATAAGACTTGACTGTGGAATACTGAAGTGTCTTGAGCGAGGTGTAGCCGGATGTAAAGTTTAGCAGACTGTGGACCTTGAGACTAAAATGTGCAGCACCATACAGTACTATAACTCTGATGCTAAACAGCAGATGAGTAGTTACACAACTATGAGCCAGGGCTTGAATACAGGACCAGAATGATTCACAATTACTGTTGCAGGTAATGAATGTCCACAGATGTGAGGGAATACTCAGTACTTTATTGAAGCAATGGTGTGATAATTTATAGCAAAGGAATCACAGTAACAATCCAACGTAAAACATAAGCAGAGTGTAAATGGTTGTCCAATATGAGACTTGCAGCAAAGTAATTAAATAGTTGAACAAGAATCCAGAGTTATAATCCACAGAACTAATTCAGACCTGATTTGTGCTGTGCGTTTTCACACTGCAGCCGAACAGGTCTGAGCTGCGCATGCGCCAGTGCATGCCAGGCAGCCGACGGCCATCTCAGTCCTGCAATTGCCTCTGCCTGATTGACAGGCAGAGGCGTTCGCTGGGCGGGAGGGGGCGGGCCGGCAGCGTTTGGCTGCTGTTTAGGGGCATGGTCCGGGCAACGCAGGCATGCCCAGGACTATTGGGGGGCGGGCCTTGGTGGCTGCGTGACATCACATGCAGCCGTTACGACCCTCACAGCAATGAGTAGCTTCCTGCCAGCATGCAGGAGCTGCGCTGTAATGGAGCTACTCCGAAAGTACAAAAGCATCGCCGCTGTGCAATACTTTTATACTAGTGCATGGGGGTCGGGCCTGACATGCGGGATGGACTAGCCCTGTGCTGGTCCCCCCCCCCCCCCCCGCATGTCTGTATGACTGATCGTAGATGTGCTGAATTAGGCACTAATATTGCAGGACTTGCACAATTAATCTGAAATGCATGCAGGCATAGATGAAGTCCACAGTAATATGTAACCACAAGTAATTAATACTTAGAGAATCCACAAAGCACAGTGAAAGTCCGCAAATACTTAGCTAAGGTAGTCCTGGAAACACAAACTAGCAAAGACAGGAGTTGCTGGATAACATGAACCGGCAGACCAGGCTTTCAGCATGAACAGGAGCTTGGACTAAAGACACCAGGCAATTCAGATAGTTCTGGCAGGAAAATAACCGGCGTGGGAGAACTCAGCTGGCTGGTTTATAACAGCCACACTTACCAATAAAAAAAGCCAGGCTGGGAGTGTTAACTCTAATTACAAACCCTGTGCACCTGCAGAGCTGCATGTACACAGAGAGCCTAAGGAACAGAAAACACAGGAAAGACTGATGGATTGTTAATATCAGTTGATTCCAGGTGCACACTGAATAGTTAGTCAGCTGACCCCAGGTACATTTTGAACAGAGGGAATACATGCACCAACATAATTATAACAACACCTCATGGAGCCCCTTATACAAGTTACTCCACAGAAGAACCCCTACACAATATGCCATGGTAAACCCCCTACACTCATTACACCACAGTAGAGCCCATTATACATGTTACACCACAGTAAATCCCTTTATACACATTATTCCAGGTAAAGCTTCTTCTACACATTATGCCAGTTAGAACCCCTTATACCCATTATACCAGGTAAAGCCCCTTATTCAAACTGCAGTATGCCAGTTACAGCTCCTACACCAAAGTGTCTAACTGACATGTTCCCTTTACAACAACGTGTTCCCCATTACACAACATCACTAAACTACATCCCCACTATGTGCTGTATTACCTTACATACTACATCAATATACTACAGTCCCCCTTTACGCTACACTAAATCACTACACTGCATCCCCCTATGTGCTGCACTACATTACATCTCCATCCCTATACGCTGCACTAAATCACTACAGTATACTACACTAAATCACTACAGTAAACTACACTAAATAACTACACTAATTTGCTACAGTACACTACACTAAATCCAGGCCCGGTGCTAGCCACTCAGCAAAAAGATGCAAAGCAGATAGGCCAGGCTGGAGAGGCACTCTCCCTGCTCAGTATTCCTGTGCTAAGCTGATGTCCCTGCTGCTGTCGGCTGCTGTGCTTGTCACACTCTATTACAGGCAATGGCGCCGGCAGATTGAAGCCTCCTCTCCCCCTCCCCTGTCACAGACAGGGCCAGATTAATAATGGGGCGGATGGAGCTCCAGCTCCAGGCCCCAGATAAAAATAGGCCCATCACCATGACAGCATGCTGACGATTAACTACCCAGCTGGTTTCATGGCTGTCATAAATTATAAGAATTAAAATTATATTTCTAATTTTCTCACAAAGTGATGGCCATTTCTACATTTACGTATTTTGGGAGACATTGGGGCTTATAGTGTAAGGAGTGTACATGCCCATATGTCACTGGCCACACCCACACAACATTAGTCACACCTCCTCAACTTCTCACAATAGGCCCTTGATCATTTTCAGTCCCAGGCCCATGTGGATCTCAACCCGGCCCTGGTCACAGACTCACAGTGCGTGGTCCTAAAAGGGGGTGGATCTACACATGAATAAAGAGCGGAGCTACACGGGACCTGGCTGCAGCCTGCAACACAGGACAGAGGATGAGCTGCCAGACTTCCTTATGTAAGTGGCTGGAAAGAGAATGAGTGAGTGAAAGTGTTTTGTACGTGTGTATATGTATATAGTATCTGTGTATATGTATGGGTGTAATGTACAGTATGTATAGTATGTGTGTGTGTATGTGGTGTGTGTGTATGTATGACTGTGCAACATAATGTGTGTAAGCATCACTGCTACAGGGGGCGTCTTGTATAAGTGTTACTGCTACAGTGGAAGTTACATGTAAGCTTCAGTGCAACAGGGGGTGTTATGTGTGCAAGCATCACAACTACAGGGGGGCATTACGTTTACAAGTGTCACTACTACAGGGGGTATTACGTGTGTAATTGTCACTACTACAGGGGGCGTTATGTGTAAGCATCACTGCTACAGGGGGCATTACATGTGCAAGCATCACTACTACAGGGGGCGTTACATGCACAATCATCACTACTACAGGGGGCGTTACATGCACAATCATCACTACTACAGGGGGCGTTACATGCACAATCATCACTACTACAGGGGGCGTTACATGCACAATCATCACTACTACAGGGGGCGTTACATGCACAATCATCACTACTACAGGGGGCATTACATGCATAAGCGTCACTGCTACAGGGGGCGTTACGTGTGTAAGCGTCACTGCTACAGGGGGCGTTACGTATGTAAGCGTCACTGCTACAGGGGGTGTTACGTGTGTAAGTGCCACTGCTACAGGGGGCATTACATGTGCAAGCATCACTACTACAGGGGGCGTTACATGCACAATCATCACTACTACAGGGGGCGTTACATGCATAAGCGTCACTGCTACAGGGGGCGTTACGTGTGTAAGCGTCACTGCTACAGGGGGTGTTACGTGTGTAAGCGTCACTGCTACAGGGGGCGTTACGTGTGTAAGCGTCACTGCTACATGGGACATTATGTGTATAAGCATCACTGGTACAGAGGTCGTTACATGTATAAGCATCACTACTGCAGGGGGCGTTACGTGTGTGTAAGCGCCACTACTACAGGGGGCGTTGTGTATAAGCGGCACTATCACAGGGGGCATTGTGTGTAAGCGGCACTACTACAAGAAGCATTATGTGTATAAACATCACTGCTACAGGGGGCATTATATGCGCTGTCCCTTTGTAAAGTATGGGAGGACGCAAATTTTTAGTTTGCAGGGGGATGCCGAACACCCTAGTACCAGCCCTGATAAATCACTATGCTAAATCAATACAGTACACACAGCAGCCTTCGGCTCCTGTCATTGCAGAAGAGGTGGCACTTTGGTGTCACCCCTTCCGAGGGTGATATTTGGGTGCGGGCTGCACCCCTCGCACCCGCCTTCTGACGCCACCGGTAGGAGCTAGAGGAGAAAATAAGAATCACAGTGAAATCAGACAACACTCCACGTCTCTGTCTAATATGGAATATATAATATCCAAAACAAAATGGCCGGAGCAAAAGTAGTCCAAGAACCAAAAAAGTATTATTAAATGCTGAAGTATGAGAATGAAATTTTCTGCTTCGCAGAGGAGGGAGTGTGGCCAATGAAATAACAAACACAGTACATGTTCAGTATCCATAATGTTATCAGAACACTTAAAAATAATGCTCCGTTCACAGGTAGGGACCTGCAGAGGGCTGTCAATACACTATGGCCCTCATTCCGAGTCGTTCGCTCGGTATTTTTCATCGCATCGCAGTGAAATTCCGCTTAGTGCGCATGCGCAATATTCGCACTGCGACTGCGCCAAGTATCTTTGCTATGAAGATAGTATTTTTACTCACGGCTTTTTCATCGCTCCGGCGATCGTAATGTGATTGACAGGAAATGGGTGTTACTGGGCGGAAACACGGCGTTTTATGGGAGTGTGGCTGAAAACGCTACCGTTTCCGGAAAAAACGCAGGAGTGGCCGGAGAAACGGGGGAGTGGTTGGGCGAACGCTGGGTGTGTTTGTGACGTCAAACCAGGAACGACAAGCACTGAACTGATCGCACAGGCAGAGTAAGTCTGGAGCTACTCTAAAACTGCTAAGTAGTTTGTGAGCGCAATATTGCGAATACATCGGTCGCAATTTTAAGATGCTAAGATACACTCCCAGTAGGCGGCGGCTTAGCGTGTGTAACTCTGCTAAATTCGCCTTGCGACCGATCAACTCGGAATGAGGGCCTATATACTAGAGATGAGCGGGTTCGGTTTCTTTGAATCCGAACCCGCACGAACTTCACTTTTTTTTTCACGGGTCCGAGCGACTCGGATCTTCCCGCCTTGCTCGGTTAACCCGAGCGCGCCCGAACGTCATCATGACGCTGTCGGATTCTCGCGAGACTCGGATTCTATATAAGGAGCCGCGCGTCGCCGCCATTTTCACACGTGCATTGAGATTGATAGGGAGAGGACGTGGCTGGCGTCCTCTCCATTAGAATAGATTAGAAGAGAGAGAGAGAGAGAGAGATTGTGCAGACAGAGTTTACCACAGTGACCAGTGCAGTTGTTGTTAAGTTAACTTTTATTTAATATATCCGTTCTCTGCTATATCCGTTCTCTGCCTGAAAAAAACGATACACAGCAGTCACACAGTGTGACTCAGTCTGTGTGCACTCAGCTCAGCCCAGTGTGCTGCACATCAATGTATAAAAGCTTATAATAATTGTGGGGGAGACTGGGGAGCACTGCAGGTTGTTATAGCAGGAGCCAGGAGTACATAATATTATATTAATTTAAAATTAAACAGTGCACACTTTTGCTGCAGGAGTGCCACTGCCAGTGTGACTAGTGGTGACCAGTGCCTGACCACCAGTATAGTAGTATATTGTTGTATACTATCTCTTTATCAACCAGTCTATATTAGCAGCAGACACAGTACAGTGCGGTAGTTCACGGCTGTGGCTACCTCTGTGTCGGCAGTCGGCACTCGGCAGGCAGTCCGTCCATCCATAATTGTATAATTATATACCACCTAACCGTGGTATTTTTTTTTCTTTCTTTATACCGTCGTCATAGTCATACTAGTTGTTACGAGTATACTACTATCTCTTTATCAACCAGTGTACAGTGCGGTAGTTCACGGCTGTGGCTACCTCTGTGTCGGAACTCGGCAGGCAGTCCGTCCATCCATAATTGTATTATTATAATATATACCACCTAACCGTGGTTTTTTTTTCATTCTTTATACCGTCATAGTCAGTCATACTAGTTGTTACGAGTATACTACTATCTCTTTATCAACCAGTGTACAGTGCGGTAGTTCACGGCTGTGGCTACCTCTGTGTCGGCAGTCGGCAGGCAGTCCGTCCATCCATAATTGTATTATAATATATACCACCTAACCGTGGTTTTTTTTTCATTCTTTATACCGTCATAGTGTCATACTAGTTGTTACGAGTATACTACTATCTCTTTATCAACCAGTGTACAGTGCGGTAGTTCACGGCTGTGGCTACCTCTGTGTCGGCACTCGGCAGCCCGTCCATAATTGTATATACCAGTGACCTAACCGTGGTTTTTTTTTCTTTCTTTATACATACATACTAGTTACGAGTATACTATCTCTTTATCAACCAGTCTATATATTAGCAGCAGACACAGTACAGTGCGGTAGTTCACGGCTGTGGCTACCTCTGTGTCGGCACTCGGCAGCCCGTCCATAATTGTATATACCACCTAACCGTGGTTTTTTTTTCTTTCTTTATACATACATACTGCAGTGCCACTCCTAGATGGGCCCGGTGTTTGTGTCGGCCACTAGGGTCGCTAATCTTACTCACACAGTCAGCTACCTCATTGCGCCTCTTTTTTTCTTTGCGTCATGTGCTGTTTGGGGAGGGTTTTTTGGAAGGGCCATCCTGCGTGACACTGCAGTGCCACTCCTAGATGGGCCCGGTGTTTGTGTCGGCCACTAGGGTCGCTAATCTTACTCACACAGCTACCTCATTGCGCCTCTTTTTTTCTTTGCGTCATGTGCTGTTTGGGGAGGGTTTTTTGGAAGGGACATCCTGCGTGACACTGCAGTGCCACTCCTAGATGGGCCCGGTGTTTGTGTCGGCCACTAGGGTCGCTTATCTTACTCACACAGCGACCTCGGTGCAAATTTTAGGACTAAAAATAATATTGTGAGGTGTGAGGTATTCAGAATAGACTGAAAATGAGTGTAAATTATGGTTTTTGAGGTTAATAATACTTTGGGATCAAAATGACCCCCAAATTCTATGATTTAAGCTGTTTTTTAGTGTTTTTGGAAAAAAACACCCGAATCCAAAACACACCCGAATCCGACAAAAATAATTCGGTGAGGTTTTGCCAAAACGCGTTCGAACCCAAAACACGGCCGCGGAACCGAACCCAAAACCAAAACACAAAACCCGAAAAATTTCAGGCGCTCATCTCTACTATATACATATCCATAATAGTAGATAAAGGAACAGCGTGTCAGAAATTGTGGAAACAGTCGACTAGGAATTAATTTGTAGATCAGTAGCTTAAAGTAGCTAAATTTTCATTCAAAATCAGACATTCTGGATTGAAAATCATCAGATTCAGATGCCTTACGGAGGAATGCTTCTACATCAGAAACGGATAGAAAATCTTTAAAGGATGAGCCATTATCTACATAGGTGACTGGCTTGTCTGGTTGCGGTTGTGCCGGCGGAGAAAGTGTAGGAGATGCTGGGGGTGAGTCAGGGCCGGCTCCAGGCCTACTAGCACCCTGAGCGAGAAAATGTAAAAGTGCCCCCCCCCCCCATGCGCGCGCCGAAGGCGCGCGCGCTCCCGGAAAAGTGGGTGTGGCCTCTGGAAAAGTGGGCGTGGACTCGTAACTTCATATCATCAAACTGTAAAAATATTTTCACACAATTAGCAGCCTTACACATAGCCACAGTAGTGTTCCTTACACACAATGTCTCCAGTATAGTGCCAGATACACATAATGTGCAGTGCCAGATAGACATGACATGCCTCCCAGCAGTGCCAGATAGACATGACATGCCTCCCAGCAGTGCCAGCTACACATGACATGCCCCGCAGCAGTGCCAGCTACACATGACATGCCCCGCAGCAGTGCCAGCTACACATGACATGCCCCCCAGTAGTGCCAGCTACACAGGATAGTGTTCACTTTTTAGGGCATGGTGCTGATCACAGGGAGGGCACATTTTTAAGTTAGGAGGGCAAAATGATGTACATACTGCTTGTTGTTCCCACACCTATATGTCAAAGCATGGACAGTGCGCGCCGAAGGCGCGCAGCAAAAATTAATGGGAGTTACTTCGTGGGGAAGGTACGTGGCCACATAATAGTGGCAATTTGCATTACACCACACAGTAGTGCAGCTAATACACACTGCACCAGGTAGAACCTCCTATACACTTTGCGCCAGGCACAGCACTGAGACACATTGCCTAGCCACAGACGCCTAGCGGGAACACTACATGACATGCCCCCCAGCAGTGCCAGCTACACGTGACATGCCCCCCAGCAGTGCCAGCTACATAAATGGCCACACAGTGCCAGATATGCACCCACAGTTCAGATACATAAATGCCCCCAAAGTGCCAGATACATAAGTGCCTCCACAGTGCAGATATGCCCCCCACAGTGCCAGATACATGATGCCCCCGCAGTGCCAGATACATAAGTGCCCACACAGTGCCAGATATAAAAATGCCCACACAGTGCCAGATATGTCCCCACTGTGCCATATATAAAAATGCCCGCACAGTGCCAGATATGCCACCACAGGGCCAGATACATAAATCCCCCCAGTGCCAGATACATAAATGCCCACATATTGCCAGATGCATAAGTGCCCACACAGTGCCAGATGCATTATTGCCCCCCACAGTGTCAGATACATTAATGCCCCCAGTGCCAGATATGCCCCCACAGTGCCATATACATAATGCCCCCACAGTGCAGATATGCCCCCACAGTGCCAGAAACATAATGCCCCCACAGTGCAGCTATGCCCCCACAGTGCCAGATATATAATGCCCCCACAGTGCAGATATGCCCCCACAGTGCCAGATATATAATGCCCCCACAGTGCAGATATGCCCCCACAGTGCCAGATACATAATGCCCCCACAGTGCAGATATGCCCCCACAGTGCCAGAAACATAATGCCCCCACAGTGCAGCTATGCCCCCACAGTGCCAGATATATAATGCCCCCACAGTGCAGATATGCCCCCACAGTGCCAGATACATAATGCCCCCACAGTGCAGATATGCCCCCACAGTGCAAGAAACATAATGCCCCCACAGTGCAGCTATGCCCCCACAGTGCCAGATATATAATGCCCCCACAGTGCAGATATGCCCCCACAGTGCCAGATATATAATGCCCCCACAGTGCAGATATGCCCCCACAGTGCCAGATATATAATGCCCCCACAGTGCAGATATGCCCCCACAGTGCAAGAAACAATGCCCCCACAGTGCAGCTATGCCCCCACAGTGCCAGATATATAATGCCCCCACAGTGCAGATATGCCCCCACAGTGCCAGATATATAATGCCCCCACAGTGCAGATATGCCCCCACAGTGCAAGAATCAATGCCCCCACAGTGCAGCTATGCCCCCACAGTGCCAGATATATAATGCCCCCACAGTGCAGATATGCCCCCACAGTGCCAGATATATAATGCCCCCACAGTGCAGATATGCCCCCACAGTGCCAGATATATAATGCCCCCACAGTGCAGATATGCCCCCACATGAATAAACATAATGCCCCCACAGTGCCAGATATATAATGCCCCCACAGTGCAGATTTTAACTTACATGGCATTGTCACTGCGGACTGCGGTGCTGGGAGCCGGGAGGGGGAGTACTGCTGTGGGCCCAGGCAGGCAGGCAGGCGGGCGGGCGGCTGGACGGATGAACGATTCCGTCTGCGCTGCGCGGCGCCGGCGTCTAACGTCAGACGCCGGCGCCGCACAGCGCGCTGCGCGCACACACACACAGTTTGAAGGCTGGCTCCAGGCAGGAATATGGCGGCCGCAGCGTGCGGCGCCCTAAAAGAGTGGCGCCCCGCGCGGCCGCTCCAGTCGAACATGCCTGGAGCCGGCCCTGGGGTGAGTCACCGTCTGAGTCCACCTCAATATCAGCATTCAGAACACCGCTGGTGTGTACAGGTGAAGCCAGCGCCGGAGGGGAGTGATCCCGCATGGCGTCCAGTGCCATCTTTAACTGAGGGGCAGATTTATTAAGCTCTGTGAAGTGATAAATTGGAAGGTGATAAAGGACCAGCCAGTCAGCTTCTAACTGTCATTTTTCAAACCCAGCCTGTGACATGGAAGTTAGGAGGTGACTGGCTGGTGCTTTATCACCTTCCACTTTATCACTCCACCAGGCTTCATAAATCTGCCCCTGTGTGCGGTGCCGCTCCTTCTCCTTCTGGGCTCATCCCTATATGCTCGGCATGACAGTAAGATATCTGTCCATGCAGCGATACTGTTCCCGAATGTCAGTGGGGGGGGGGGGGGGGGGGGGGGTGCGGCTCGCCAGGGTGGCTTAGGAGCCTAGAAATAGGTAATATAATTGTCCAGTGCAGCGAAGCTAGCAGGGACAGCTACCGCACATCAGGCAGCCAGGACTGGAAGTCTTTTTACTTAATTACTTAAAGGGACTTAGAAACCTATTAAAAGAAACAAGCATAGGAATTATACTTATTTATCCCTTTAGGGTGAATAACATCTAGATAGGCTATCCAGCCGGATTCACACTTCAGCAATTTGCGGGCTCTAGCTCCACCCCTTAAAGAAGGTGGAATGTGATCAATCACGCGATATCGGAAACTAGTCAAGGAATGTTTATTATCTATAAAGTGACGAGGGATCGGCTAGTCACTTTTACCTGGCAATAAAGCATTGCAAATGGCTGAGTGATGTGCAGTCATTCGCTCTATAAAGTTTCTTTCGGTTTTACCAATATGTCAGTCCGACTGCAAATAGACAAATTAGTTGATCTACTACAAAACAGGAATTGCAATTAAGAAGATGATGAATTTGTATCCTTTAGCCCATGTGGGAAAGAAAGAAATAATCACCTGGGATAAGAAATTGGCATGTCACGCAAAAGCATCTAATGCAACCTAATTTATTTCACTTGGAAAGATATGACAAAGGGGACACATTTATACAGTCTGATACATCCGACTTGACCAGGAAATCCCAAAGATTTCTTCCCCTGGCATAACATGTCATAAGTTCAGAACCTGTTAAATGTAGATTTTTGTTAGACTCTATTAGCGGCCAGTGTTTTTTTGCAATACTGTTACTAGCCGGAGAACTCACATTGTATTTATTTACCCAGGGAAATTTCACACTGTCTTTAGGATTCTTAATTTTAATAACCAAAAGAGCTTTCCCATCCAGTGTACACACAATTTATTTTTGCCTCAAGCAAGGAGTTGCATGAATAACCTCGGACCTTGAATTTTTGTTTAAGTTCATCAATTTGTTTAACCGCTACCTCAAGATTACCATTAATTCGTAATACATGTATCATCTGGGAATAAGGGAGACCTCTCAGTAAACCCTTGGAATTATAACTCTGTGCTTGTAACAGCATATTTCTATCGGTAGGTTTAGAGAATAACAAAATTGGTTATTGGACTTTGAAATATGCGCAAGGCAGCACTAACAGACCATGGTGGGGGTCATTCTGAGTTGATCGCTCACTAGCAGTTTTTAGCAGCCGTGCAAACGCTATGCCGCCGTCCACTGGAAGTGTATTTTAGCGCATTTTAACGGTTGTATCGCAGAGCGCCTGCAAACATTTTTTGTGTCGTTTCAGAGTAGCTCAAAACCTACTCATTGCTTGCAATCACTTCAGACTATTCAGTCTCGGATATGACATCACACACCCGCCCAGCATTCGCCCAGCCACGCCTGCATTTTCCCTGGCATGCCTGCGTTTTTCCGAACACTCCCTGAAAACGGTCAGTTGCCACCCAGAAACGCCCACTTCATGTCAATCACTCTGCGGCATCCAGTGCGACTGAAATGCATCGCTAGACCCTGTGCAAAACTGAATTGTTTGTTGTGCTCGTACGTCGCATGTGCGCATTATACACAATAAAAAATATGTTACAGTCCTTATGATTTTTCTACTCGATCGTCTACTATTTCTTGATTTTCTTTCACACAGGTATTTTTACTTTCCCAATGAGTATATGAAAAATCGAAAAACAAAAAAATGCAATGTGTAGTATTGTTTCACACTGTATATGTCCTTTCAATCTCCAAATCCAAGATGAAAAAGGAAGGTTAGGTATAGAAGTAGGTTTTGGCACAAACGCGTACCCTAACTCACAGAAAAGCCTCCCAGCGGGTGTGCATAAAGGTATCTTTAAATCTTCTAAATTCCACGTGTAGCTTTCACCAAAGTTAAAGGAATGGTGCTTACCCCACTCACTTTTAACACAGGTTCAATAAATCACATAGAGGTATCTTTTCTTTATATGTAAATACAGTGTAATGTGTACCACACTCACGGATTTAAATCATAAAAGCACTCCTATCTGGGTTTCTTTTCATCGCAGTCATCTCTTATTTTCATGAAGTTTGAAGAATATATCTCCCCACCGTTGCATGCAAAGTTGAAAAAATACGTGTATCAGCCAGAACCGTATTTTTAATTTAAAAAAAAAGAGTTTATTTCACATAAACCCCATAGTTGGGGTGTGCAGAATAACAAAAAACATTAAAAAAGGCGATTCAAAAATCCATCAAAGGTAAATACAAAAAGCGGATATCCACCTATTAGGTAGCAATAAAAATACCTTAGGTTTCTTTTAAAAATATGGTGTCACAGTGCCCAGTTCTGTCGACGCGTTACGGCTCTATTGGAGCCTTCCTCATGGAGCCTTCCGCTACTTACCCGCTGCGATCATCCAGGATGGATCTGATGTCAGGATCCCTCCCTGGAAATGCTGGGCATGCCTGCGTTCAGATGGACACTCCCTGAGAACGGTCAGTTGACGCCTCCGGCCGGCCTCTTCCAGTCACTCTTCTTGCGGTCGCGGGTGCGATCGCTTTCTTCATTAGTTCTGTCGCTCGCATTAGTTCTGTCATTCTGCTATACCTGCGCATTGTGACCCATGCGCAGACACACTACAGACCTGACCGCACCACTGTGAACAACGACAGTGTGCAATCAGGTCAGAATGACCCCCTGAGAAAGGTGGCAATAGGTTAAGATATTGAACCACGAGCCCCAATTATAGGCCCTCATTTCGAGGTGATCGCTTGCTAGCTACTTTTAGCAGCTGTGCAAACGCATTATCGCCGCCCACGGGGGAGTGTATTTTCGCTTTGCAAGTGTGCGACTGCATGTGCAGCCAAGCGGTACAAAAGCATTTTGTGCAAAACAAGCTCAGCCCTGTAGTTACTTATCCTGTGCGATGATACCAGCGACAGAGGTCCCGAAATTGACATCAGAAACCCGCCCTGCAAATGCCTGGTCACGCCTATGTTTTCCCTACCACTCCCATAAAACGGTCAGTTGACACTAATTAACACCCTTTTCCTGTCAATCTCCTTGCGATCAGCTGTGCGAATGGATTCGTCGCTAGAAGCATTACACAGCAACAATGCTGTTTGTACCTGTACGACGCGCGTACACATTGCGGTGCATTCGTATGCGCAGTTTTGCCATATTTTTACCTGATCGCTGTGCAGTGAAAATTGGCAGCGAGCAATCAACTCGGAATGAGGGCCATAGTTCGGCCAGGAGGAGGATTTACATTTTTGTGGATTTTGGTGATAGTATAAAATAATGGTCCTACATGGTAATCTGTAATCAAAAGATCCATTAATTTTTCTGAAATCCACTGCTAATTGAAGATTTTCCTTAAATTTGCTCCTGTACCTAATTGTTGGGTCATGGTCCAATTTAGAATAAATCGAATCACCCATGAGCTGTTACTCTGCTTCAATCTTGTAGTCCTTTATGTCCTGTAGGACTATGGCACCATCCTTATCCGCAGGGCGATCACCAGCTTATTATCACTGGATAATGTATGGAGGGCTTGGCATTCCAATACTGTCAAATTAGGATGTTGATCCTTGTTCTTCTTCACCAAGCTAGCAACTTCTTGATGCCAAACCCATATAGGTCTTAATGCTAGCATAATTATTGGACAATGGAACAAAAGCAGGAGAGCAGAATTTCAATAATTGTTTAGGGATATTATCCTGATTTGGAGGAGTACGGGCATCTGCCTTAAAGAACTCTTTTAATTTTAATTTTCTTTGTAGTGAATGCTTTTCAGTATTTCACTGGAAATCATTAAAGGGTACTGAAGGTAAAAATGATAAGCCTTTAATAAGCTGACTTCCCTAATGGAGAGTTCATAAGAATAAAGATGAAAAATTAAGTATTTTTCGCATAAGGTGGACAACCTGCCCTTGCCCTTCCTTTGGTTTTGGCACCCTCTTCTTGTGTACTTCCTCTGGGTTCACTTTTGAGGCTCTAATAGCAACCCCTAAAGGGACAATGGCCTGATCAACTCTATCCATTTCACTATTGGAGCTCCCTGTATCCAGTTATGATTCAGTGTCAAAATTCCTCCTAAAAAAAAGAGGATGCTTATCTTCCCGATAATTATAGCCTGATAGCCATCTATACACTGAGTGTTTTTCATAGTCCATTTCAACTTTATTTAATTTTTCTTTTATAAATTTAATAAGGTCTCTTTTGTATTGGGATACCTGCTGTTTTAGTTTATCAAGCCAGTGTGTGTATTTATCAGCCACTAGAGGATTCAAATGTAGCAACTTTATTCTTTATGCTCTCAAGCTCCTTAGAAGATTGCTCTATAACTAGGAGTGTGACATCAAATGAACATTTATTTAAGATACCAATCCAATGCCTATAAAACTGAGGATCATACCGACCAATTGTGGGGAGTTTCTGACACGAAAGCCTCTAGGTATCTTTATTTAGTTTATAGTAATCACTGAATGATAGTCCATGTAATCCACTTTAGGCGTAGTAGATCACGATAGATGATGTCCAAAGAGACGGACTCTATCTCATCATCTATATCTTTATCATAGAGGTGAGCCTCAGCATCAGATTCTAAAGAGCTTAGTATATCCTTATGGGCAATTGTATGTGACTAAGGGGATCCACTAATTCTTCCATTACAAAAGACAACCACAGGCTTATATACAATATAGTGAATTCATAGTGTAAAGGTATACAAAAATAGTAGCAAAAGTATCTAAAAATTAGCAGCAAATGTCCAGTCAAATCCAATAAAGCAGCATAGAGTACTAGCAGCCAAATTGATTTAGTACATTGTGGTGCGACTTTGACATAACTTTGGAGCATTTTTATGAAAAAAAAATTTTTTTAGTAAATTTATTGGTAGATGTTTTGCTGCAATTTGGAGTATAAATCGCATTGACTTGCAACTTTTTTGGAGAATGAATCCTAAGTAAATTAGCAATTTGCAAAATCTCATATTTTTCGTAATTTTCTGATTCTTACGTTTAATCATAGAGAAGCCTATTTTCCCCATTTCTAAACCCTGTGCAAGTGTGAATTAGTTAACAACAGTGAGGAGGGTGATGAAGAGGATGATGATGAGTCTGACACGTTCCATATGTGAAAAAGAATAGCAACAATGTTAGCAGCCTAAAGCCCATTGGGAGCTTGGTTTAATAAAACCACAAAGATGTGGTATTTTGTGGGGGCTCTATCAAACCAGGGACGGACCAAGGACAATTCCATTGTGCACCACCTTTTTTATTATGGGCTGTATTTTGTGGGAGCATTGTTGACAGTCTTCTGTCTCTCAAAAGTCGTTCCTTTACCAGCTCATGTTTCTTGTTATCATGCTTTCTTTTTTGTGGTTGACTTGCCATTCTAATAAAAATCATAAAATACAGTATTTTTTTGGTGGGGCATTGTTGATGGTCTTCTCTCTCTCTCGCAAGTCCATTTGAACATTTTGTATGGTCCTGACTCCTGAGGCCTGTGATTTGCTGCATGATCAGTTTGCAATTGCATTAGCATTTAGAAATCCAATACAGGTTGAGTATCCCATATCCAAATATTCCGAAATACGGAATATTCCGAAATACGGACTTTTTTGAGTGAAAGTGAGATAGTGAAACCTTTGTTTTTTGATGGCTCAATGTACACAAACTTTGTTTAATACACAAAGTTATTAAAAATATTGTATTAAATGACCCCCAGGCTGTGTGTATAAGGTGTATATGAAACATAAATGAATTGTGGGAATATACACACACTTTGTTTAATGCCAAAAGTTATAAAAAATATTGGCTAAACTGACCTTCAGGCTGTGTGTATAAGGTGTATATTAAACATAAATGCATTCTGTGCTTAGATTTAGGTACCACCATCATGACATCTCATTATGGTATGCAATTATTCCAAAATACGGAAAAATCCGATATCCAAAATACCTCTAGTCCCAAGCATTTTGGATAAGGGATACTCAACCTGTATTACATTAGGATTCTTGTTTTTTTAATAATTTGTAACACATTTCTCTCTTCTTTCTCTTTTTTAATCAGTCAGAATAAATCAGTCAGAATGAATGAATGAAAGAATCAATCAATCAATCAATCAATCAATCAATCATTTACCTGCTATATACTACATACTCCACCTCCATTTCCCTGTACTGACCATCGGCCTTTGATCTAGTTCTTGATTGCTAATAACATACAGTACTTTCTTTGAGGTCATATAGTTTATTAAACTGCCATTCTGTCTGCCACTGCTGTGCCACAATGTTTCATACAGTAGCTGTGCTACAGCAGGTATGCCAAACTCAAAATCCCAACTGGGCCGACTAATCAAGGTCTAAGGGGCCCTACACACTAGCCGATCCGCCGCCGAGCTGCCCGACGGCGGATACGGCCGACGGGCGACCCGGCGGCGGGGGGGGGCAGTGACGGGGGGAGTGAAGTTTCTTCACTCCCCCCGTCACGCGGCTCCATTGAAGTGCAGGCAAATATGGACGAGATCGTCCATATTGGCCTGCATGCACAGCCGACGGGGGACCAGCGATGAACGAGCGCGGGGCCGCGCATCGTTCATCGCTGGAGCCTCCACACTGAAAGATATGAACGAGTTCTCGTTCATTTATGAACGAGATCGTGCATATCTTTCAAAAAATCGGCATGTGTGTAGGGCCTATTAGTCTTCTGTGGGCCGCAAGAAAAAGAAAAAGTCTTATATGAAATTTTGAAAGGTTTATTAGAAAAACCAACAACAAAGTATAATCAAAGAGATGTCAAGTTATCAGGAAGAAAAAAAACTTTAATAGTGTGAGCAGGGAGCTGTGTTACTCCCCCTCATATATCAGGGTGCGGTCCCCCTTCCTCTATAATACATATCAGTGTGAGCTAGTAAAATGTGTCACTTCCAACCCCACACATGCCCCCTGGTGTCCACTGTTGTGCCCCCTCAAGCCAAAAGCCCTCTGTGCCTCCTGTGTCTATTCAACCTCCCACCCTTGTGCCCGCCCACTCCAATTTATCTTCTTTGTTGAGAGACATTTTTCTATCCCGATTCCAGAAGAATCCTCCTGCATGTAGGGCAGCTGGGCACACAGGGCAGTCGGGCACACACACCTACAGTACATGGCGTGACGGCTTCAGGGATGCAGTGGGGGGGGGGGGGCAGAGCTTTGCAGAGGCAGCTGGGCATGCGCAGCAGCTCCCCGCATGGTCATTTCCCCATCTCTTTCTTCATCTTCTCGCGCATGTGAAGAAAAGTAAATGCTGTCCAATCTGAGCTCAGCTCTGATCACGACAGACAGGCCAACAGTACCTCATCCGGGAGTGTTGGGCCACCGAGATACCGGGTGAGATTACTGGTGGGCCGGTCCCTTTGCCCTTTTGGCCACGCTGGCTCACACTGGCTGCAGGCAGCCGCGCATTTCTGGGTCCATGAGCCATGACAGCAGCAGCTGTAGTATGGCTCTGGTTGTGTATGCTTAGGGACTCAGCAGGGTGTAGGGCTACAGGGGACTCAGAGGGCTGTTGGTAGGGTGAGACATGTCATGCTGTGCTGATGCAATTGCTGTGGACTCTCTGTGTTGTTTCCAGCTAGTAGTGGGTGGAGGAAAAGGCGTATATGACATCTTGGGATCCTAACTGAGCATCATCTCTGTTAATATAGCAACCCTTTGAATTGAGTGGTGACAAGATACCTACTGTATGTCATCCTCCTCTGAGCTCTGTCTGAAGCTTGTGTGTGGATTCACTTGAATCATGCATTTCATTTCTACAGTGCATACTGTATGTGTATTAATGAATGTATGCTGTGCATGACTTGTTATGCATGTCTTTTCTGTAGATACATATATTTGTAAAATAAAACAAGTATAGTAATTGCATGGTAACCAAGGTGCAATTAGTGTTAAACAATGTAGAATTATACCGCTTATATACATTGCCGAGTTGATGACATTGCTGATGACGAGGCGCTTGGAGATTACATGGTCTCCAAGTGCCGCCCGTAGATTCACTGTGAATGGGAAGCCATGTTGATGTGACCCAACTTCCGTTTACACTGCACAGTTTGCCAGGTTGAACCTGTGTTCAATCCTGCAAACTCCCGAGTTGGAATACCGGGTCACTGGATCCGGATTATTCCAACTCAGGCCTTTTACACCAAGCAACGACATGGGTTGTGCATGTTCATGTGCAATAACCCATGATATATTCTGGCGGTGTAAATGTGGTATTAGACAGTAAATGTCTGGTTACTGTACTTTGTTAGTGAACCTCCCTAAAATGTATGATTAATGTTGTGAAGAGGGGTGTCTGTATGCTACGCTGTCAATGGGTTGGGTGGATGTATCAGAGGAGAGTGACCCCAGATTGTTATCTTTCCTAGACCTCATTGGGTCTCAGCCTGGCTCTGGTGGGGGGCGATAAGCTAACCAGCCCTATCCACTGGTCTCACAGTACAGTACCACCCTAAACCTGGCTGCGGACACCGGAACTACCCTTCCGGCTTCTGGTATATACCCTACTTCCCTGGCCCCTAGACATACAGTACTCCCACCCACCCCCCTCCCAGCACAGGGACATACATGTACTTGCTTGGACATGTTACCAAAAGCATTTGCATATAGATATGCTGAATCACTCACACTGTAGGCTATAATCAGACTATCTGTAGCTAGCATAGGGCTGGTGAAAGTTGCAAAGGTGAGACCAATGGTGGCGTTTAAATATGCACAAAGCATGATTGCAGCTACTGTAGACACTGATATGGGGCATCTTAGTCCTGGACACATGGATTTACACCAGGGAAGGACACTGTAGTGGCATTAGCATAAAGTCTCAAAGACAGCTGCAGCAAAAGATGCAAGAAGGCTACAACTGCATACAACCAGGCAATATGAGAAGGGATCCTGCCCCCTTCAACAGATTTTGCCCCCCCATCGGATTCCACCCCCATTAGGGCTGCTTCCATAAATTGCCCGGGCTAGTTTTCCATTCCAATCTGCCCCTGTGCAGAAGTATGCGTTGTTGACAGCATGTCTGTGAGTTTGACATGTCTGTGCTACAGTACATATATTCTTTAAAACTGATGTGTGTTTGTGATGCTGCTCTGTCACTTTTTTTTAGCCCGCCAGCTTGCTGCATCCAAGACCAAAATTGGTAAACAACTATTGTGAGATGTGAGATAGTCAAAATTGACTGGAATTATTTTGTTATCAAAGTCTACTGTGCTGCCAGAGAGAGAGAAGGTTGCCCACACAAGGCTGCACATGGGCTATCTCTTTTCTTAAACTGCCTCTATTTCTATGAGTATTCCATTACATGAAACATACTATTTGGCCAGTAACTGACTAATTTCTTACATTTATTTCTATTTGACATTTTCCTACATTATTCAGCTGCTTTCAGATTTGCAATCCATTTAATCAACTCTTACCTATTGTGGTTGCATGTAACAGTATAAGATAGAGGGCCAAATTGCACTTTTCATAGAAATTTTAACTATTTTTGCCCCTGAACCTTTCCATATTTACCATGTGAAATAGATCCCTTTCAGTATATTTGAAAACAATTATGTGTTTTTCCATGTTGTGTATCTTATAAGTGTATAATAACTGTGACATTTTAATGATAGGGCACTTTGATGTGTCTAATTCTAGAACCGTGTATTATTATGGTACCTTACCAGCTTTTTCAGCTAATTAGAATGAATTCAATTATGTTATTGTATATGATTTCTAAAGATGGTTCTATATTAAATCTCCATTATTTATGATTAATATTATAGCGACAGAATTTAATTGTTTTTATTTAAATTGATATTTTTATTAGTGATGAGCGGGTTCTGTTCCTCGGAATCCGAACCCCCCCGAACTTCACCCATTTTACACGGTTCGGAGGCAGACTCGGATCCTCCTGCCTTGCTCGGTTAACCTGAGCGCGCCCGAACGTCATCATCCCGCTGTCGTATTCTCACGAGATTCGTATTCTATATAAGAAGCCACGCGTCGCCGCCATTTTCACTCGTGCATTGGAGATGATAGGGAGAGGACGTACAGCGTTCTCTCAGTTGTGTTCAGTGTGCTGCAAATATCTGTGCTCAGTATGCTGCAAATATCTGTGCTCAGTGTGCTGAAAATATCTACGTTCTCTGCCTGAAAAACGCTCCATATCTGTGCTGCATTGTAGTATATAGTAGGAGGACAGTGCAGAATTTTGCTGACCAGTGACCACCAGAATTATATCAGTACGGTACAGTAGTCCACTGCTCTACCTACCTCTGTGTCGTCAAGTATACTATCCATCCATACCTGTGGTGCATTTTAGTTGTGCGCAGTATATATAGTAGGAGGACAGTGCATAATTTTGCTGACCACCAGTATATAATATATAGCAGTACGGTACAGTAGTCCACTGCTCTACCTACCTCTGTGTCGTCAAGTATACTATCCATCCATACCTGTGGTGCATTTAAGTTGTGCGCAGTATATATAGTAGGAGGACAGTGCATAATTGTGCTGACCACCAGTATATAATATATAGCAGTACGGTACAGTAGTCCACTGCTCTACCTACCTCTGTGTCGTCAAGTATACTATCCATCCATACCTGTGGTGCATTTAAGTTGTGCGCAGTATATATAGTAGGAGGACAGTGCATAATTGTGCTGACCACCAGTATATAATATATAGCAGTACGGTACAGTAGGCCATTGCTATTGATATATTACTGGCATATGATTCCACACATTAAAAAATGGAGAACAAAAATGTGGAGGGTAAAATAGGGAAAGATCAAGATCTACTTCCACCTCGTGCTGAAGCTGCTGCCACTAGTCATGGCCGAGACGATGAAATGCCATCAACGTCGTCTGCCAAGGCCGATGCCCAATGTCAAGTAGAGAGCATGTAAAATCCAAAAAACAAAAGTTCAGTAAAATGACCCAAAAATCAAAATTAAAAGCGTCTGATGAGAAGCAAACACTTGCCAATATGCCATTTACGACACGGAGTGGCAAGGAACGGCTGAGGCCCTGGCCTATGTTCATGGCTAGTGGTTCAGATTCACATGAGGATGTAAGCACTCATACTCTCGCTAGAAAACTGTAGTGCCACTCCTAGATGGGCCAGGTGTTTGTGTCGGCCACTTGGGTCGCTTAGCTTAGCCACACAGCTAACTCATTGCACCTCTTTTTTTCTTTGCATCATGTGCTGTTTGGGGACTATTTTTTAAATCTGCCATCCTGTCTGACACTGCAGTGCCATTCCTAGATGGGCCAGGTGTTTGTGTCGGCCACTTGGGTCGCTTAGCTTATTCACACAGCTACCTCATTGCACCTCTTTTTTCTTTGCATCATGTGCTGTTTGGGGACTATTTTTTAAATCTGCCATCCTATCTGACACTGCAGTGCCACTCCTAGATGGGCCAGGTGTTTGTGTCGGCCACTTGGGTCGCTTAGCTTAGTCATCCAGCGACCTCGGTGCAAATTTTAGGACTAACAATAATATTGTGAGGTGTGAGGTGTTCAGAATAGACTGGAAATTAGTGGAAATTATGGTTATTGAGGTTAAATAATACTATGGGATCAAAATGACCCCCAAATTCTATGATTTAAGCTGTTTTTGAGGGTTTTTTGTAAAAAAACACCCCAATCCAAAACACACCCGAATCCGACAAAAAAATTTCAGGGAGGTTTTGTCAAAACGCGTCCGAATCCAAAACACGGCCGCGGAACCGAATCCAAAACCAAAACACAAAACCCGAAAAATGTCCGGTGCACATCACTAATTTTTATCCATGGCTCTCTATACAATTGTCCAGAGTCTGTAAAAATTTCTGTAAGCATTATAAATGGTAGCACATTTGGATTAAGAACCAAGTTCCATATAAACATTTGTTTGAAGACTCTGAGAAACATGCTTAGAATAAAAAGTAGAGAAGGACGGGTTCTGATTTACCCGGATATACTCGGATTTACCCGGATCTCAAAACGGCATCTTATTGGCTCTTGGATGTCACATGTTTTGGTTAGCCAATACGAAAAATCTGGATAAATCCGAACATGCGTTAATTCTGGCATTAAGAACAGAGTAAATCCAAACCTGCACATCTCTAATAAAAAGCAATGTTATAAAAGCTAGTGGATGTGGTAAATCTAATTAATAGTAAGTGTACGTTTCTACCCCAGTCAGTAATTTCTTACTGATCGTAGGAGAACCAACATAGAGTCAACAGAATATACCCCGATGCTGTAACGTTGGTGGTGCACCCAGAGTCAGTAAGTACTAGTTGACTACAGAAGGGCCCTCATTCCGAGTTGTTCGCTCGTTCTTTTTCATCGCATCGCAGCGATTTTCCGCAAACTGCGCATGCGCAATGTTCGCACTGCGACTGCGCCAAGTAAATTTGCTAAGAAGTTTGGTATTTTACTCACGGCATTACAAGGTTTTTTCTTCGTTCTGGTGATCGTTGTGTGATTGACAGGAAAAGGGTGTTTCTGGGCGGAAACTGGCCGTTTTATGGGAGTGTGTGAAAAAACGCTGCCGTTTCTGGGAAAAACGCGGGAGTGGCTGGAGAAACAGGGGAGTGTCTGGGCGAACGCTGGGTGTGTTTGTAACGTCAAACCAGGAACTAAACTGACTGAACTGATCGCAGTGGCAGAGTAAGTCTCGAGCTACTCAGAAACTGCTTAGAAATTTCTATTCGCAATTTTGAGAATCTTTAGTTTGCAATTTTGCTAAGCTAAGATTCACTCCCAGTAGGCGGCGGCTTAGCGTGTGCAATGCTGCTAAAAGCAGCTTGCGAGCGAAAAACTCGGAATGAGGGCCAAGATGCGGTAAATCTGTAAGATATCTGTCTTTCTCTGTTATCCCATACATCGCTAAGCATGCTGCCTGTAGTGGGAAAGGATTTGGTATGATTTCCCGGCGGTCGAGATCCCGGTGGTCAGAAGATTGACACTGGAATCCCAACAGTCGGAATCCCAACAGTGGCGCATTGAGTCCCCTCACAGGCTCACTGTGTTCACCACGCTTTGGGCACACTATTATATTTATCCTCGGTTGGTGGCGTGGACCCACCCCAATACCAAGTATTTGATGGGATTCTGAATGCCGGTATTTCATCGTCCGTTGGGATTCCGTCTTCGGTCTCCTGAGCGAAGGGATCCCGACTGTCGGGAAATTAACTGTGACTCGTGGGAAAATACATATTAGTATTTCTGCTTAAAATGCAATAATGCCATTGTACCCCAGTAATGTTAGGGATCATCTTACACCAAGGAGAAAGCACTTTGAACAGCTTTGAGCCATAAAGCCATAGGTCTCAATTAAAATGTGTGTGCTCTTCGACAACAGTGGGAGTAACTTCGCTGCCTTCAACATCTGTATCCAAGTATGAAAAGTTTGAAGAACCTCTTAAAAAAGAATATAGATTCTGGTCATTATAAATCAAACAATATCTCTGTTCAAAAGCATTATGAACTGATTGCATGAGAGTTCTGGTATACTCGTAAGAAAAAATACATCCTAACAAAGGAAATGGTTTTCTGTAGAAAGGTCAAGATGTGTGTATCGATTCTCTTCTTCATGGAAAACATTAATTTGCTGATTTTGGTCAGTTGTTACATGTTTCCTGACCATGTAAAGTGCTGTCTGTGTACTCTGGTATCATTTTTAGTGCATTATATGGCACAATGCGGTATCTTCAGCTGAGGTGACTTTGCCAGGTTGCTTAGTTCCCCTTACACTATAACTTCAAACTTCGTAAGACACTCAGACCATGTAATAGGGATTGTTGTTTCCAGCCTTGCAAAAATATAAGGGTTAGGTTTTAGTATACAAACTGGGATAAGAATCTCGAAAATTGACTACACATCTCATTGGTGATTACCATATGCACCTTCCTGGTGCCTTAACCAAATAACCGAATCTAGTTATTACTCCATTCCTTTTTAAACTTTGATAAACATCTGCAGGACAGCGCAACACACTTATGAGGGCCCTCATTCCGAGTTGTTCGCTCGTTCTTTTTCATCGCATCGCAGCGATTTTCCGCAAACTGCGCATGCGCAATGTTCGCACTGCGACTGCGCCAAGTAAATTTGCTAAGAAGTTTGGTATTTTACTCACGGCATTACAAGGTTTTTTCTTCGTTCTGGTGATCGTTGTGTGATTGACAGGAAAAGGGTGTTTCTGGGCGGAAACTGGCCGTTTTATGGGAGTGTGTGAAAAAACGCTGCCGTTTCTGGGAAAAACGCGGGAGTGGCTGGAGAAACGGGGGAGTGTCTGGGCGAACGCTGGGTGTGTTTGTAACGTCAAACCAGGAACTAAACTGACTGAACTGATCGCAGTGGCAGAGTAAGTCTCGAGCTACTCAGAAACTGCTTAGAAATTTCTATTCGCAATTTTGAGAATCTTTAGTTTGCAATTTTGCTAAGCTAAGATTCACTCCCAGTAGGCGGCGGCTTAGCGTGTGCAATGCTGCTAAAAGCAGCTTGCGAGCGAAAAACTCGGAATGAGGGCCAAGATGCGGTAAATCTGTAAGATATCTGTCTTTCTCTGTTATCCCATACATCGCTAAGCATGCTGCCTGTAGTGGGAAAGGATTTGGTATGATTTCCCGGCGGTCGAGATCCCGGTGGTCAGAAGATTGACACTGGAATCCCAACAGTCGGAATCCCAACAGTGGCGCATTGAGTCCCCTCACAGGCTCACTGTGTTCACCACGCTTTGGGCACACTATTATATTCATCCTCGGTTGGTGGCGTGGACCCACCCCAATACCAAGTATTTGATGGGATTCTGAATGCCGGTATTTCATCGTCCATTGGGATTCCGTCTTCGGTCTCCTGAGCGAAGGGATCCCGACTGTCGGGAAATTAACTGTGACTCGTGGGAAAATACATATTAGTATTTCTGCTTAAAATGCAATAATGCCATTGTACCCCAGTAATGTTAGGGATCATCTTACACCAAGGAGAAAGCACTTTGAACAGCTTTGAGCCATAAAGCCATAGGTCTCAATTAAAATGTGTGTGCTCTTCGACAACAGTGGGAGTAACTTCGCTGCCTTCAACATCTGTATTCAAGTATGAAAAGTTTGAAGAACCTCTTAAAAAAGAATATAGATTCTGGTCATTATAAATCAAACAATATCTCTGTTCAAAAGCATTATGAACTGATTGCATGAGAGTTCTGGTATACTCGTAAGAAAAAATACATCCTAACAAAGGAAATGGTTTTCTGTAGAAAGGTCAAGATGTGTGTATCGATTCTCTTCTTCATGGAAAACATTAATTTGCTGATTTTGGTCAGTTGTTACATGTTTCCTGACCATGTAAAGTGCTGTCTGTGTACTCTGGTATCATTTTTAGTGCATTATATGGCACAATGCGGTATCTTCAGCTGAGGTGACTTTGCCAGGTTGCTTAGTTCCCCTTACACTATAACTTCAAACTTCGTAAGACACTCAGACCATGTAATAGGGATTGTTGTTTCCAGCCTTGCAAAAATATAAGGGTTAGGTTTTAGTATACAAACTGGGATAAGAATCTCGAAAATTGACTACACATCTCATTGGTGATTACCATATGCACCTTCCTGGTGCCTTAACCAAATAACCGAATCTAGTTATTACTCCATTCCTTTTTAAACTTTGATAAACATCTGCAGGACAGTGCAACACACTTAGCAATGCATGCAAAGCAGAGAAGCTCCTGGCTAAAAAGGTGCTCTCCACACTCTGCTACCATGCTGTGGCTGCCACTGTGAATGGTAAACTGTATGACAGACAACAGTGCTGGCAGGGTGAGAAGCGTGGTTCCTGGTGTCAGCTCCCTCCAGCTTCCTCCCTCCTCTCTCTGACCCCTCCTCCCTGCTGCACCTGTGATAGCAGTACTGGCAGATTCAAGTGACGTCCCTTCAGTCTTCAATCCGATTGCTGATCTCTTGTGTAAGTAATGCACTCCCCCCACTCCCCT
The DNA here is from genome assembly GCF_028390025.1 of Pseudophryne corroboree. Lineage (NCBI taxonomy): Eukaryota > Metazoa > Chordata > Amphibia > Anura > Myobatrachidae > Pseudophryne > Pseudophryne corroboree. The sequence continues at coordinate 367,167,129 of NC_086449.1, forward strand.
CCTGTGGTCATATGTGTAAGAGGCACTACTACTGTGGACATTATGCGTGGCACTACTGCTGTGGTCATTATGTGTAAGGTGTACTACTACTGTGGGCATTATATTTGCCACTACTGTGGTCATTATGTGTAAGGGGCACTACTACTGTGGGCATTATGTGTAAGGGACACTACTACTGTGGGCTTTATATGTAAGGGGAACAACTACTGTGGAACTGGAAATTATGTTTATAAAGGACACATTGTGGATAAGGGCAGGGGCGGAACTTCTGCCTGTGCAGGCGGTGCAATGCACATGGGCCCACAGCAATGAAGGGGCCCAGATGAGTCAGGGTGCACTGACTAAACTGATTCATCTTTGTTTTTTTATTGCACATGACCATGGGCTGTAACAAAGCAGGAGGAGGTGGTCCGGCTGAAGAAGGAGGAGGGAGCCCACTCCCTTTCCCTCCCCTCTCCTCTCATCCCCCTTGAGTCATCCATTCCGACATGGGACACACCCATACCTTCTATCCTGGCTTTGCCCCTGCTGTGTCGGCCAGGTGAGTACACCTTGCTGCAGTTAGCTTGTCTGCACAAGTCATGGACTGGGCTCAATAAGCATATCTGCAATTTACTTGTAAAATCGTGTGTGCTCTCTCTCTCTGTCTTTTTTCTTGTCTCATCCTCTGTCTATTTTCATGTCTCTTTTCATGTCTCTCTATGGGCCAAATTCAGACCTGATCGCAGCAGCAAAATTGTTCTCTAATGGGCAAATCCATGTTCACTGCAGGTGGGGCAAATATAACATGTGCAGAGAGAGTTAGATTTGGGTGAGTAATTTCAAACTGAAATCTAAATTGCAGTGTAAAGATAAAGCAGCCAGTATTTACTCTGCACAGAAACAAAATAACTTACCCAAATCTAACTCTCTCTGCACATGTTATATCTGCCTCTCCCCCCCCCCCCCCCCCCAGTGTGCATGGTTTTACCCATTAGAGTACAATTTTGCTGCTGCGATCAAGTCTGAATTAGGCCCTCTGTCTCTCTTTCCATGGGCTAGATGTAATGATGCCCGAGATCGCTGGAGGTGCGAGATGCCAGCCGATCTCTGACTTTTTTTAACGGGGCAATCACTTACAAGGCAAAACCATGCCTTGTAAGTGATTGTCTCTTTAAAAAAATGCCCAAGATCGGCCGGCATCTTGTCTCTCTTTTCATGTCTCCAAATGTCTCTCTCCATTTTTTGTCTCACTCTTTCGCACACACATATATATCGCTCTCTCACACACCTCTCTCACACATACATATCTCTCTTTTTATCTATATTTCTCCATGTCTGTATATCTCTCTCCCTTTATCCCTTTTTCTCCCTCTCTTTCTGTCTCCATGTTTCCCAATGTCTCTCCATTTTTTTTGTCTTTTTCTCACACAAACATACTGTATATATCACTCTCTCTCTCTCTCACACGCAAACATATTTCTCTCACACAAACATATCTCTCACACATACATATCTTTCTCATACACATACATGTATCTCTCTCTTTATCTAACGTATAATTTCTCTTCATGTCTCTCTCCCTTTTTCTCTCTGTCTTTCACACACACATGCCCTTACCCTCTTGACTCCCTCCTACAAAGACCTCACATACCCTCTGCCTCTCCCCGTCTGCCTGTTACCCACTCCCTCCTACAGTCACCTACTGCCTCTTCCTTTCACCCACTCTGTCATCGTAGGACTCTCCGTCACACTCTGATTCCCCTGTCTCCCTCTAACAACCCCTGTCACATTCTGTCTCTTCCTAGTCACCCACTGCCTTTTCCTGTAACCATCTACTTCTTCCTGTCACCCTCACCTTATCAACCAATTCCTCTCCCTGTCACCCTCTCCCCATCACGTACTACCTCTCCGTCACCCTCTCCCATCACCCTCTCTCTCTCCCAGTCACCCACTGCCTTTCCCATTAACCCTCTCCCCTTCACCCACTGACTCTCCCTTTAACCCTCTTCCCTTAACCCACTGCCTCTCCCTGTCACCCTCTTCCATCACCCACTGCTTCTCACTGTAACCCTCTCCCTGGCCCCCTTTCTCCCCGTTTCCCACTGCCATCCACAATCAAGCAACATATTAGGAACTTGAGGAGGGGGGCCCAAAGCATATTTTTGCACATGGGCCCACCACTCACAAATTCCCCCACTTGATTAGAGGCAATACTGTGTAGCGTAATGTGACTAAGGAGCACTACTGTGTGATGTAATGTGAATAAAGGACACTACTATTTGGTGTAATATGAATTAGGGGCACTATGTGCTGTGTAATGTAATTGTGTGGTTCAATTTTTTTTTCTCCAAAATATTTTTATTGAAACTTCTCACGGTACAGAATCAGGTACATTGAAACTCATATAAAGTTCATGTTATCAGCACTATATAAGAAAGCCAGTAGCATTAATACTAATGTGAGAAATTACAAGGTAAATTTTTTTAAACTTACCACATATATTGATTCTAAATAAAATAGTAAACAAATATGTGCAACTCAATCAGGTGATATAACAATATTACGATCAGAGGTCCAAATCAAATAGAGTCACAGACTTTAAATATTGAATAGCCTGAAAATAAGAAAACTTATGTTGAGGCTGGAGTCCATATTTTGCCATAGTTTTACTAAAAGTCAATGGAAGATTTGAAGTATTAAACAAATTACATAATCTTAGAATTCCAGAAAGTGCCAGGCAGTAAATGGCATTAACGCCTTGTCATCCTGAAAGTCTAAGTTCCCAAGAAGGGGTAAAGATAAGAAATACAAATATTGAAGGTTGAGGGATCTTCTGGATTTTTTACGAACTTGCATAGTAGAGGAAAATAATAAATTATCAAACTGAGGCAATTTTAATTTTGAGGCTCAAGCATTTAACAAATAACCAAGAGACAAAGTACCACATCATTGGGATTCCAGTGCGACATCTGTATAAAGGTTATTGCCACTAAGCCAGTCCATTGCAAATCGGAGAAGGCATGCAAGATTATATTACTTAATGTTAGGCAGGTTCAACTCTCCTCTATGTACAGTTTGGAACAGTTTTTTCAAACTGATCCTAGGTTGATTTCGATTCCATATAAATTTGGAGACAGCATTTAGTAAAGACAAGTTTGACTTAGAAATTAGGAGGGGAGTCATCTACCAAGCATATAAGAGTTTTGGAAAACTAGCCATTTTAAATAAATTATATAGTCCCAAGAGATTAAGAGGTACAGTAGGTTCTGCCAAAAATCAAGCTCAGTTTGTACAGTATATTACTTATAACTAGAGTATTTGTATGCATATGGATATTGCAAGGATGGGGTATGAGCACAATACCTAGGTATGTGATATAAGTGGTTGCCCACTTACAGGGAAAGGACCCATTCCAGCCTGACCTCGCCTGCCCAAATATAGCCAAAGCTTCTGACTATCCAAAATTAATTGAAAACCCTGTTAGGCCTAATTTGAATTGGGGTTACTATTGTGTAGCCTCGACCCTTCCTTGTGAGAAAATATCCCATTTTTGCAGGGCGGTGCCAAACACACTAGCACTGGCCCTGTCTGCACTACCAGGTGTACCTTTCCTATATGTGTATGTCTGCAAGAGCAACTGGCATATCTACAATGGGTGCAAGGTGTGCTGCAGTCGGTGTGTCGGGGTGCGGGGGTGGGCAGAGGGAGAAGATGTAAACCCTGTGGCAACAAGCAGGAAACCCCACGGCAATGAGCAGGATACCCCTGGGAATGAGCATGGATCCCAGAGCATGAATCCCTTGGCAACAAGCATGAGACCCCTGGCAACAAGTAGAAAACCCCTGGCAATGAGCATGGACCCAGAGTAGGAAACCCTTGGCAATGAGCAAGAGACCCCTGGCAATGAGCAGGAAACCCCTGGGAATTAGCATGGATCCCAGAGCATGAATCCCTTGGCAACGAGCATGAGACCAATGGCAACAAGCAGGAAACCACTGGCAATGAGCATGGACCCAGAGTAGGAAACCCTTGGCAATGAGCATGAGATCCCTGGCAATGAGCATTAGACCTCTGGCAATGAGCAGTGAACCTAGAGCAGTAAAACCCTTGGCAATGAACATGAGACCCCTGGCAATGAGCATTAGACCCCTGGCAATGATCAGGAAATTTAAAAGTAATTAGGAGCCTTACTGTGGGTCATAATTTGTAAGGGTAATTATTGTGTGTGGAGCATAAAATGGTGTCAAGAGCATAACTTTATGTGGCATAATGTGTAATGGGCATTACAGTATTTGGCATAATGTGTAATGGACATTACAGTGTATGGCATAATGTGTGGCATAAGGTGTAATGGGCATTACGGTGTGTGGCATGGGATCCGGTCTCTAGGTCGACAAGACTTAGGTCGACAATGTCTAGGTCAACCACTATTGGTCGACAGTAAGTAGGCTGACATGGTTTCTAAGTCGACAGGGACTCTAGATCGACATGTTCTAGGTCGACATGACAAAAGTTTGACATGAGTTTTTCACTTTTTTTTCATTTTTTTTAACTTTTTCATACTTTACAATCCAAGTGGACTACAATTGGGAACGGTAACCTGTGCCGAGCTCAGCGTCAGTGGAGCAGGGCACATTGCGTGAAGCATGGGGAGCAAAGCGAGCCATTCAAGTGGATATGATGCACTAATTGGGGTTCCCCATCACTTCATGGAGAAAACAACACTCAAAAAAGTGAAAATAAAACTCATATCGACCTATTGTCATGTCGACCTAGTATATGTCGACCTAGAGTTCCTGTCAACCTAGAAACCATGTTGACCTACTTGTTGTTGACCAATAGTGGTCGACCTAGACACTGTCAACCTAAGCCTTGTCTATCTAACATACCACACCAGCTCGGCATGATATGAAATGGGCATTACAGTGCATGGCATAACGTGTAATGGGCATAACCAGTTATATCGTGATTTGCATGTGACTGTACATACATGTGTTTGTCATTTTGCTCTGTCGTGCTCAGTTAACATACAGTGGAACAACACCAGTAAACAGGCACCTGAACTTTTAACTTTAACAATTGAAACCTTAAACTCTAAACCTAGATAACTTTGCTTTAATCTCAAACAAACCATGTACAGTACCACAAATTGATTTTCTGCATTGCACTTCATGGAGGATTTATAAAGGCCATTACATCATTTAATCTCCCAGCAACTCACCCCTCTGTACATGTTGCCCCCTCAATTATTCACTCCCAACTTATTAACACTCGTGAGCTTTTTACTTTCCTATATTCATTGACAATAACATCTACAACCTCTCACCATAATAAAACTTTCACAAAACTCTGGCACCCACATTTATCTCTCTCTTCTGCTTCTGATAGCTGGTGACATTTCACCAAATCCAGGACCCAACCACTTGCATTGTTCACATTCACCTGATTCACAGCAACATAGAAATCCAGCTAACCTCATAAACATCACCCTCCAGATCACTAAAATTTGCCCCTGGAATGCTCACTCTGTTTCTAACAAATTAACATCCATCCATAACCTCTTCATATCTAACAACTTCAATCTGCTGGCTATAACAGAAACATGGCTCACACAATCAGACACGGTCTTCCCTTCAGCAATGTCACATGGTGGTCTCCACACACCTCTAGGCCTGGTAACTATAAAGGAGGTGGGGTTGGATTATTACTTTCCCAATCCTTTGCATATACTGTTTTACCACAGGTTCCATCACTCACATTTACATCATTTGAAGTACATTCCATCAGGGTTTACTCTCCTTTATCTCTGTGTGTTGCAGCTAACTATTGCCCACATGGGCATCCCAAACAATTTCTGGAAGATCTTTCTGCCTGGCTTCCTCACTTACTATCCTCTGACATCTCCACCATCATCATGGGTGATTTCAATATTGTTATTGATTGTCCAAAATCTGCTGCTCATACCTCCAAACTACTCCCTCTAACCTCCTCTCTCATCCTCTCCTAATGGACTGACTCCTCTACTCATCAGGAGGGCCACTGCCTTAATCTAGTATTCACCAGACTATGGTCCGTTTCTGAACTCACTAACACTCCTTTCCCCCTCTCAGATCACAACCTTATCACCTGCATGCTCTCCTCCATTAATTCAAACTCTGTGTTGCTGAAGTCCTCCAATCCTCCTCAAACCCGCAGAGATATTAACAGAATTAATCTTCAAGATCTTTCCTCCTTACTCCAACAACTTCTTTCACTTATATCTGCATTCACCTCTCCTGAGATGGCTGTATCACAATTGAACCATACTCTAGAAATAGCCCTTGATGAAGTGGCTCCAGCTACCCATCACACTTCACGTAGGCCTAGATGTCAACCATGACACTCTAAATTAACAAGACATCTACAAAAACTCACACGTAAACTTGAACGTCAGTGGCATAAATCTCGTATTTCAAGTGACTTCCTCACATATAGGTATAAGACTGTCTACCACTCTTATTGTAATGCCCTGGACACTGCCAAACAAACATATTTCCAAACTCTCATCTCTGCTCAAGCCTCTAACCTCAAACCACTCTTTAATACATTTAAATCACTCCTAAATCATCCCTCACCTACCCCACCAGCCACTATCAAGGCACAAGATCTTGCTTCCTACTTCAAGGAGAAGATTGATAAGATCTGAGATGAAATGGTATGCTCTTCATCAGCCAGTGACCTGCTCAATTCTTTACCTGAACCCTCTGGCACTCTCTCTTTATTTGATCCCTGAAGATGAAGTATCATCTCTCTTCTCATCCTGCTTCTCTACTACCTCTCCTCTTGATGTTTTACCCTCACAAATAAGTAAAGCTCTGTCTCTGGTGCTCATCCCTACCTTAACTAACATCTTTAATCTCTCTCTCGCTACTGGTATTTTTACTTCACTGTTCAAGCATGCAGTGATTACTCCCATTTTGAAAAAACAAAATTCTGACCCTAACTCTCTCTCAAACTACTGCCATATCTCTCAGCTACCTTGTCTCTCTAAGCTACTTAAGAGACTAGCCTACACTCAACTCACACACTTTATTAACTCACACAACTTATTGGACCCACTTCAGTCAGGCTTCCGTTCCCAACACTCCACAGAGATAGCACTGACTAAAGTGGTTAATAATTTGGTCACTACAAAGTCTAAAGGCCATTACTCACTTCTTAGTCTTCTAGATCTATCTGCTGCCTTTGACACTGTTGACCACTCTCTTCTCATACAAACAATACAATCCCTAGGTATTAAAGACACAGCCCTTTCTTGGTTCAGGTAAATTGCAGGGATATTCAGGAAAATGAAACAAGTACATTTACAGAGGAGAAGGTCCTAACAGAACACTCAAAACTGAAAGTGGACAAATCTATGGGGCCAGATAGGATACATCCAAGGATACTAAAATAACTTAAAGAGGTGCTGGTTGCACCATTAACTGAATTATTCAACCAGTCATTATCTACAGGAGTAATTCCAGAGGACTGGAAAAGAGCGAATGTAGCCCCACTGCCCAAAAGTGGAAGCAAGAAGTGGCAAACAACTACAGACTAGTGAGTCTTACATCAGTAGTAGGGAAATTGATGGAAACACTCTTAAAAGAAAGAGTTATATACTATCTCAAATCCAGCAATTTACAGGAACCCAAACAGCATGGATTCACTGGGTGGAGATCATGTCAAACAAATCTTATTGACTTTTTTGACTGTGTGACTAAAGTGATGGATAAAGGTGGAGTTATGGATATAGCTTATCTAGACTTTAGTAAGGCTTTTGACACTGTTCCACATCGCAGACTGCTAAATAAACTTGAAAGCTTGGGATTGGATACTAGGATTATAGAATGGATAAGATCTTGGTTACAGTATAGAAAACAGAGAGTTGTGGTAAATGGAGTTCATTCACAGGAGGGAAATGTTACCAGTGGAGTACCCCAGGGATCTGAACTTGGACCAGTGCTTTTTAATATCTTTGTTGGGGACACTGCAAATGGCATTAAAGGAAAAGTATGCCTTTTTGCAGATGACACAAAGGTATGCAACAGAGTAGACACAACAGGTGGGGTAAAACATATGATTGAGGATCTAGGTAGACTAGAGGAACAGTCAGGAGTGTGGTAATTACAGTTTAATGCCAAAAAATGCAAAATCATGCCCCTGGGTCTCAAAATCCAAAGGCTAATTATAATATTAATGGCACTATACTGGAAACTATTGAGGATGGTAGGGATCTAGGAGTCACTATTTCAGGTGACTTAAAGGCAGGTAAGCAATGTAACAAAGCAACGAGGAAGGCTAGTCAGATGCTTGGCTGCATTGGGAGAGGAATCAGTAGCAGAAAGAAATAAGTAATAATGCCATTGTAAAGGTCATTGGTACGGCCTCATCTAGAATACTGTGTTCAATTCTGGAGGCCATATCTTCAAAAGGATATTAATACATTACATTAGAGACTGTACAAAGAAGGGCAACTAAAATGGTGTATGGCCTACATCAAAAAACATACCCAGAAAGACTAAGAAATCTCAATATGTATAGTTTGGAGCAGAGAAGGGAAAGGGGGGACATGATAGAAACTTTCAAATATATCAAGGGTTTTAACAAAGTCCAGGAGGGAAACATTCTCCAAATGAAGAGAAGCAATAGGACATGAGGACATGCACTGAGACTGGAGGGGGGGAGTTCAGGGAAAATTTGAGGAAAAATGACTTCACAGAAAGGGTAGTGGACAAGTGGAATAGTCTCCCATCAGAAGTGGTAGAGGCTAAGACAGTATAGCAAAATTTAAACATGCATGGAATAGATATAAGGATATCCTTACAAAGAAATAAGGATCACATAAGGTTTGAGATAAAAATATGGTAAAAAAAAATGGAGGGGGGGGCAGACTAGATGGGCCAAGTGGTTCTTATCTGCTGTCAAATATGTTTCTATGTTTCTATGTTCCTATCCTACCTATCTAATCGCTCCTTCAGTGTTTGCTTCTCTGAATCTACCACCTCTATGCTACCTCTTTCAGTTGGAGTACCGTAAGGCTCAGTCTTAGGTCCTCTGCTTTTCTCAATCTGTACCTCATCTCTTGGTAAACTAATCAGCTCTTTTGGATTTCAGTATCATCTGTACACAGATGATACTCAAATCTACCTATCCTTCCCTGATTTGTCTCTATCTGTACTGGCCGCATCACTAAATGCCTGTCTGCCATTTAATCTTGGATGACATCTCGCCACCTGAAACTTAATATTTCAAAAACAGAGTTAATTATATTTCCACTGGCCAATAGTAGGTACCAACCTGTTATCTCTATCACTGTTGAAAACTTGATAGTCAACCCTACCCCACAAGCTCGCTGCCTAGGTGTCATCCTTGACTCTGATCTGTCCTTTGTTCCCCACATTTAATCTGTCTCAAAATCATATTACATGCATCTAAAAAACATATCCAAAATACGACCATACCTTACACAAGACACTGCTAAAACTGTAATCCATGCTCTCATTATCTCCCGCATTGATTATTGCAATAGACTCCTAAATGGTCTTCCCAAAACGAGACTCTCACCACTACAATCCATTCTGAATGCAGCTGCGAGGCTAATCTTCCTTGCTAGATGTTCATCGTCTGCAGATCCACCTTATAATTGGTTACCTGTATTCTACCGTATTCAATGTAAAATACTTTTACTCACATACAAGGCCATTAACCAAACTACACCAATGTACATCACTTTGCTTATCTCAAAATATCTCCCAACCCGACCTCTTTGCGCTTCACAAGATCTGCTTCTATCATCCACACTCATTACTCGCTCCCATTCATGATTGCAGGACTTTCTTTGGGCTGCACCCACTCTGCGGAATGCCCTACCATGCACAATAAGACTCTCCTCTAGTCTCCAAACCTTCAAGCGTTCCCTGTTAAAACTCACCTCTTCAGGCAAGCGTATGAAATTCCAGAACCGCCCACATAACTTTCATAAAATTTCCTATCAAATTGCATCCACTCTGCACAGTCCACACATACCCTCACATGTCTTCTCATTATTCACTTTCTCCTTCCTCCCGACCCTGGTTCATCATTGCTGTGTGACCATATCATGCAGCCCATCAAGAACCTTTGCAATCTGGTGGACAACTATGCAATAGATAGCACCTATCCTTTTGCCTATTTCCCTATAGATTGTAATCTTGCGAGCAGTGCCTTCCTACCTCTATGACTGTTTGTTATTACCCAGTTTTGTTATATCATTGTTATTTCCAATTGTAAAGCGCAATGGAATTTGCTGCGCTATATAAGAAACTTTAATAAATAAATAATTAATAAATAATTACGGTGTGTGGTATAAATTGTAATAGGTGTTATAGTGTGTGGCATAAGTTGCAATCGGCATTATGATATTTCGCATAATGTGTAATTGGTATTACAGTGTGTGGCACAACATGTAATGGACGTTACGGAGTGTGGCATAATGTGTAATGGGCAATACGGTGTGTGACATAATGTGTAATGGGTGTTATAATGTGTGATATAATGTGGAATGGTCAATACTATGTTTGGCATAATGTGGAATGGATATTACATTGTGTGGCATAATGTGTAATGGGCATTACTATAAGGAGGAAAAATGACAAATAATGTAAAGAATATGAATCAGGTTTATTTTCCTTGTTTTTGTTTTTCCTGTGTTGTATAAGGGGCCCTGCCTGGCGTAATGAGTATAAGAGGTACTACTGTGTGGTGTAATGTGACTTACGGACACTACTGTAAGGTGTAATGTAAATTGGTCCTATTCTGTGGTCACACCCCTTCCCCATGAAGCCCCACCCCTCTTTTTTCCTGCACACCTTACGTGCACACTAAACTTGTTTTGAATGGGGGCTCCAATGGAAACTTTTTCCCTGGGCACCACAAGGTCTAGAACCAGCCCTGACTCCTGTGCTGCTGACATATCTGTCCAGTGTGTATACACTCAAGTGCTGCTGATGTATTTGTCTAGTGTTCATCAAAAAGATTAAAAAAAGTATTTTTTTGTACAACTTGTTGTGTGTGCTGTACCCACTACTGTGTTCAAATAAATAGAAGCGATGTCAGTGTGAGTTGGCATTTGCAAATAGCATTTTTTAAATAAATGCTATAATATTTTTTATACAACTGGTGTGTGGTGTACAGTCGGTGCAGTACCCCACTACATTCACATAACATATAAGTACCGTGACTCCACAGGCCATACCCCACTGTGTTCACATGTTATCACTTTGAAAAAAATGTTCAAATAAATAACTAATACTATTAAACTGTAGTTGATTTTGTTCAACTTGTGTATGTTCATCAATATGGATCATGACAATTAGCTGAAAGAGGAACAGGAGCAGGAGCAGCAACCAAATACTAGTGCTGCAGCTGCTGCCAGTCATGATAGTACAACAGCTATTAAAGGTGGTCCCGGGAAGCAGAAAGTTTAGGAAAGGGCATGCAAAATCAAAACCTTTCACAATATAAAAAAGAGGCAGAGGTGTCAACTAAAAAAAACAACAAATCAGTGCCAAAAAGAAACTTTAATGCTCAATCTGTGTGTTCAGATTCAGAAAATCCTGAGGAGAGTCACAGTGTGTTTATGTTAGCTTTATGTGAGTCTTACATTACTCATACTGTCTTTGTAGAGAAGCCTCTTTCGCCTCCTTCCACCATTTCTGCACCATCTGCACATGTGGGGAGCAGTACAAGTAAAGATGGTGATGAAGACATAGTAGAAGTTGAGGATGGTTGTGTGGAATTGGTCCTCTCCTCTCTCTCTCCCTCTGACTCTCTTTCTACCTCAATCACTTGCTCACTCTCTCTCTGTTTTCCTCCTTGACAACCTCTTTCTCTTTCTTTCTCCATGACACCCTTTCTTTTTCTCTTGCTCCTCTCTCTCTCTGCCCCTCTCTCTTGCTTTCCCCTTACTCTCTATCTTTCTCTCCTTTACTGACACCCTCTTTGCCTCTCTCTCTCTTCTTCCTCTCTGTCTCTCTCCCTGACACCTTCTCCATCTCTCTCCAACACCCTCTCTCTCTCCATGACCCCTCTCTCATTCTTCCACCTCTCTAACTCCCTCGATTCCTCCCGATCTCTTTCTCTCTCCCTGACACACTCTTTGTCTCTCACTTCCCTCACTCTCTCTCCTACTCTGCTAAGGGGCGTTGTAGTGTCAGAGGCGGGATGCAGTTAATTTTATTAGTGGGGGCCCCCACTTTTTTGTTGCCTGGGACCCCACTAGTCTAAATGCTACAAATACCAGCATGCATCAAGGCCATGACTGTTCTTTTATACTAGCATGTGTAGAAATACAAATGCTAGTGTGTAACTATGTGCCAGTGCATAAGTGTAACAAATAAAATAAACAGTATTACCTGCTTTATAAATAAAATAGAGATAAGTGGTCCCATAATTAATAAAATAAAGAGTAGTGCCCTCATTATGAAATAATTAATGAATATTGCCATCTTACTAATTTAATTATTATTGCTTCCATTTCTAAGTGAACTGTGCAAACCTAATATTTACCTAGTAGATGCTGTATACTGCCTGGTGCACCTTTAGACGCCACTATTGGAGTATGGACTTGAAGTGAATGATGAAGTGTCTGTAGACAAACACTTTAGCAGATGCGTATTATGAGAGGAAGGGGTCTGCATGCTGTCTCCATCCTGGGCTCCTACTATGTCACTAATTAGCTGAGTAGACTCTGGTGCTGTGCCAGAATTTACTGCACATGCACACAGGGCCGGTTGCGGGGCTTCTGGCGCCCCGGGCGGCATTAGGGGGTGTGGCTTCATACAGGGGGCGTGGTCATTTACGCCCCCTGTACAGACTGAAATGATGTGCGGTGCGCGATGACATCATCGCGCACCGCACAGCAAAGGTCCTCTCCACGAAGGGAAACTAGACGTGTAGCATCTAGTTCCCTTCGTGGAGAGGACCTTTGCTGAGCGGTGCACGATGAAGTCATTGCGCACCGCACAGTAAAGGACCTCTCCACGAAGGGAAACTAGACGCGTACGCGTCTAGTTTCCCTACCCAGCGGCAGCGGGGGGGGGCAGCGGCCAGCGGCAGCAGGGGGCAGCGGGGGGCACACAGCAGCAGCGGATCTTGCCCTGGTGCGGCACCCTCCGGATGGCACCCTGCGCCCTCCGGAAGGCGGCGCCCCGGGCAATAGTCCTGCTTGCCCGTGGCAAGATCCACTACTGCATGCACAGATTCCTGGAACATGTCAGCTGCGCCATGTTCCCAGGGAATTTTCTACTGTGCATGACCAAATCACTGGCCACAACGCTATTTTTCTGGTGATTTGTGCAGTGCTGCCACTGCCAACACTGGTTTTTATAGAGATATTATTGAACTTGGGTGCAGGGCAGGGGCCCATGTGTTCATCACACACTCTGCACTTATTATAGATACACCACTGGACTTGAGCAATACTCCCATAACAGGCCCATAAGACAGACCATCTCTGTACATCAGTTTAGCCACCTCTCAGTCACCACCAAGAAATGCCCAGACATTTCTGATTCCATGCATCTGAATCATATCTGCAGCTTTGTGTTTAAACATTGTGTAAACACATGCACCATACAAGCTTTTAGGGAATCTCACACACACAGTAGCAAAATATTAATTAACATCTTAATTGCATGCCCATTGTCTCAGTCTCAGGTCCATTGTCTCAGTGTCACTCCCTCTAGACTTTCATTAGCTAGGTGCTCTGCCCATAGTCTCATGTCTGCATCTACAGAACTTTGGCAACAAAAAGCGACAAACTAAAAACTGTTCAAAAATATTATCAAGAATGTAAAATGGGTTTCTATTCCTGATGGCAAAACATTCCACACGAATAAGACCAAGTTGATTCAAGAAATTTCTGTGTGACAAGGAGTTCTCAAGTAGGGGGTTTTCATCCCCAAGTGAGTCTGAATACACAAACAGCTCTAAATCACGTAAGACTTTAGAGGTGAATACTTGCACACAGCGAGTGGCAAAAGGCGATACCCCACTAGACAAAGAAAGCAGTGGCTAAGGATCTTGCTACTCAGATCAAGTCCGTTATAAGACCACAGTCTTGCTTTGCTCCAGTTTCCTCCAATATCTCCTTGAAATGTTTCAATAGAGTGTTGGATAAGACAGTTGCTAAACTGAGGAACCCTTCACAGAGGAATATTACCAAATTGGAGATGGCTGCATTAAAAAGCATCGTTGTTCATCCAGCAGACAAGGGAAGCAGAATTGTTATTCAGGACATTGGGAAATACAGATTGGATGTGTATCAACAGTTGGGTGATGCAGCTGTGTTCTGTTCCTACTGTTTTTACCTTCAACAAGGAACTTGATAACCCTTTACTCTGAACTGTTAAGGAAGACATTATATCGTCTTGTACACATAAAGCTTTATTTCAAGAACATCTGGTTGCCCCAGTACTGTATACACTCCCTTAAATCCACAAACATGCTACTCTTATTGTAGCTGCAGTCATGTTAAACAGCCTTTCTAGCTGCACTTAGTTGTTAGCGCATTTACTACCACTAGGCATTTTGTTGTGCATTATTCCATGAAAATGTGTCTTATTTACATCACAATGTAAATAAGATACACAAGCAGACTCTGCTGATTAAAATGACATAAGGAATGCCTATATTCTGTGTGCAACTACAGCTGTATCTGCATACGAAATGCTACATTACAGTATTTTCCTGGAATGTAGCATTTCATATGCAGATATAGCTGCAGTCACACACAAAACATAGGCATTCCACATATCATTTTAATCAGCATAGTTTGTGCAATAAGATGCATTTTCTGCACAAAAAAAGAAGCCCAATATTAGTAGAACTGTACAGGTACTGCCGGCTCACTGATGCCAGGCATCTCGTGTTGCATGGCATATTTAGGCTAGATGTATAAGGACATACATGTACATTTTAACAAAAGAGAAAAAGGATAGTGTACCTGAATGGCGCAATGCTGCTGTAGCACTTAGAGGTTTAAAATGAATGTCACCACATTCCACATACACAATTGAAACAAGAAATATAAACCTCCCTAGTGCATATAGCGCAAGAGCATATAGCAGGAAAAAACAGCAAGAGAAAATCAAAATAAAATATGTACGTCCCTGTTTTAAGACTGTAGAATCAGGTGTTTGATTTTCAGGTTCTCCGAATGGATGATGTTCAATATAGATGTCACAACGAGGAATATGAAAATAAAGAACATAAGAACCAATGTGTAGTATTCCACATAAGAATTTGTTTCAATCCCAAAATTTCTTAAGATCAATACAGATGAATGGCTATTTGAATGCGGTGCGTACCCCAAAACTCACAAAGGAGAGTGGTGTACAGGACACATAAAAGTATCTTTTAGGATCTATAGGTTTTCATATGCAGCGTACCGAAACTCACACTTGATGATGTGGTAAGAATCCTATAAAGGTATCTTTAGTTAGTCTTCCTTTTTCACAGCCAGGAATCGTTAAGTTGATCTCATACACCCTCAATTTGATATGGAAAAAACAGGAAAAGGAAGACCAATGTGTAGTATGTATAACAACCACGTTTTGTTTAAACTTAAACCTCGCAGTCGGGGGTGATATTGCAGACACACTAGGTAGATCTTCAAAAATTATATATAGTTCTTCAAGGGATGACGTACCCCAACTTACACTTGAAAATGCAAGATGAATCCTATAAAGGTATCTTTAAATGGACCTGCTACCCAATATGCAGGAAATGGCACGTAGTGTAAAATATCTTTATAGAGATAGTTGTGAAATAGAGCGTACCCCAACTCACACTGTGTGATATAGAGTGAATCCTGTAAAGGTATCTTTTTATCAAACTCTCCTCCCGATGTGAATAAAGCCAACACACGTGATAAAGAAGGATGGAAAGGTGTCTTTACAGATATATGGTGGTCTCCATGAAAGGCGTACCCTGACTCACGTATATAAGTGGGGTGATGTTCCCGTAAAGGTATCTTTATATCATGTATCCCAAATTTCACGTCCACACCACGATTTTTCTTAAAAAACTGGTTTTATTCGGCTACATAAAATTCTCCACAAACTCCGCCGCAGAGTGTACAAGAATAAAAAAAAAAAGAATGTTTTAGCCCCAAAAAACGAGACTAGTAACCAATGTAAAAGAGTCAAGACATAAAAGTATCCAAGTTAAAAAAAGGAAATAGCTACTCACACTCCCAGATGTGTATTCAATCAACGCGTTTCGGTCATACCGACCTTTATCAAGATGAACTGGAGTGTACTGGGGTGAGATATTTATGGGACAGATATCCAATCATGATGCACAGGAAGTGACATCATTCAATTAAATGTTATGGGGACAAGCAATATACAAACCATAAATCACTACTGTTCAGCATAAAGACCTGACACAATAAAACAGGAGCTGACTTCATTGATGTAATTTTCTTAAAATACAATCAGATTAAACATAAATAAATAAGGTCCGGTTCTATTACGTCGAATGCCGCTGACCGGAAGTTCCGGTCATTCAGAGGGAGCCGGGAAATGTAGTTTCCTGTTTGTTCCTTTTGTAGTTCAAGTGTTCGGTTTGCGTGGCTGGCCTGGAGATGTAGTTTTAACCACCATAATTTTGTAGTTCTACTCGAGTCCCGGAAGTGACGAATCACGGAACTTCCGGAAATGACGGGTCACGTGATCGATTGTGCCGAGGTTTCGACAACAGGATTATGGGAATTGTAGTTTACTACAAATAAACACAGCGCTGTTAATACCAACTATCAAAATAGACATAGAACATGTATCATATAAAGATATATATACAATCAACCTTAGACAGTGTAGTTAATACTCGTAGTGATTTTAACACAGGAATAATTTGTATATTTCATATTTAATATTTAGATGACAGTTCAGTGAAACTAACAGATTTCAAAGGCTATAAGAACCACTTTAATTCGAAATCGCTGTTGAGACCATGTGGATCTAAGGTGTTGTAGTTGTAGATACAACTCATTTCAGTTTTTGCCAGGGCACTTGCTGTGTTTTTACTCCTTAATGATGATTTGACATGTCTGATGCCGAAAAAACCTGTAATCCCAGAGACCGAACAATCGTGTACATTTTTAAAATGTAAAGACAAAGAATGTGTGACAATGCCCTTTTTTATATTTCGAATGTGCTCTCCTATTCTGATTTTGAGGGCACGAGATGTTCTACCGATGTAAAATAAATTGCATTTACACCTAATGGCATATACCACATTCTTGGTGTCACACGTTATAAATTCTTTAATGTCAATTACAGTATTATTAATAGTGATACTCATGATTTTACTGGTGCCCTCACTTTTGATGTTTTTACAGCCAATACAACCACCACATCGGAAAAAACCTTTTGACAGGGTTTTTACTGTAGATAAAGAGGTAGGAAGTGCACTAGCCACTAATGTGTTTTTTAGATTGGGAGCTCTCCGGTAAATATGAACCGGTTTATCTGGCACAAGGGAGCCTATTATAGGATCCTTTTTTATAAGATTCCAATGTTTTTTAAACACATGTTCTATGGATCTATATTGAGAGTTAAATTCTGTGATGAAAGCCCAATCATATTTATCGTTTTTCACAACTGGTTGGGTTCTATTTGCTAAGAGATCTTTCCTGTCTATTCTATTGGTCTTTTCCATGGCCTCTTCAATTTTTTCCTTGCTATATCCACAGGTTTTAAATTTTTGAACTAATTCGAGAGCTTGGCACTGAAAAGATACTTCACTGCTACAATTTCTCTTGAGTCTTTTTTATTGACTCACAGGGATGGAATTAAACCAATTCCCATGGTGACAACTTGTCGCTGCAATATATGTGCCAAAATCAGTGGGCTTGGCAAAAGTTTTTGTATGGATGTGTTGGTCTTCAATGTAGACTGTGATGTCTAGAAAATTGATGGTTTTTTGACTTGTATCAAAAGTGAGTTTGATATTTCTGTCATTTGAATTGAGGGATGTACAAAAATCCCTCAATGTATTCTCATCCCCTCTCCATACAAAGAAAATATCATCTATGTAGCGTGTGTAGGACACCAAGTTCACCCCGAGTACACTGCTGGACCAGATGGCTTCGGTCTCCCACAACCCCATAAAGAGGTTTGCGTAACTCGGGGCGAACTTGGTGCCCATTGCGGTGCCCGTTCTCTGTATAAAGAACTGCTCCTTAAAAAGGAAAAAATTGTTATTCAAGATGAAATGTATACCCTCTACAACGAGGTCTTTCACATTCCCAGATAATGTAGACTGATTTAGAAAAAAGGAGACCGCTTCCAGACCTTGTTTATGATCTATAATGGTATAAAGTGAGCCTACGTCGGCCGTTACAAGCCAATCTCCTTCCTTCCACTCAATGGTTTCTAATGTGGTGAGAAAATCCTTTGTGTCTTTAAGATGAGATTTATTGGTAAGTACCAGGGGTTGTAATATGAAGTCTATGAACTGCGATAGATTCGCTGTTATTGATCCGACTCCAGAAATTATAGGTCGTCCGGGGGGATCCACCAAGGTTTTATGTACCTTGGGGAGTATGTATATTACAGGAGTTATTGGGTCATCAGGTAGAATAAATTTAGCTTCTTTACTACTAATGGTCCCATTGTGTTCATATTTATCTATAAGATCCTTCAATCGTGACAAAGTCAATTCAGTGGGGTCATTTCTTAGCTTTTTATAAGTGGAGGTATCATTAAGGTGGCGCATGACTTCCTCCTCATATTTGTTGATATCCATTACTACAACACCTCCCCCCTTGTCTGCAGGCTTGATGATTATATTTTTGTTACTTTTTAGATCACTTAATGCTTTTCTTTCTTTGAAAGTCATATTGAACCCCTTTTTTGGTTTGGACTGTATAACTTTCAGATCATCTATAACACAAGAAATAAAGGATTCAATAAATGGACCCTGTATATGTTTGGGGAAAAAAAACGATTTAGGTCTGAAAGGAGTGACAGACTCATTTTCTTGTATCTTTGGGTTCTCCTGGTTTGCAAAGAATTTTTTTATAGTAAGCTTTCGTGTAAACCTTTGTAGATCTAAATATAACTGAAATGGGTTTATATAGTTAGTAGGTGCATATTTCAGACCTTTTTGTAATACTGTGGTCTCACTGATTGTTAAATCGTGAGAGCTTCCGGGACTCGAGTAGAACTACAAAATGATGGTGGTTAAAACTACATCTCCCGGCCAGCCACGCAAACCGAACACTTGAACTACAAAAGGAACAAACAGGAAACTACATTTCACGGCTCCCTCTGAATGACCGGAACTTCCGGTCAGCGGCATTCGACGTAATAGAACCGGACCTTATTTATTTATGTTTAATCTGATTGTATTTTAAGAAAATTACATCAATGAAGTCAGCTCCTGTTTTATTGTGTCAGGTCTTTATGCTGAACAGTAGTGATTTATGGTTTGTATATTGCTTGTCCCCATAACATTTAATTGAATGATGTCACTTCCTGTGCATCATGATTGGATATCTGTCCCATAAATATCTCACCCCAGTACACTCCAGTTCATCTTGATAAAGGTCAGTATGACCGAAACGCGTTGATTGAATACACATCTGGGAGTGTGAGTAGCTATTTCCTTTTTTTTACTTGGATACTTTTATGTCTTGACTCTTTTACATTGGTTACTAGTCTCGTTTTTTGGGGCTAAAACATTCTTTTTTTTTTTATTCTTGTACACTCTGCGGCGGAGTTTGTGGAGAATTTTATGTAGCCGAATAAAACCATTTTTTTAAGAAAAATCGTGGTGTGGACGTGAAATTTGGGATACATGATATAAAGATACCTTTACGGGAACATCACCCCACTTATATACGTGAGTCAGGGTACGCCTTTCATGGAGGCCACCATATATCTGTAAAGACACCTTTCCATCCTTCTTTATCACGTGTGTTGGCTTTATTCACATCGGGAGGAGAGTTTGATAAAAAGATACCTTTACAGGATTCACTCTATATCACACAGTGTGAGTTGGGGTACGCTCTATTTCACAACTATCTCTATAAAGATATTTTACACTACGTGCCATTTCCTGCATATTGGGTAGCAGGTCCATTTAAAGATACCTTTATAGGATTCATCTTGCATTTTCAAGTGTAAGTTGGGGTACGTCATCCCTTGAAGAACTATATATAATTTTTGAAGATCTACCTAGTGTGTCTGCAATATCACCCCCGACTGCGAGGTTTAAGTTTAAACAAAACGTGGTTGTTATACATACTACACATTGGTCTTCCTTTTCCTGTTTTTTCCATATCAAATTGAGGGTGTATGAGATCAACTTAACGATTCCTGGCTGTGAAAAAGGAAGACTAACTAAAGATACCTTTATAGGATTCTTACCACATCATCAAGTGTGAGTTTCGGTACGCTGCATATGAAAACCTATAGATCCTAAAAGATACTTTTATGTGTCCTGTACACCACTCTCCTTTGTGAGTTTTGGGGTACGCACCGCATTCAAATAGCCATTCATCTGTATTGATCTTAAGAAATTTTGGGATTGAAACAAATTCTTATGTGGAATACTACACATTGGTTCTTATGTTCTTTATTTTCATATTCCTCGTTGTGACATCTATATTGAACATCATCCATTCGGAGAACCTGAAAATCAAACACCTGATTCTACAGTCTTAAAACAGGGACGTACATATTTTATTTTGATTTTCTCTTGCTGTTTTTTCCTGCTATATGCTCTTGCGCTATATGCACTAGGGAGGTTTATATTTCTTGTTTCAATTGTGTATGTGGAATGTGGTGACATTCATTTTAAACCTCTAAGTGCTACAGCAGCATTGCGCCATTCAGGTACACTATCCTTTTTCTCTTTTGTTATCTTGTTATTCCCCTCACCATTTGGATAGTAGACCAGAACGGCAGCAATGAGCACAAATATGTTCTTCTATAGAGATCATAGACAAACTATGTTTGAAAAGAATTTCGGTGGAGACACTGACCAAGTAGAGTATTCTATCATGAAAGAAAGCAGACTTTGGTGGGAGACTACCACCTTGGAACGATATCTTACCAATGAGATGATCCCACAAGGCTTAAAAATCTTAAAAACTTCTACTTTTGAGACCTCGAGGGATGATTTCAAAAAAGAATGGGAAGACATCGTCAACAACTGTTCCTTTTCTCTGATGAGACTCATCATCAGAGAGAGGAAAAGAGAATTGACAAAGTTAGAAGAAGAAATCACTGTTTACAGGTCTTTGGTCATGCCATATGCCAACTCTGAGGAATTTAAAAATCTTGAAAGGGATATAGAGGTCAGGGTAAAGAGAACGCAATGACAATTAATGGAAAAAAAAATAAAAAAAATTCAATAGGGACAAATTAGAATCCGATAATCCCACAGAAGCATATGAGAAAGAAAACTTTAAACCCAAAAATAATAAGCCTAGATTTAATAAAAGAGAACCACAGGGGCACATCCAAACATCTACTTTTGATCACTATAGACCAACATATGACAGAAGAGATAGAACTAGTCTATCTCGGAGGTCCTTGACTCCTTTTACCCCTAGGTTTAGAGATAGGACTCCTGATAGATATCGTAATCCCAAACGTAATTTTGAAAACAGAACTCCTGAGTGGAGGAATGTCACGACCAGAAACACCAGATCCACCAGATATCAGTCATCTAGAGATCCTGTAAAAATTACCAATCATTTCTCTCCACTTCGTAATGCAGGAAGGTCACCTCATTTTTTATACGAACGCAAACACCAAGTAAACCATCGATAAATACCTATAAAACCAAGAGAGGTAAGAGAGGGGGTATACGAAAGAAAAAAATCAGGTTAAAAAAAACAAAAAAATCTTCTAAGAAAAAGAAAATACATAAAACTACAGACCCAGCCATGATAGATGGAAACATCCATATCAGTAACACACAGGGTGAAAGTAGTTCCACGGGTAAAGTTAAAATTTTTAATCTAAGCTCTCACGATTTAACAATCAGTGAGACCACAGTATTACAAAAAGGTCTGAAATATGCACCTACTAACTATATAAACCCATTTCAGTTATATTTAGATCTACAAAGGTTTACACGAAAGCTTACTATAAAAAAATTATTTGCAAACCAGGAGAACAGAAAGATACAAGAAAATGAGTCTGTCACTCCTTTCAGACCTAAATCGTTTTTTTTCCCCAAACATATACAGGGTCCATTTATTGAATCCTTTATTTCTTGTGTTATGGATGATCTGAAAGTGATACAGTCCAAACCAAAAAAGGGGTTCAACATGACTTTCAAAGAAAGAAAAGCATTAAGTGATCTAAAAAGTAACAAAAATATAATCATCAAGCCTGCAGACAAGGGGGGAGGTGTTGTAGTAATGGATATCAACAAATATGAGGAGGAAGTCATGCGCCACCTTAATGATACCTCCACTTATAAAAAGCTAAGAAATGACCCCACTGAATTGACTTTGTCACGATTGAAGGATCTTATAGATAAATATGAACACAATGGGACCATTAGTAGTAAAGAAGCTAAATTTATTCTACCTGATGACCCAATAACTCCTGTAATATACATACTCCCCAAGGTACATAAAACCTTGGTGGATCCCCCCGGACGACCTATAATTTCTGGAGTCGGATCAATAACAGCGAATCTATCGCAGTTCATAGACTTCATATTACAACCCCTGGTACTTACCAATAAATCTCATCTTAAAGACACAAAGGATTTTCTCACCACATTAGAAACCATCGAGTGCAAGGAAGGAGATTGGCTTGTAACGGCCGATGTAGGCTCACTTTATACCATTATAGATCATAAACAAGGTCTGGAAGCGGTCTCCTTTTTTCTAAATCAGTCTACATTATCTGGGAATGTGAAAGACCTCATTGTAGAGGGTATACATTTCATCTTGAATAACAATTTTTTTCTTTTTAAGGAGCAGTTCTTTATACAGAGAACGGGCACCGCAATGGGCACCAAGTTCGCCCCGAGTTACGCAAACCTCTTTATGGGGTTGTGGGAGACCGAAGCCATCTGGTCCAGCAGTGTACTCGGGGTGAACTTGGTGTCCTACACACGCTACATAGATGATATTTTCTTTGTATGGAGAGGGGATGAGAATACATTGAGGGATTTTTGTACATCCCTCAATTCAAATGACAGAAATATCAAACTCACTTTTGATACAAGTCAAAAAAACATCAATTTTCTAGACATCACAGTCTACATTGAAGACCAACACATCCATACAAAAACTTTTGCCAAGCCCACTGATTGTGGCACATATATTGCAGCGACAAGTTGTCACCATGGGAATTGGCTTAATTCCATCCCTGTGAGTCAATTAAAAAGACTCAAGAGAAATTGTAGCAGTGAAGTATCTTTTCAGTGCCAAGCTCTCGAATTAGTTCAAAAATTTAAAACCTGTGGATATAGCAAGGAAAAAATTGAAGAGGCCACGGAAAAGACCAATAGAATAGACAGGAAAGATCTCTTAGCAAATAGAACCCAACCAGTTGTGAAAAACGATAAATATGATTGGGCTTTCATCACAGAATTTAACTCTCAATATAGATCCATAGAACATGTGTTTAAAAAACATTGGAATCTTATAAAAAAGGATCCTATAATAGGCTCCCTTGTGCCAGATAAACCGGTTCATATTTACCGGAGAGCTCCCAATCTAAAAAACACATTAGTGGCTAGTGCACTTCCTACCTCTTTGTCTACAGTAAAAACCCTGTCAAAAGGTTTTTTCCGATGTGGTGGTTGTATTGGCTGTAAAAACATCAAAAGTGAGGGCACCAGTAAAATCATGAGTATCACTATTAATAATACTGTAATTGACATTAAAGAATTTATAACGTGTGACACCAAGAATGTGGTATATGCCATTAGGTGTAAATGCAATTTATTTTACATCGGTAGAACATCTCGTGCCCTCAAAATCAGAATAGGAGAGCACATTCGAAATATAAAAAAGGGCATTGTCACACATTCTTTGTCTTTACATTTTAAAAATGTACACGATTGTTCGGTCTCTGGGATTACAGGTTTTTTCGGCATCAGACATGTCAAATCATCATTAAGGAGTAAAAACACAGCAAGTGCCCTGGCAAAAACTGAAATGAGTTGTATCTACAACTACAACACCTTAGATCCACATGGTCTCAACAGCGATTTCGAATTAAAGTGGTTCTTATAGCCTTTGAAATTTGTTAGTTTCACTGAACTGTCATCTAAATATTAAATATGAAATATACAAATTATTCCTGTGTTAAAATCACTACGAGTATTAACTACACTGTCTAAGGTTGATTGTATATATATCTTTATATGATACATGTTCTATGTCTATTTTGATAGTTGGTATTAACAGCGCTGTGTTTATTTGTAGTAAACTACAATTCCCATAATCCTGTTGTCGAAACCTCGGCACAATCGATCACGTGACCCGTCGTTTCCGGAAGTTCCGTGATTCGTCACTTCCGGGACTCGAGTAGAACTACAAAATTATGGTGGTTAAAACTACATCTCCCGGCCAGCCACGCAAACCGAACACTTGAACTACAAAAGGAACAAACAGGAAACTACATTTCCCGGCTCCCTCTGAATGACCGGAACTTCCGGTCAGCGGCATTCGATGTAATAGAACCGGACCTTATTTATTTATGTTTAATCTGATTGTATTTTAAGAAAATTACATCAATGAAGTCAGCTCCTGTTTTATTGTGTCAGGTCTTTATGCTGAACAGTAGTGATTTATGGTTTGTATATTGCTTGTCCCCATAACATTTAATTGAATGATGTCACTTCCTGTGCATCATGATTGGATATCTGTCCCATAAATATCTCACCCCAGTACACTCCAGTTCATCTTGATAAAGGTCGGTATGACCGAAACGCGTTGATTGAATACACATCTGGGAGTGTGAGTAGCTATTTCCTTTTTTTAACTTGGATACTTTTATGTCTTGACTCTTTTACATTGGTTACTAGTCTCGTTTTTTGGGGCTAAAACATTCTTTTTTTTTTTATTCTTGTACACTCTGCGGCGGAGTTTGTGGAGAATTTTATGTAGCCGAATAAAACCAGTTTTTTAAGAAAAATCGTGGTGTGGACGTGAAATTTGGGATACATGATATAAAGATACCTTTACGGGAACATCACCCCACTTATATACGTGAGTCAGGGTACGCCTTTCATGGAGACCACCATATATCTGTAAAGACACCTTTCCATCCTTCTTTATCATGTGTGTTGGCTTTATTCACATCGGGAGGAGAGTTTGATAAAAAGATACCTTTACAGGATTCACTCTATATCACACAGTGTGAGTTGGGGTATGCTCTATTTCACAACTATCTCTATAAAGATATTTTACACTACGTGCCATTTCCTGCATATTGGGTAGCAGGTCCATTTAAAGATACCTTTATAGGATTCATCTTGCATTTTCAAGTGTAAGTTGGGGTACGTCATCCCTTGAAGAACTATATATAATTTTTGAAGATCTACCTAGTGTGTCTGCAATATCACCCCCGACTGCGAGGTTTAAGTTTAAACAAAACGTGGTTGTTATACATACTACACATTGGTCTTCCTTTTCCTGTTATTTCCATATCAAATTGAGGGTGTATGAGATCAACTTAACGATTCCTGGCTGTGAAAAAGGAAGACTAACTAAAGATACCTTTATAGGATTCTTACCACATCATCAAGTGTGAGTTTCGGTACGCTGCATATGAAAACCTATAGATCCTAAAAGATACCTTTATGTGTCCTGTACACCACTCTCCTTTGTGAGTTTTGGGGTACGCACCGCATTCAAATAGCCATTCATCTGTATTGATCTTAAGAAATTTTGGGATTGAAACAAATTCTTATGTGGAATACTACACATTGGTTCTTATGTTCTTTATTTTCATATTCCTCGTTGTGACATCTATATTGAACATCATCCATTCGGAGAACCTGAAAATCAAACACCTGATTCTACAGTCTTAAAACAGGGACGTACATATTTTATTTTGATTTTCTCTTGCTGTTTTTTCCTGCTATATGCTCTTGCGCTATATGCACTAGGGAGGTTTATATTTCTTGTTTCAATTATACATGTACATTTATCTCAAAGTTTCAGCTATTACCTCCATTAACTAATGTGTGCTTTTTATGCACACTGGATATAGTAAGCCTCTGTGTGAATATCCCCCATTGAAGGGGATTAGAGGCTGCACAGGGATTCCTTGCATCTAGCTTGGGCTGAATTTATCGCTGCTCATGCAAATCCTATAACTGACATTAAAGCGCAACTATTTTCTTTTTGATTGGCTGCGCCATGGGCTCATGTATAGCCGCAGCATTTGCCAATTCCTATATGTTTCAGATCTTATTTTTTTATGCTTTATATAGATGATTTGTTCTTAATTTGGATGTGACAGAAACAGGAGATTGTTGATATGATGACCAAGGTGAACTCTCTTAACACTATAAAAATTAAGTTCCAGATTTGCGAGAGTTCTGTTTGATATATTGGTCTCCATAATGGATGGTCACCTTCCCACCAACTTGTGCATGAAGTCTACTGATAAAAAAACAACATCCTACATTACACCAGCCAACATCCAATACCTACCAAAAATGGACTTCCATATTCCCAATTTATACATGTACATAGGATAGCAGACAATCTACAAAATACTACCCAGGAGATTGACTTGAGGATTGACTAATTGGGAGTCATGGTTACAATCAGGTTGAACTCTTGCAAGGTAAAGTACTGTCCTTACCTTACCTTTAACCTCCAGGAGTGGACAAACACAAATTTTGTAACAAAATTCTGTTTGTGGAGGTTGGCAGTGCGGCCAAAGAGGTTTGGCCTATAATGTTGGTGGACGTGGAATTGCCTTTTTTAAAAATTAACAATACCGCCTTGATGTCTAGATGTTCGAGAAATAGAAATCTTAAGGGCTTGTTAGTCTATAATGACATTACCAATCATCAGCCAGTTACCCCCAACAGTTTCTTAGCTAGAAAGCCAGGCTGTTATAAGTGCACTGACTGCACAAACTGCAGCTATCTTGAATGTGTCATTTCCTTTTCTTATCCTCATATGGGAAAACAGATTCCAATATGTCAGGTGCAGTTCTTATGTCACCTACATTATACGTTGTCCTTTTGGTCTCCTCTATTTGGGGAAGACCACAAGGCAGTTTAAGAAACGTATGGCATGCCAGAGATCTGTCATTTAGCTGGCTGTGGAGGGTAAAGAACAAGTCCGGGAACAATCTGTGGGTGTAATTTTAAGGAATTTATACTTGGTTTTGCCACTCTCCGCTACAAAATTAGAGATTGCAAGAGGGCAACATAGATAAGTTTCTGCTTGTGTGAGGCTAGGTGGATTCACCAATTAAACATTACTGTATATATCCAAGTGGCCTCAATGAGAACTTTAGTCTAAATTGCTTTTTGTAATCTGGACATTTGACATACAGTATGGGCTTTCACTCATTTACATGAATTTTCTTTGGTTGTTGTTCTACAGGTAATTTTCTGTAGATTAGTGTATAATTGTAATGTGTAATGTGTCGCTCCATATGTCTGTATTTATTCCTATACTGTAGTCATAGATCATTTGCTGATAGTTTGATACAGCTCTTTCTAGTGACTATCAAGAGTATTTAAATGTGCACTGTTTTGCTTGTATATGTTGCTAGGTTACTGAAACATTGATTTAGGAGATGACACCTTTGTTATTTTTTCTGATGACACAAGTATTGTGAGCGCTGCCCCAGCTCCGTTTGTTCTATGTAGATGTGTTCACATCCAGGAGGGAACCCTCCTGGATGTGCAAGTGCCAGTACTTGCTAGATTTGTAAAAAAAAAAAAAAATATATATATATATATATATTAAATTAATACTCAGTCTCTGCGCAAGCTGTCCATATAATATCCAGAGTTTCTCTCCTGCTAATCTCCAGCTGCATCCCACTCCAGGCCAGTGGAGTAATTGTATTCATGCTAGGAAGAATTGGATAGCGCACTTGTGAATTAAAGGATAATCAAATTTTATAGAATAAAAGCAATATCCACATACATGTAAGTTTGTTTATTTGCCAACATGTTTATTTATAATTTTTTCGGTCAATACAGAAACAGAGACAAGTGTACACTGATAAAAATTAGTGATAATGTACATACAAACCGAGCAGTGAGTAATGTAGCCCATATACTTGTGAGATAGCAGGTACAATCTTTGATTTCGCCGCATCTGCGAGATATATCGAAAGATTGTATGCACATTTTAGGTACCACGTGACGCGATGCGCGGGCACCCCGGTTGAATGTCGCATAGCAAGATATTAATTGCTGCACTTAATATTTATCGCATCGTAGTCCGATTGCATGTGTTTTTAAAAATGTGATATATTGCACTACAATGCATGATGGGCACCCACCGGGAATGGCCAGAGGCCGCTCCCACTCGACGGTGACATGCCCATCACGTGATCGCCATGCGATCTATCGCATGATCGCATGGTAATCACTTTGGTAGTTCAGGTGCGATTTCATCGCACCTGAACTGCCGGTGCGATGCCCCGCGATGTTGCATTACACTTACACTTACCCATGGCACCATTACACTTAAATATGTATGATTGTGGGTCAGTCAATTAACCCTAAGGTATGGCTGTGAAGGGGTAAATAGACACGCGTAAACATGATACCGTAACGGGGGAGAAGAGAAAAGGGGAGAGAAAGAATGAAAGAAGATGAGAAAGAAGGTATGAGGAAAGTAGAGCAGGAGAAGAAAGCAATAATCAGAAAGCATAGGCCTAGTCTGGGTCATTATTGTAAATAAAAATAGGAACCTAAGGGGTGTGTATAGCTATTTCAGTCAGGGGTTGAGAGATAGTAACATACTCTTCAAAGCAGGAGGCCTGAAAAGCCTGAAGGGAGAGCACCATGTGGGGTAGCGTTGTTGTACAGAAACTAGTCATGCCAGATTGTGAGGAATCAAGGGGAAGAATTGCGAAGATAGGCCAAAATTTTCTCCATGGCTGCGACATACCATATTTTATTTATAAGTTGCTGTCGGGAGGGGAGATCAGTACATTTCCATTGTTTGGCTACTAGACAACGGGCTGCATTTAAAATATGTATAGAGAGTTTATCTGCGAGGTTATCAAGGCCATCTATCGGGCAACCAAGGAGAAACGCCCAAGGAGATTTAACTATACGGGTATGAAGTACCTCATGTAGGATGTGGGAAACCTTGTCCCAAAACTTAGCAATACCACCATATGTGTAAAAAGGTTCCCTCTCCTCCACAACTTTTGAACATCGGTCTGAGGCGGAGCTATACATCTTACGTAACCGAGTAGGTAGGTACCAGGTACCATCTGTAATAAACCATGTAGGCATTTTGCTTAATTAGAGAGGAGATAGATGTTTTAGAGACTATTTCACTGACCATAGTCCATGTTTCCTCATCTGGTGGTGGTCCCAGATCTTTTTCCCATTGAAGCTCATGGTTCGGGGTAGTAGGGGTTTTAACCTGTAGCAAGTAGTTGTAGAGTGTTGAGATGACACCCTTGCGAAGGGGACAGTTTAAACTAATAGACTCAATATCAGTCAGGGGTCTGGTTATTGAGGTAATGGGGAGTGAATTAAAGTAGTGACGAATTTGGATATATGTGAAGCAGTTGATACCAGGTAGAGTATGTTTGTTCTGTAAGAGATCCAGAGAGGCGCATCCGTTTGAGTTGAGTATATCTTGTATGACCCTAATGCCCCCTTCGTACCAAGGATAGAAACGTCTATAGTTGAAACTGTGGAGGAAATGCTGGATTGTGTCAGAGGGGGGTGATGGGGGAAGGGTAGGAAGTAGTTGCAAAATGAGTTTTGCCGTACTCTTAGATTCACAATACAGAAAAGAAGTGAAACCCATGGCGCGTTTTGACAAGGATGTTGATTTTCCTCATACGTGTGTGGTTAGTGAAGGAAATGGTGAACCATTGGTGCTAGATGAGCTGTCCGTCAGAAAGTGTTTCGCTGCTATCAACCCCAGTAAAGCCTCAGGCCCTGATGGAATTCCAGGGAGTGTTATTAAGAACTGCTCGGAACAGCTAGCAGGTATTTTTTACCATCATTTTTAATCTTTACTTAGCACAGTGTATTGTTCCTAAAAATTTTAAATCAACAGTAATCACTCCTATCCCAAAAAACTGTAAAATTAATACTAATGAGCCAAATGACTTCCGACCAATTGCCCTTACGTCATTAATTATGAAGTCATTTGAAAAACTGATTATTAGACATTTAAAGGGCTTTATACCGGCCACCCTTGATCAGTTCCAATTTGCATATAGGGCAAACAGATCTACCGACGATGCAGCCCTTACCTTATTTCACCATGTTCTTACTCATCTGGAAAATAAGGATTCTTCAGTGAGAATTTTATTCGTTGACTATAGTTCGGCTTTTAACACCGTTGTTCCCATTTCTTTAATTAACAAATTAACCCAGTTAGGTGTGGACAGTTTTGTATGCAGATGGATCTTTGACTTCTTAACCAATAGGCCTCAGGTAGTCAAGATCAACAATAAAATTACAAACGAGGTAACGATTAGCACAGGTGTGCCACAGGGATGTGTGCTGAGTCCGTTACTTTACTCCTTGTTCACCTACGATTGTGTTTCTAAATCAGACAAGGTGCACATACTTAAATTTGCGGATGACATTGCCATCATAGGGCTTATTAGTGGGAATAACGACTCAGAATTCATATTCTAAGTAAGTAGGCTAGAAAAATGGAGCCAGGATAATCATCTAATTCTTAACGTTACAAAGACAAAAAAGATGATCTTGGACTTTAGGACAACCCATCGGTACACTTACAGTCCTTTGGTTCTGGACAAGCAAGAGGTCGAGACAGTGACATCCTTTAAATTTTTGGGTATGATCATATCTAATGATTTGTCATGGTATTGCCATATTGACAATGCCATAAAGAAAGCTCAACAACGGTTATATTTTTTAAGGAAACTGCGTTCTGCAGGAATATCTGAGCCAATTTTAGTCAACTTTTACTCTTGTACTATTGAGAGTGTGCTTACTTACGGTATTTCCGTTTGGTATGGAAATTGTAATGTAGCAGAGCGTAAATCGCTCAATAGAATTGTTAAAACTGCCAGAAGAATAGTCGGTTTATCATTGCCAAATATCCAGACCATTTATGAAAAGAGGCTCCTTAAGAAGGCCAGGAGTATACTGAGTGATGAAACTCATCCCAATCACAGGGTATTTACCCTGCTTCCTTCTAAATTACGTTATAGGTCTTTGTTGTGTAAGACTAGTAGACTGAAATGTAGTTTTTTCCTAAAGCAATTAGTATGCTAAACGGTTTCGAGGGTAGATAGGAGTTGTACCTGCTTACGTGTCCACTTGTGTTCTTATGGGTTTTAAAATATTTAATGGTTTTTTATTGGCATTTGTATTCTTGTGATATCTGCTTGTTCATTCGGAAATCTCATTGTTTGTTCACATGTGAATATCTAATGATAATAAACTAAACTCAACTCAACATGCAAATGAACAACACAACCTGAAATATTAAACGGTTGTCGATTGTCTTGATTGATCCTTCCTTTGGTGCATAAAACTTCACTCCAAGATATGTCACCTCAGAAGAAAAAAATTTAGTGCAACACTGTAGGACAAGTTGAATGTCTTGAATTTGTTAATTCCACTCACATGTAGGAATAATGAATATCACATATCATAAGTTTCCAGACTTATTCAGGCACAAAGTCCTTTTCCAGATCTTTTCAAATCAACCTCGAAAGGAAACATACTTAGTGCAACATTGTAAGGCTTCTGAGGAAGGACCATAACTGCGGAGGTCCGAAACGCATTAAACAGGTGTCTGAGGGAACTTGGAAGGGACAGGACTGGGACTCTCTATCGCACGTGGAGATTCAGGCTGTGCAGTGAGGACCAGAATTCCCCTATGTTCTTTATGCTTTTTATTATATGTCTAATGTGAGTGTAACTTTTAATTAAATTTTTATTGGAGCCTTACAATGTTGCTCTAAGTATATTTCCTTCTGAGGTTGATTTGAAGAGATCTGGAAAAGAACTTTGTGCCTGACTACGTCTGGAGACTTATGTTATGTTATATTCATTATTCCTACATGTGAGTGGAATTAATATATTGAAGACACTCAACTTGTCCTACAGTGTTGCACTAAATTTTTTTCTTCTGAGGTGACATATGTTGGAGTAAAGTTTTATGTACCAAAGGAAGGCTCAATCAAGACAATCAACAACTGTTTAATATTTCAGGTTGTGTTGTTCATTTGCATGTTCCTTTTCTTGCACCACGGGATTCGCTCCTTTTCTGTATTGTGTCACCATATGTGGGTTTGGTGTACCTTCCTAGTAAAACCAGGCTGCACTGAAAGGGTTGATTGTGCAAAATAGGTTATCTTTTATATAAAAAAGTACTCTTAGATTGTACAAGTGAAATCAATAGCGGGATGTATGCAAGCTTGAACGGGTCTATCTGAGGGAGCCAACCCAATGACCAAGGATATTGAGAAAACTTTGCATGAGTTAGCCTCTAATGTGACCCACCGAGGTGCTTGAGAAAATGTGAACCAAGCTATTGCTTGGTTAAGGTGAGATGCATGATAGTATAGATTGTCAGGGAACACAGTTCCACCATTGGAAGTAGGACGTTGAAGGGATAAGAAGCTAATAGGAGGTGGTTTGAGCTTCCACACCAATTGATTTAAACCACTTGTGCAGTTGTAGTAGGGAAGCTCTAGGCACCTGAACAGTAAGAGTCTGAAAGAGATAGAGTAGTCTTGTTAAGATGTTTATTTTAAGTGTTACGATTCTGCCTAACCATGATATAATTAGGCTTCTCCAACGGAAGAGCTCTAGTCTGATAGTCTTTAACAAAGGTATAAAGTTAGCAGCGTACAAGGTATCATAGTGATTTGTTATATAGATTCCCAAGTATTTGATTTTGGAAGCACACCATGCAAGGTTATACTTGTGGCGTAATAGTTTTAGAGTTAGCGGGGGTAGATTGAGAGCAAGCGCCTCTGTTTTAGAGAAATGTATCTTATAACCAGATAAAGCGCCATAGGCCTCCAGGAAGAGTTTAGGGATGGAAGTATGGGGGGATGTTAGAGTGAGCAGGACGTCATCCGCGAATAGAGATATTTTATATTCATCCTTGCCGAGGAGCACTCTGCTAATATCAGTGTCCAGGCAAATGTGGGCAACTAAAGGCTAGATAACCAAGGCAAATATCAGGGGCAACAAAGGACACCCCTGTCTTGTGCCATTGGTTACAGACATGAAGAGGAGAGTTTCCCATTCACAGATACCCTAGCTGAGGGAGAGGAATACAGGGCTTGGATGCCACAGAGAAAGCTACCCGCAAGACTGAAGGCCTGCAAAGTATGGTTCATAAAGTGCCAGCTAATCCGGTCGAAGGCCTTCTCTGCGTCCAGGGACAACACCATGGCAGGAGTATGAGAACTGTTGAGAGAATAGATAAGGCTGATTACTCGCCTAGTGTTGTCCCTGGCTAGGCATCCAGGTATGAAGCCCACCTGATCATTGTGGATCAGTCCAGGTAAAACACGGTTCAGATGATTAGCAAGAATCTTCGTGTATATTTTAATGTCAGTGTTCAAGAGCGTGATAGGTCTGAAATGAGTACAATGGAAGGATCTTTACCTTCTTTTGGAATAACAATAATCCTGGCCTCTAAGGCTTCTTTGGAGAAGGAACCCCCTGACATCACATCATTGAACACCTCCATTAGATAAGGGGGGATAATAGAGTTAACTGATTTGAAATAACTGGCAGTAAAGCCATCCGGGCCGGGGGCTTTATTGGTCTTAAGGTTCTTAATCACAGTTGAGATCTCTTGAACCATGACTTTAGAACAAAGTGAGTCAAGGTTGGAGGGGGATAGTTTGGGGAGGTTGCAACGAGATAGGAAAGTCTGTATAGAGGTAGCAGTAGAAGGAGGGATATCTCTAGGTTATATAGTTGTGCGTAGAACTTCCTGAACTCCAATACAGACGGGATCATGAACAGGCATTCCCGATCGCGATTTGATCGATAAGACGTAGTTCTGCAATTGTTTAGCATGGAGTCTGGATGCTAAGAGCCTATCAGCTTTATCACTTTTTTTGTAAAAAGTTTGGTTGAGCCATCAAAGAGAGGTTTCTGCTTTAGCAATGAGTAAAGATTAAGTTGCCCCTTAGCCGCCGAAAGCTTGCGATAATCTTCAGCGGAGCCTGAAGTTTTATGGAGTATCTCTAGTTGGGCCACTGTGTCCATGAGTTCATGGAGTCGTCTGAACCTGGTTTTCTTAGCGAATTCTGCAGATGTTATCAGAGTTCCATGAATCACTGGCTTATGGGCATCCTAAAGCATTTGAGATTAAATGCTTGGATCGGCATAAAGAGCAAATTCATTTTTAAAAACAGAGTCAATTTGAGTACGTAGGGAAGTGTTCAGGAGTAGTTTCTCATCTAAACACCTGGTAAAGGAGCGATTGAAAGGATAAGGAGATTTAATGTCCACTGTGAATGGGCAGTGATCAGACCATGTACTAGGGTGGATAGTAACATCTAAGATTAATTGCGCAGGGTCAGCACTTAGGAAAATCATGTCCAATCTCGTGTAAACATCATGAACTGGGGAGTAGAAGGTGTAGTCCATGGCGGTTGGTTCCTTCACCCGCCAGGCATTAAAGAGAAGATGGGAGAAAAATGATTGTAATGCAAGTGAGTTACTGTGTATTAAGCTAGCTGATGAGCGTGGGGCAGGTTTAGACCTATCTAAGTTGGAGTCTATGGTGGTGTTGAAATACCCCACCATGACTACCCTTCCTCTTCTATGTTGGGATAGAATTGCACTTAAGGCCTGTAAAAAGCTAGGCTGTGCTGTGTTGGGGACATAGACAATAAGAAATATGAATAAGGTGCCATTTAACTCACCCACAAGAATGAGATAGTGCCCCTCTTGATCCTGTATGATAGTGGAGGGAGCAAAAGTGTTTTGAAAATAGGATAGCTATCCCTTTTTTTACGAGATGGGTCACACGCATGATAAGTGTGGGGAAAGTATTTGGGTTTGAGTTCTGGATTACGGGAACCAGCGAAATGGGTTTCCACGAGGAATATAATATCACCTTGAAGGCGACGGAGGGTGCAATATAGAGTAGAGCATCTTTGAGGTGAGTTCAGACCTCTAACATTGAATGTCAAAATTGTAATAGCCATGATGTGTTAATTGGAGTATCAAGCAGGTACAGAAAATGTGAGAGAACCTGGATGTCGGTCACGTGAAAAGAAAAAAAGAAGAAGTAAGAGAGCAGAAGGAAAAGAGAAAAAGAAGAGAGGAAGAAGAGAGAAGAGAAGGGGAGAGAGGGTTGGAAAAGGTATGGACTGGAAAGAAACCTGCCCACGTTGTCGGACCCATGGAAAGAATTGGCTTGGCAGCCAAGGGTGTCCGAAGCTGGTCATAATGACTGGGTGGGGTGCGTGGTCACAAAGCCAGGGTAGGGAGAACTAGACTAGTGATGAGTACAGAATATAAACTAAGCCCCGGGTGTACTAGGGGCTGCGAAATAAAGCAATTCAAAATAGAGATAACATATTGAGAAGAAGTTACCAGGAGGTAGTAAAGGGTAAGGAGGGTACGAGGGAGGGGGGGGGGGATGAAGGGAATAGGAAAAATCTGAGAGATGTTTAGGGAACAAGAGAGTACATTACAGCAGTAACATCTGGAACAATTGATCAGCCAGCATTAATAAGGGAAGAGACATAGCAATCTGAATGAGAGCACTTCCAACAACACAATCAAAATCGCATCATACTATAGGGATGGCGGTTGGTGGGGTGGGATGTCGCTAGTGTAACAGAGGGAGAAAAGAAAAACATAATATGGAGACATTTTGGCCAGATATGTCATGTACAGATACAAGTCAAACAAAATAAAGGCTATGATGGGTAACTGGTAATGCCTAGAACTGAGACATATAAAGAAACGTCTGAGATAATAGGTTAAATGTGGAGTAAACTAGATGCACTAGAACACAGCATAATGTTATGGTAAGAGTCTCAGCCCAATAGGAACTCATCATAGGGAGATGAGTCCAGGATAAGGACCCGAGTCCCAGGCAGGGCATACATGTAAGTTTAAAATCTTGAGTAAGGTAATGCAAATGCCAATGATAAGAACGTCAATGATGTGATCTAACCGGCCGAGTCTTTTATACCCGCTCGGACCTAGCGGGCAACGTTACAGCGTCCACGTAATGTAGCCCAGCTACAAAAAGACCCCATATGTTCTGCAAACCAGATCCAGTTCATCTTAGCATACTAGCCCCCTTGCTCGGCCAGTGAATCTCCACAGCCTCCGTGAGCCACATGTGGAACGCACGCCAGTGGCAGTCCCACCGGCAGATGTTCATCAGAGCTAGTCAGAGGTCTTACCACAATGGACTTCACCATATGTTTAAATCAATCAAAGAGTAGTCCCAAACTAGCTGACATTACACCATATTAAAGTATCCAGGAAGTCTGATGACATTGATCTGGCGTTCGATAGCAACCCAGTGTTTCTAATACAAAAAAACGGCTGTGAGCAGCAGAAACAGAATTAAATCAGCAGTATTTTCTATCTATTTTTATTAGCAACACACCCAAGGATTTAGTATAATATAATTCAGTTATACTGGGACTTCCGGTTACCGGCTCATGGAGTAAGCAGCTTCTCCGTGCTGCTCCTCTTCTTACCTGGTGACATCACGACTTTACAGGGCTGCTACAAGCCTCTAATAGAGCCAGACCCGCTCCTTTACTCCCGGTACACACTTTTGGTGCTTAGAGAAGGGGAAAATGCGGCCACGCTACAACTGCAGCACAGCCTTCCGGCTGGCGCTTATCCTCTCCACCCGCCGACCTCTATGCCGCATGCTGCTTACTAACCTCGCTCCTCTAACCGCTCATCCTGTCCTCCGGTGTGCGCTGATCTGTGAAGAAGTGTGTCTGAGGAGCCGGGGAGCAATACGGTAGCTCTCGCAGGTTGCTAGCCTCACCTCCATTCTCACTACAGAAACTACACTGCCACCCTTGGTAGCTGCCATTAGCTTGATGCTGTGGCTGAGAGCCTCATAAGTGGAGGAGTATTGAAGTCACTTGGGACGGGGCGTGGCCTGGCTGGCAAGTACATCGGCTGCATATCAGGGGAGCTCCGGCCTGATGATCTATTAAAAAGCCCTTATAAGCCCTTTATACCTGGCTGTCTCCCTAGTTTCCTTTCTCCTCACCTCTACCTAAGACGCTGACACTGGCGGGGGAGCATTGCGGAGCCGGGAGATAGCCTGTGCTGTCTCTGAGGGTTGCGGCCCACTCACCATCACAAAGCCAGGACCTCGAGTGCTGGAGACCGCTGGGACACACGGCGGCTGAGCGGAAAACATGTGTTGTCGCTGACCACGGTGGCAGACCATCAGTCGACTCCTTCCTCCCTGGCCTCACCAATGGGCAAGTGCAGTCCTCTGTGTGCATCTCTGGAGCCACGGAAGCTAACGTGCGGCAGCATCTCAACCTGGGATCCCTGTACGGTGGCCATCTTCTCTCTGTTCTTCAGCAGGACAGGGAAGTACACTGTACCTGGGGGTTATAATTAATGAGCACAGTGGGAATATACCTTGGCTGCTGCTTTGATTTTACAGTCTATGACTGTGTATGAATCATTTTCATGCTTATTAACATCTATCATGCATACTTGCAATAACAGCCATTGCATTGTGTGTTAACTGCAGAGTCTTTCACTGTCTGCCATAGGATTTATTTCTGCAATGTCTCTGTGGCCGCTGACTTAGCCAGTCATTTGCCACTTGAATTACTACAACCTTTAATCCCCCATCTCACCCCCCCCCCCTCCAGTATGAGGAGGTCTGTTCTTTCAATCTCATTGGATGCCGTTGTCACCTGGATGATGCTGCTGGACAGATCATGTTAGGTGATATATGGGTATCCTATGTACTGGATCGAGTGATCGTGTTCATCCTCTGGTACCTTTTCTACTTCTTACAGTTCCTTTCACCCCGTGGTGTCAATAATATGCTACATCTCCTTGCCCATTCTATGGAGCTTATGGAGTGAATTCTATTAAGCAGTAACCGTGATTTATCTCTATGGTGACCCCAACATTGGAAACATACTGATTCTATAGTGATTTGCTTACCACATCCATTGTTCATGTTATGGACAATTTCC
Organism: Pseudophryne corroboree; assembly: GCF_028390025.1. Lineage (NCBI taxonomy): Eukaryota > Metazoa > Chordata > Amphibia > Anura > Myobatrachidae > Pseudophryne > Pseudophryne corroboree. The sequence continues at coordinate 367,205,507 of NC_086449.1, forward strand.
TCACACTGCCAACCCCTAAGCCTCAACGCACTAGAGGTTGCGGAAAGAGAGCGGACTCGCAGGCTGATTTATCTCCCGACTCGATCTCGACTACTATTCCTGAAATAGGTCTTGAAGTAGCAGACATAATGCCACTGAAGGCTCCTCCCACACTGCCATCCTACGCGGAGATTGTTAAAGCCATATAGGTGACGATGGAACCGCTGTTGCATGTGCAGGCCGACAAACTTATGTCGGCTGTCACGGACATTAAGTCAGAACTAGGCACCATATCTCAGATTATCTGTCAATGAAAACTGAATTGGTTCTAATTTTCAGGAAATAGAAGACCTAAAGCAACAAGTGTCTGCGCTCTCATCTTCCCGTCAACACATGCTCTCTAAACTGGACAACCTTGAGAATAGATCAAGGAGAAACAATCTACGGATTGTGGGTGTCAAGGAATCCATAAAAGGCCCTGATTTGCTTTAAATTATATTGTCTGACTTTCCGGATCTACTTGGTATCCCAGAGGAACTGTCATCTTTGGAAATTGAAAGAGCTCATCGCTTGGGACCACCGAGAGATTCCAACCACTCTCGTCCTCGGCCGCTCATATTTAAATGCCTGATTTTCTGACACAAAGAATTGATCTGGTCAGTGGCCAGAGCTAAAGGCACCCTCACGTGGGATAGTCAGAGACTTTTTGTGTTCCAAGATTATTCTGCGGAGGTCTCCAGAGCTCGTCGTAAGATGTCTACATTTTGTGCCCAGCTAGTAAAATCTGGTACCAAACTTGCTCTATTGTACCCGGCTCATCTACAGATCTTCCTAGCTCATGGTCCTAAGGACTTCACTAACATTGATGATGCAATATCTTTTCTGAAATGGGACATGGACTCCTCAGTCTCTGATTCTATGGACCAAAATGAGTGAGCTAATGAATATCCTACATGATAACTGATTGCTCCTTTATTTCATTATAGTCCTGTGTCTCAACTACAATGGAACAGTTAGCAAGAGCAGAAATGAGTCTCATTTACAACTGTAACACCCTGACTCCAGGGGGTCTAAATAACGACTTTGAACTTAAATGGTTTTTGTGAGGATGATGTAAATTTGCCTATTGTTTCATATGCTTTTACAATGACTCTGATTGTTATCTCTTTAGTTTTTTAGATCAAGGTTCATTCAACTTCAAATAATTACAGTGGGCGAAGAAATGACTTATTTGACATTTATAAAGTTCTCCATGTAATATGATGTACCTCGGGAATCTCTGTGGCAGTCATATATGGTGTCATAATACATGCATACATATATGTTAGGGTTTGAAGGTCATTTCCTCTTTTTTCCCTTTCCAATTTATCAAACATAATGTGTACGGTATTTGCCCATCTTAAAGATGGCTGTTTCAGCATCCTTATATGTAAAGTAAGAAAGGACGAATATCCAACACCCTTCACTATTTTAAAATAAATTATGTTGTTATCTAACTGGAAATATTTGAATTAACAACGGACTTTCAAATACTTTAAATCATTATAAGATATCTGTCTATTTATTTTCGAGTTGTACACCTGACTTCCTGTCTAATAGACAGGATGTGGGGAACTCGGCTTGCGCTCCAGGATGCGTGCCAGGAGCCGCGTCACTTCTGTGTAGACAACACTTCCCTCGGTTCTGACCGCGTCACCATGGTGACGGTACGCGATCAAACTGTGTGTTACGAGTCGCGCCTTGTATCTATCGACGTCACTTCCTCCTTTGCATAGATCGCATTGCCATGGTGACGGCGTGCGGTCTATGTGAAGTAATGACTTTTATATAGGTTTTATGTCCTGTTTGATACGGTGCTATAGAAGCCTCACTAGTCTAATTAATTCATGGAGGTAGTCACTGATCTAGGTGAACACATGTTTGACACCATTTTGCTGATATGGTTGCCATGGAGACTATCCGAATAAAAATGTAGATTGCCTCATTCCAATGTAGTCTCTTTTTTATCATCTTTGTTAATTTATTTTAAATTTACTGATGGATGTTTTTCTGTAATTTTGATAAAAGTTTTATATCATGCCAAAATGTCATTTAATGATGATGTCATAATCAGAAATGTTCTGATTGGTCTCTCAGCATATAAATTCCTGGTCTTTCCACTCTCTCAGTGTGTCTTGATAAAGGCCTATGCTAGGCCGAAACATGTTGACCAGCTGAGAGTGTGGACCTTTCGTTTTATCATCTAGGTATGAACTGGAACTATTTTTAGAAAAAAAAAATGTTCTGCTTCGTGTATAGGAGTCTGTGTTTTTTATCTTGTTTGTTTTTGGATGCATAAGTCAAGCTGCTTTAAAATCTGATGTACTTTTGCACACTTTTTTATTGACTGTGTTGTATTACACCCCGAGTGTATGGGGCATTTTTTTCATAAATAATTTTTTATGGATTGATCCTTATCTAAATATTTTTTTTGTCTGATGCCCATGTTGGAACATTCATACATGAAATCGATATAAATGATCAACATGGTTATCCATTGATTGAAACCCAGATGTGTTTGAACATAACCATTACTGCCGTGAGTAGGGTACGCCTTACATCCATCTTACACATTGTAAAAGATACCTTTATATCCTTCAAATACACCTCTCTTGTGTGAGTGAGGTACGCCTATCTTTCTTGGTAAAGGGGGTCTTCATTCAAACCAATGATTTCCTGGCACAGAGGTGGATAAAAAAGATACCTTTATAGGCTTATTCATTTCATTTGGGATGTGAGTTTGGGTACGCCCCTTCAGTGGATGTGCATTATCTCTGCCGTGTGAACGTCTTCTACATTGAAAAAGACTTGTGTATTATTTGAAACATTACCACACATATATATATACCATTTCTCTTTTCATGCTAAACCTGAGGGGCTGAAAAATTCTTCAGAAAAAGGTAGAGGGCCATCCATGTTGCACTTTGGAAATTTCACCATCTTCGTACGGGCTGCTCCTGTGTTAGCGCCAGTTACCAGGGATTCACAAAACATTATTCTACAATGGAACTCCGTTCCTCATTAAGGCTAATTTTACATTACCTATATTATGCCAATTCCTATTTTCAGGGCCCAAGCTACCTTGTTGTTATTGTTAAGCTTCATATATTATAAAAGCACTGGTTGCTATTCTTATCCGAAAGGGACTCACTTATGATATCCACCATCAGATTATAGACACGGCTGGTAGATATGTTATCTTAGATATAACCATGGAAGGCTCCAATTACATTTTGTGTAATGTATTTGCAACTGCTGTGTACGATAGATCTTTTTACATAACAATCACTGACCTCCTTAGGCCGTATTCTAACGCCTCAATTATCATGGGAGGTGACCTGAATTTGGTTTCCTCATTGGTTTTAGATAGAAAAAGTGTTTCCTCTCAGAAATGCCATCTCCCAAGGGTTAATTTATCCTATATGGCGACCCAACTGGGTCTTATAGATATATGGAGAATCCATAACCCCATTGAATTAGAATATACCTGTTACTCAGCATCATTTAATTCCTTTTCCCATCTAGACAATTTTTTTATATCTGACAGTTTGTCCGCCAGGGTTACTGACACTACTATAGAACCGATCTTAATATCGGACACGCCCCCATTTCACTGACATTACATACCAAATTCACGCTGGGTTCTTGCTCCCATTGGAGATTCCCTGCGAAAATGGCAGCATCTCAAATATTTAAATCCATGCTGGCTGCGGCTTGGGATTCCTATCAATTTACTAATGCTGAACATTAATCTAATCCTGGTCTCTTTTGGCAAACAGCTAAGGCAGTTTAAGGGGGGATATTATTGCCTTTGCAGCTAAATTTAGAAAAGAACAAAACACAACGTACCGCGAAGCCCAGTCTACACTTACCTCTTCATTTCAAGCTTTTAAATTATCCCCCACGCCAGAAAATAGAAATAAATACAAAGAAGCGAAACAACACTTTGACCAAATCTTGACGTAAATGGATAATAAATTCCTAACCGCAGGCAAAAACAATATATTTAAATTTGGAAACAAATCTAGTCGTTTGTTATCTAATCTTCTTAGAGCAAATGAGGGCCCTCAACATATCGCAGCTTTGCAAGATGCCAATGGTGTCATACAATGTGATGGAAAGCAGATTTTGGATACCTTTTATAATTATTATAATAATCTCTATTCCCAAGACCCTATCAATATACTGCAGCTAAACAGGATTTCTGGGACAGAGTCTCATTGCCACAGATTTCTCTTGTTCATTCAAACTCGCTCATATCCCCTTTTACTACACAAGAGGTACAGGACACTATTAAATCACTTAAAAATCGGAAAAACCCCGGGCCCTGATGTGTTGTCTACTGAATTTTTTAGACTTCTCTCCTCAAAAATTGTAAAGTTTTTAACATCTTTTTATAATTCTGAACTGGTCCGGGTATTGCCCAAACCCAGAAATGATCTGATGCTACCCTCATCGTATAGACCTATAGCGTTGCTCAACGTTGATTATAAAATATTTACCAAGATCTTAGCAGATAGAATGAAGAGGGCACTCCCTTGGATATTCCATGAGGACCAAACTGACTTCATATGGGGTAGACATTCTGTGACTAACATAAGAAAATTTTTAACTATTTTACAGTCTCTGGGGACGTCTCGGGTGGATGGTCCTGCTTTCCTGTTATCTTTAGATGCAGAAAAAGCTTTTGACCTGGTGACATGGGATCACCTGTTCGAGACCTTCCAGAGATTTGGCTTCCCCTCTCCATTTATTCACACTTTACGGACTATCTACTATAACCCTCCTACCCAAATATTTGTAAACAAATACCTCTCTGTTCCCTTTTTTACCCAGAGGGGGACCAGACAGGGATGCCCCCTTTCACCATTGTTATTTGCAGTTGCTCTGGAGCCCTTGGCCATCGCCCTACGGCAACTGCCTGCTTTTACTGGTATATCAGTCAAATGGGGTAATGTCCAAATTGAGCTTGTTTGCTGACGACATGCTTCTTTTTATAAGTAATCCCCTGACTTCCATTCCGGCTATCTTTGAAACCATTGCTGAATTTGGCTCCTTTGCTGGTTATCGAGTAAATATAAATAAATCCGAATTATTACCTTTGCGGGACTTGGGAGACTCCCCGCCTCTCTCCAGTCTTTCTCTTCAACTTACATTGACTACTACCAAACTGAAATATTTGGGAATTTATATACCCTCCCATTTATCTCAGTTGTATTCATTTAACTATGCACCAATTGTTCAGAAAATAAGAACCCAGTTGGAAAACTGAATGGATCTCCCACTTTCCCTAATGGGTAGAATTGCAGTGATCTGTAACTTTCCCTAAACTAGCATATTGGCTGCAGATGCTTCCTTGGGTGCTCTTGAGGAAAGATGCTTTGTCATGCTCTGGGCTCTTTTCTAGGTTTATATGGAAATCTGGGCGACCTCGTATGCCTAGGGCTCATAATGATCTTAACAAACAGAAAGGAGGCTTGAGTGTACCTAATATTCAGATATTTTCCAGGGCAGCTTTATTTCGTTACGCCTCTGACTGGCTTCTGCGCCAAGGCCTTTATACTAATTTAGCTCTAGAATAAGCCCTTTTTTTACCCTTACTCCCCAGCAGCTCTCCTCCACACTCCATCAATAGACGTTCCGAAGGAGATTAAATCTAACATCCTTTTCAATGATACATACAAAGCTTGGCTGGCTATACATAAAAACCTCAAAAGTAATCCTTTTTATACCCCATACATCCCTATTTGGGGAAATCCCAATTTTTTACCCTCCTTGCATAACTTAACTTTTTATACCTGGCGATGCATGGGAATCAATGCCATAAAAGACGTATTTGACCCTGGCGGACAGCTTCTCTCCTTTACTCAACTACAGGACAGATTCTCTATACCCCAACAACAGTTTTTTATGTATCTCCAACTTATATACTACATTAATGCTTTGATAGACCCGTTTGGCACACAGTTGTTCTCCCCTATTATAAATACCACTCTTGCTTTTTGTCGTACTCACTCATTCAAAAAGAGATTCCTCTATGCTGATTGATTGAAGCTAACGCTCCTTCATGGGATCAGCTTTTCCTGGCATGGAAAAGGGAAGTTCCCGATATTCCTGATATCTCTGAAATTTTAAAACATATGAAGCAATCTCTCAAATACTTAAAATCAGCTCGCCTTCAAGTGGTACATCTTAGAGTTTTAAATAGAATGTATGTGTCTCCCTCCCAAAGTAAACATTTTAATGCTCTGGAGCTGGGCCTATGTCCTAAATGCTCGGTACTCGGAGCTAACTTTACGGACAACTTTTGGACATGTGGTAAAATAAAGAAATTTTGGCTTAAGCTTCTAGGTTATCTTAACAGAGTGTTTAACCTTGATCTGCCCCTGTCAATAAGACCGATTTTGTTTGCAGATTTCTCTACATGGCTTCTAGATTTTGACATTACAACCTTAGTCGGGTCTGACAGTAATGGTTACCATAGCAAAACATGTGATCCTATCTCATTGGATCTATCCTACTGCTCCTACAATAAGGGAATGGGAGGGCGCAGTGTTGGATGTATTATTTCATGAAAGCCGTATGGCCACCTTTAATACTGACAAGGGTGCAGACCTGTTCTACAAGAAATTGGGTGCTTTCATACTTAGCTTACCTGCTCATTCCCTGGATCGAATTTTGAAAATATTTGACTCAACTAATTGGTATAGATTAAATGTTCACTCTGTTTGTTCGATTGACAACCAACTCAATGTGGTTGTCTCTCCATGATACTATTAATTGTGACCTTCTGAATCTGTTCAGTCTGTGGTGTACTTAGTCTTTGATTCTTTATTATCTCTGTCCCCCCAACTCCCCCCTTCTCTTCCTCTTTTTCCCTCTTTTTTATTTCTCCCACTTATCTTTCTCTAGTTGAACTCTTCTTTCTCTTTTCTTTCGTTAATTGAAAAATAAAAAAACAGTCATATTGTTGTACTTTTGGTTCTCTAGGAATTATGACGCATTTTTCAACTGCCGTATTGTTTTATTTTTGACATCCTGAGAACTGTATGTATCTTGATTTTTGAATACTTGTATTGATATGACTGTTTAATAAAAAGATTTATTAAAAAGAAGTCACTTGGGACTGCCTGTGTCCATTTACCTAAATTAGGAAGGTTTCTGCTATCTGAAATACGCCATAAGGCAAGTATAAGGAAAAATGGCTTCTAAACAATATTCTGAGAGTACTGTATATAAGTGCAGGTTCTGCATTATAACAACCTTAGTGGTTGCCTTTTTCTTGATCACTGTCTACTCCATAATTGCTATAAGTAGACTTTGTCTGGAGACACAGATGGGCTAAAGTCTGCTAAACATTTAATATTTGTCTGGAAGGTGTACCCTTATACATAGTTACATATTTAGTGAGGTTGAAAAGAGGCAAAATACCCATCGGGTTCAGCCTGTATTTAGTGATCACCTGTTCATATTATAATGTCCTGCTGATGTAATTGCTTAGTACAAACTGACAACAATGATTCTTACCACTCCCAGATTTATGTCACTATGTTAAATGTTATAACCCTGGATACCCTTTCCAGTTAGAAATTTGTCTAATCGGTATTAAATGCATTTACAGAGTCTGCCATTACTATCTTCTCCGGCAGGGAGTTCCAAATTTTATTGTCCTTACCGTGAAGAACCCTTTCCTACGTTGTGTACGGAATTCTCTCTCCTCTAACCTCAGCGAGTGCCCATGTGTCCTATACAGAGTTCTTTTAATAAACAAATCCCCTGCTAGCTCCATGTGCTGACCCTTTACATATTTGAAGATATTAATTATGTCACGTCTTAGTCGCTGCTTTTCTACTGTATACATATTTAACTTAGCAAGCCTTTCTTAGTACTCCAGCCCTTTAATCAATTTAGTAGCTGCCTTTGAACTCTTTCTAGTTCCCCTATATCTTTTTATAATACGGTGCCAAAAATTGGACGCAATATTCCAGGTGCGGACGTACCAATGATTTGTACAGTGGCAGGATTACATCCTTGTCCCTTGTCTCAATGCCCCGTTTTATGCATGCGAGCACTTTACTTGCCTTTTTTGCAGCATTTTGTCATTGTGTACTGTTATTAAGCCTATTATCTATGAGCACCCCCAAACCTTTTCCACCACAGTTACCCTTATAATTTCTCCATATAGAGTGTACGATGCTTATGTGTTTTTTGTCCCAAAATGCATCATTTTGTATTTTTATATATTGAACCTCATTCCCCATTTAGATGCCCAGGCTTCAAGTTTAAATAAGTGATTTTGTAGAGACTCCACATCGCTTTCTGAATTAATGACCTTACACAGTTTAGCATCATCTGCAAAGATTGACACTGTGCTTTCCAAGCCTATTCCTAGATTGTTGATAAATATATTGAACAGTAGCAGGCCAAGTACGGACCCTTGTGGTATTCCACTGACTACTGGTGCCGAGCTGGAGAACATCCTGTTAACCACTACTCGAACTCTTTTATCCATCCAATTACCTATCCATGTACAAATAGTATATCCTAGACCAAGTTCCCTTAATTTGATCTTTCTCCTGTGAGGCACTTGTCGAAGTAAAAAAAAATATTACATAAAGAGAACATACAAACTACACACATATAAGTCGCTATACTGGCAAATGCGCGCAGTGAGCACAGCAATGTATGGTAACACACGCATTTACATGGACATGCCACAGAGATGGATTCGACACTTATTTCATACAGTACATAACTATAATAATATCAAGCGCCAGACATCATGATGATTTAAAATGATATATATTGAAGTAATGTCATGTATGTGTATTATTTGAACGAAACCAGATAGACCGGTCATGTTTACTATTGAAGCAACCAGATTGATGTGTAGATTCATTTGATGCTTGTTGTGAAGTTGTGGGACATTGCAGCAGATAATTATGATTAAATGTATAAAAGTTAAAATCACTCTTATTAGGACAGTGGACAGGAAACTCAAGCCAGCCCTTTGGATGTCTTCAAGGCTGAACCTGATTAGCATATACAAAGGAACTGGTGACTCATCGTGAATCCCTCCCCCCAAAAACTAGATAACACTTATTGATCACACAGGAGCTCAGTTGCTTTTTGGTCTCAGAAGATGATGGACTTGCTGCCAGTTCAGTTCCTGTATTTATTTACAGAGAGAGAGAGAGAGAGTGAGAGAGAGAGAGATAATATGCATTGGAGGGAATGATAATTGTATCGCTGGCCTGTAACTATGTAATTGTATGTAACTGTATGTTTTAACTGCTTACTGTGTGAGTGTAACCATGTAACTATAGGTATACTATACTTTGTAATATATATTGAATCCATATCCTTTTAATAACAAATATATACATCAATGAGCTTTGGAACTCAGATAATGTGTGGGTGTATTGTTTTCTCTTATGGGATGCAGTGTTTTGCGATGTATAGCGCACATTCATGGGATATGGTAATAAGAGGTGCAGGCATTTACAATATATATTAGATCAGGCATTTTAAATATTTGTGAGACATCAATTTGGCATTCATACACTGTATTGAATGCTTTTGCAAAATCTAAATACACCACATCCACTGCTTTTCCCTGATCAAGATTCACGCTCACTTCCTTGTAGAAGCTAATTAAGTTAGTTTCACATGATCTGTCCCTTACAAACCCATGCTGACTTTTGCTAATAATCTTATTAACCTGCAGATAATCCTCTATGCTATCCCTCAAGATACTTTCCAATATTTTGCTCAATATAGAGGTTAAGCTAACTGGTCTATAGTTACCAGGATTATTTTTAGTTTCCTTTTTAAATAAAGGCACTACCTCCACTATGTGCCAATCCTTAGGTACCTTGCCTGATCTGATTGAATGGCGGAAAATCAAGTATAGGGGTTTTGCTACCTGTGACCTAAGCTCCATATTAACCCTCGGATGAAAACCAACTGGGCCTGGTGATTTATTAATCTTTATTTTGCTTAGTCTCTCCAGGACAACTTCCTCACTTACACAAGTATCCAGCCAAGAGTCATTACCTTTACTATCTTTATGTACTACTTTCTCCGACTAATCCTCCCTGGTGAATACTAAGGGAAGAAAATTGTTCAGTATTTCTGCTTTTATTTTATCATTACTCAAAGCTCCCAAATCATCTTTTAATGGACCTACATTCTCCTTCTTTAACCCTTTACTGTTTATGTATTTATAAAACTTTTTAGGATTGCTTTTACTCTCTGTAGCGATTTGCTTTTCATTTACAAGTTTTGCTGCCCTTATTACTTTTTTGCATTTTTTATTGCATTCCTTGTAATGCTGGAATGACTCCTCCCCTCCATTAGATTTAAATCTTTTGAAAGCATGCCTCTTTTTAGCCTTTCTTTGACCTCCTTATTAAGCCACATTGGTTTGTTTTTAGTACTCCTGCGTTTACTGCTCATGGGAATGAATTTGTGAATATTGCTATCATGCAACCATTTTAAAGCATTCCACATTTCCATTGTGTCTTTATGATGAAACAAAACTTTTCAATCAATGTTGCTTAGTGCCTATCTCAGCATATTGAAACTAGAAAGTTAAATATTTTAGTTGTTCCCTTATAGGTATGTTTCTTGAAACTGATGTCGAATGTGATCATATAGTGGTCACTGTTTCCCAAGGTCTCCCCAACTTTAGTGTTTGATATAATGTCCACATTGTTGGTAATAACTAGGTCCAGAATATTTTTACCTCTAGTTGGGTCCTTGACTAATTGAGACAATACATCTAAATACCTGTTCTCTTGCTTCATTATATTTTCATTTTACACAATGGGGGATATTCAATTGTTTGAAAAGTCAGTTGGAAGTCTGATTTTTCCTATCTAAGAGACAGGAAAAAATAGACTCCCAACTGACTTTTCAAACATTTGAATTCCCCCCTATATCTCTGAAGTGAGCGCACACATTATTTTACCCTAACCTCTCACCTTCTTTGTTGATAAGCAGACATGTTACAGACTTTTATCTCCTCTCATATATATATATATATATATACAAAAATATTAGTTTATGGATAAGTTTCTTTCATCCACAAGTGCTATTGCTTCCCCGCAACTGAGCCAGCTGAAGCGCAGAGTGGAAATCAATATAATGACGGAGACAGAGTCACAAATGACCTCTCCAGCCTCTAAAAAATCATCTGCTGCTTCAGAAATAACAGATATGCCACAAGCTTGTCGCTCACCTGATGCCCTGATATCTTACTTGGGCATAGTGGATGTAATAAAATCTACAATGGCTCCGTTACTCTCACAAGCTGTGGTGGACATAACTACTCAACTCCATAACCTATCAAAATGTGTCCAATTCAAAAAGCACCGTATAGGAGGTATATGCCGTGACATGGCTGATTTGAAACTTGCAACTGATGCCCTGAGAAAGGAGAATTACCAACTGTGGAACAAGATTGATGATATTGAGAACAGGTCCAGATTAAATAATATTTGTCTAGTCAGGCTTCCGGAATCCATTAAAGGTCCCTCCCTGTCTCAATATGTTCAGCAAACCCTGCCTAAACTTCTTGGGATAGAGAGAATATCAATATCTAGTAATCGAACGGGTACACAGAATTGGTCCTTTGTCTAAGAAAACAGGTGACAACCCCAGGGTTACCATCTTTTGCTGTTTAAACTATTTATACAAATTGGCATTTTGGATTGCATCACGGAAACACAAGAATTTGTCTTGGTAGGGGAAAAATGTTTTAATTTTCCAAGACTTTTCTGTGGAGCTCACATGACCCAGAAAGGCCTTCTCCCCAATCTGTTTACAGTTGGTCCAGATGAAGAAATTTTTTTCCCTCATCTATCCAGCGAAACTATGTTTATTTAATGGTAACTCTCACTATGACTTCTTGGATCCAGCAGATGCGGCCTCCTTCTTGAATGAAGAGAATCCTGCATCAGAACCTGATCAAGACATCTCAGATCAAGCGACTCCTATACCTACATAATTGCTGTCCAGATCTCCATTTTTTATATTGTTATTTAGTAACTTAAACAGTTACTTATCCACATTTGCTTTATTGATTATACTGTACCACTATGATGTGATGTTCATATCATGTATTCCATAGGTTTCTCATAAGGTATATGATAGCTCTTTGATATATTTCCTGAGTGCCAAACCACTCAACCTAAGTCTGACACTATTTGCTACCCCACTGCCAAAAACTCTCCCTTTATCTTATACTTCCCCCATTCTCTACCCCTTCCCCCAACTTTATCTTCTTTTCACTTTATATTCCCTACCCTTTTTATAGCCATGACCATTACTACTTCTCATCTATACTGATTTACATATATGTATGCTGATGGCATCCTACATGATAGTATATGGTGTTGTGTAATTTCATTTGCGATTATCCCTATTATACATCTTCAGATTTCTACTTGTTCTTTCATATTTTATTTGTCTCCGGGAATGTGGGAGCAATTCTCCCGACTAGGTTAATTATGGTTCTAAAATTTTTGTCAAGTCCTTCTGACTTGACTTGGTTCTAATAACAGGAAATTTTGGTGTAAAATATTGTTATTGCCCTTCACTCTCTACATGGCTTCTCTTCTCTCCATCTTGTCTTTTCCTTTCTTTTCTCTTCTTTTCCCTCATTTTCCTTTCTTTTCCCCTCATTTACCTATTCTATTCTTCCCTACCCTCTCTCCTGAGATGATTGCCTGAGTATCGAGATACAGATGGGTCCACCGTTATCTTGAGTAGTTTTCTGCGCCTAGGCACAACATGACTTATTAGCATAAACCCTTCATCTATTGTTCTCAACTGCAATACAATACAGAGAACAATACAGCAGGGGATTAAGTCATTACAGCAGGGGATTAAGTCTGACTGGCCAGTCACAATTAATCCAATTAACAGTCAAGCTAAATGTGGACCCATCTGTATGTCCACTTTTTATGTTAATTTGTATTTTATCCACCTATTTGCATACATGTGGGAGGAACATTCCCACTGTTTATCCTTATCTGTTTTAGATGTCTCGATTAACTATAGGCAGTTGGAATATTGGCGGGCTAAATTCTTCTGCCAAACAAAGGAAGGTTTTAATATATTTCTCAAAACAAAACATTGACCTTGCCTTTTTACAAGAAACCCATCTTACTCCCACAAAGACAACTATATTACAAATGTTAAATTGGTACCTTTTAGCAGCCTCCCCATACGCATAAAAAGCTCGCTGAGTAGTGATTTTAGCAAGAAAATCGTTAAATATTATAACATCTTCCATTGAAACTAACCCTGAGGGCAGATACATCCTTCTTCACATTAAATATAATAATACTGACTCAATAGTGTGCAAAATCTATAGTCCGAAAAATTATTCCAAGCATTTCATGTAATCATTGATAGCTAAATTGACCCAACATCTACACCCACAACTTATAGTATATGGTGATTTTAATCAAGTCACATCTCCTTTTTTAGATAGATCATCATCTTCCACTTCACGTTCACATATGCCCAAGTTAGGTATTTCTCATTTCTCTAACAACTTGCATCTCATAGATGTATGGAGGACATTGAACCCCACGGATAGAGGCTATACTTGCCTATCTGCTGCTCATAATATGCTTTCACGCATAGACTATGTATTTGTGTCAACCACTTTATTACCTAAAGTAGTGTCTGCAGAGATCGAGCCGATTGTATTATTGGACCATGCATTGGTTTGGACCATTATAGAAGTGCCCTCGGATAAAGACCCTTTTACTTTCTGGAAATTGCCTTCTTACTTTTCCCATTCCCTTAAGTTTGGAAAGAGACTTCACAAGGTTTGGGATGAGTGCATGCGTACTAACAGGGAACATACTGATCTTGATCCATCTTTATTTTGGCAGACTGCCAAGGCAGTTTTGAGAGGGGAAGTAATCTCATTTGTCTCACGGATCAATAAAATGCATGCCTTTATTTATATTTCTTTACAGACATCTCTCTCCAATGCCTTCCAACTGTTTAAATTGAACCCTTCCTTTATGCATAAGTCTAATTATCAGAGAGTGAAAGAGCAATTTGATAATTTCTTACAGAATGTTGGGGACAAATATTTATTCAATGTTAATTACAAGTTCCATAGGTTCGGGAACAAAACTGGGTGATAATTAACTAATCTTCTGAAAGGTTCTCAACCCCAAACTGTTGTGTAACACTGTCAGCTGCACAGTGAACTAGGATACTATAGCATTGCACTGTCTGTTTTGCTTAGGTAATCAAAACAATTACTACAACTCTCACCAGCTGCACAGTGAACTAGGATACTATAGCATTGCAATGTCTGTTTTGCTCAGGTAATCTGTAGTTATTGTTATAAGCAGAATTTAGCCTAATTGTTAGATATTTGGGGAATTTGGGATGACCTCCTTCCCTATCATTATTTGTTTGTTTTAGCTTTTATTGCCCATCAGTGGGTGTTGGGCAATGGGTTGGGTTTTAATCAGTGAACCTATACCCAGGGGTGTATCTAGTGGTCCGGGCACCCCTGGCAAAGTAAGGGAATAGCGCTCCCCATATTTGAAATAGGGAAAGTGCATGTGCAAAAAAGGGACATGATCTTGTGGGAAAGGGACATGACCATACAATAGTACCCCAATTCAAATTACGCTAAACAGTAGTACCCCGTATACACATCATGCCCACATGGTAGCAGTTCCCTTTACACATTATGCCCACACAGTAATCCTTAACACACTGTGGAGACATCAGCAGTGCCTGGCCTTGCCGAGGAGGCAATACCACCCAAGTCCAGGTGGAATAATCAAATAGCAGTCCAGTGAAAAGTAGTCCAGTGCAGAGCACTACCTAACTCTCCTATTCAAATGTACATAGCTGTAGTCCCCCCTTAGCACATAGCCATAACCCCAACTAGAACACTGCACAAAGATATTTCACCCTCTCCGAGCACAGTCATAGTCCTCCCTCCCATCACATAGCAATAGTTACCTCCCAGCATAGCCATAGTCCCCATCCCAGCACATATTCCCCACCCCTCCAAGCACATAGCCATATTCCCCATCCCCCCAGCACATAGATTTAGTCCCTTCTCGGTACATAGCCATAGTCTCCCCTCTCCCAGCACTTAGCCATAACCCCCCTCCCAACACATAGCTGTAGTGCCCCCTCAGCACATAGCAGTGGTCTCCCCCACTCCCAGCACACAGCTGTAGTCACCCCACTCCCAGCACATACATACCGTAGTCTCCCCACACAGCACATAGCTCTGGTCCCACCCAAGCACATAGTCATAGTCCCCCTCCCCCTCCCAGCACAAAGTCATAGTCCCCTCACCCTCCCTCCCCACCCTAGTACGTAGTCATAGTCCCCACCCCACAACATCCCAGCACATAGCCGTAGTGAATGGCAATACCTGGTGTGCCGAGCTGCCTAGGATGGAGAGCAGAGGCTTGCACAGCAGTTCCGCACCATACTACATGAATAAACTGAAAATAAACTACAGCTCCCAGTAGGCCTTGCCACCAGGAGCTCCTGACAGCAAGGGCTGCTGGGAGTTGTAGTTTATTTTCAGTTTCTTCCCTGTAGTGCATTGTAGTGCCCTCCATCCCAGGAAATGCACAGGCAGCTTGG
Organism: Pseudophryne corroboree; assembly: GCF_028390025.1. Classification (NCBI taxonomy): domain Eukaryota; kingdom Metazoa; phylum Chordata; class Amphibia; order Anura; family Myobatrachidae; genus Pseudophryne; species Pseudophryne corroboree. The sequence continues at coordinate 367,221,176 of NC_086449.1, forward strand.
CACACCAGTTATTTCCAGACACTACGGCTTAAGAGATCCCACCCATTGGCCAATCCCTTACATTCTCTACATTTGAGGTCCATGCCATATGCCTCTTCCAACCTGTTCATCTTTGAATAGCTGTCATTTACCGCCCCCCTGGCATGCCCTCCAAATTCCTTGACAACTTTGCTTCCTGGCTTCCTCATTTCCTCTATTCTGACATTGCCTCCATTAGCCTAGGTGATTTCAGCATGCCTATAGATAACCCCACAAAATCACCTGCCTCTAAACTCCTTAACCTCACCTCTTTTCTCTTGGTCTCTCCCAGTGGACCCCCCCCCCCCCCCTCCCATATGAGTGGAAGCTCACTGGATCTGGTCTTCACTCACTGCTGTGAACTTTTGGATTTCTCCAACTCCCTCTTCCCCCTCTCTGACCATCACCTGCTCACTTTCAACCTATCTATATCTGCTTCTCCATCTTTACCACCTAAGACTACCATCACAAAGTGTAACATGAGGCTATTGACACCATTTCCTTATCTTCCCTGTTTGACTCGCTGCTCTCTCCTATTCTTGCTCTTTCCTGCCCCGAACAAGCTACTTCCCTATACAATGCATCCCTTACCTCTGCTCTTGACTGTCGCCCCACCAACCACTATTCACCCTCGCAGATCCACACCTAAACCCTGGCACACCAAATGCACCACATATCTGCAAAAATGCTCACGTATCACTGAGCGACAGTTGAGGAAATTATGCACTAAGTCCGACTTCCTCCACTACAAATTTATGCTTTCATCCTACTCATCACTGCCTCGCTGTCTTTCTTTCTTTCTTTTTTTTCCTTCCCACGCACTGCTTGACCCTTTCCAGTCTGGTTTCTATCCTCAGCACTCCACTGAAACTGCCCTCATGAAAGCCTGCAATGACCTCCTTGCTTCTAAATCCAGGGGCCACTACTTTCTGCTTATTCTCCTTGACCTTTATGCTGCTTTTGACCACTCTCTCCTCCTGCATATCCTTTACTCACTTGGTTTGTTTGATACTGCCCTCTCCTGGCTGTCCTCCTACCTTTCTTATCCTTCTCTGTCTCCTCTCATGACTCCACCTCCCCCCCACTTCATCAACCAGTAGGTGTCCCCCAAGGTTCTGTTCTTGGGCCTCTTCTTTTTTCTCTCTACACATACTCATTAGGTGAGCTCATTAGCTCTTTTGACTTAAAATATCATCTCTACGCTGACGATATTCAAATCTACCTTTCCTCCCCTGACCTCTCCCCTGCTCTCCTCACTCGTATTTCCAACAGTCTCTCTGCTATCTCCTCTTGGATGTCCCAGTGGTTTATTAAACTTAACATGTCTTAGACTGAGCTGATCATCTTCCCTCCATCCCGCATAACCTCACCTTCCACAATTTCATTATCCATTGATGGCACAACTAACTCCTCTAGCCCCCAAGTGCGATCTCGTGGAGTAATCCTTGACTCCTCCCTCTCCTTCAAACCACACATTCAGTACATCTCAAAAACATCTCCAGGATCAGACCCTTTCTCACCCAGGACACTACTAATACCGTCATCCACTCACTGGTCATCTTCAGATTGGACTACTGCAATCTCCTCCTATCTGGCCTCCCTCAAAAATTACTCTCTCCACTCCAATCTATCCTCAATGCTGCTGCCCGTCTCATCTTCCTCACCAAACGTAGTACATCCACATCCCCTCTCTTGCAGGACCTTCACTAGCTACCCTTCCCATTCAGAATCCAATTCAAGCTTCTCACACTCACCTACAAAGCCCTCACCCACTCTTCTCCCTCTTACATCTCTGACATTATCTCTCTTTACATTCCCACCCATCATCTTTGCTCTGCTAATGCACACCATCTCTCCTGCCAACTGATTACCTCCTCCCACTCCGACCTACAAGATTTTGCAAATGCTGCTCCCTATCTCTGGAATGCTCGACCTCTCCCTATCCGACTCCCCACCTCTCTGTGAAACTTTAAAGGGCTCTCAAGACCCACTTCTTCACCAAACCCAGCCAACTCTCCTCCTAACCCTCTTGTCTATGCTCACTGTCTACCACTTCTGTGTCACCCCGGTCTGTTAGCACCTCACCTATTAGATTGAGCAGGGACTTCTTTCCTCATGTGCCTTTCCTTTTCTTACTTACACAATCTTATACTCCTTACTCCCTTTGATGGCACTTAACCCAGGGTTTTCTATACCTGTCCTATATTGTCTTGAACTGTATGTGCTGTTTTTTAGTTTGCTCATTTGATTATGTACTGTGTAATGGGTGCTGCGGATCCCTTGTGGTGCCATATAAATAAAGGATAATAATAATAATAATAATTTCAGCTGACTAACGGTTTTTATACGACTTCCAACAAACAAATAGCGCAGGTCATGAGAGATTTCTATAAGAATCTATATTTGGTTACCCAGTCACAGGGTCTCCAGACTGATCGCCCTATTCCCCAAGATTACTGGGACTTACTTCCATTCCCTCAAATTACACAGGAACAAATTCTTTCTTTAAAGTCACCTTTTACAATGCAAGAGGTCATTAATGTCATATGATCTTTAAAGACATCTAAAGCTCTGGGTTGGGATGGATTTAGCTGAGATTTTTACAAATTATTAATAGATCAATTAGCCCCCACTTTAACAAACACGTATAATCACATTTTATCCACTAAGTCTCTTCCTCAATATTTCAATTTGGCCATAATTAAGGTTATGTCTAAACAAGAACCTAATGTATCTCTTCCTGGGTCATACAGACCGATATCGTTATTAAATGTAGACTACAAAATTTTAACAAAAATTTGGGCAGAATGTTAAAAAACTCCTCTTAATTATTCATCATGATCAGACAGGCTTCATCCAAGGTCGACATTCGGTTGTGAATGTACACAGAGTTCTCAGTGCTATGCAGCATTTGTCCACTCTTTCTCCAGCTGATCCTCATTTTATTCTAGCGCTAGATGCCGAAAAGGCATTTGACCTTGTACTCTGGCCTCATTTATATTGGTTCTTGGCAAATTTGGTTTCCCTTCCCCCTTATTTGTTGACAAAATCAATACCTTATATACTAATCCTCAGTCTCATATCTCAGCTAATGGCTTCTTTTCTTCTCCTTTTTCAGTTCATAAGGGTACAAGGCAAAGATGTCCCCTCTCACCCTATGGCTAACGATTGTGCCCCTAGCCATAGCTTTGAGATCTGACCACAAAATAACTGGCATATAAATTGGTAGGATATCTTTGAAAGTTGCCTTATTTCCAAACCCGACCCCACAATCCCAGCTATAATTGATATTAACCACTCCTTTGGTCAGAGGTCAGGGTACAGGGTCAACGCAGACAAATCAGAATTACTCCTGATTGCTGGATCTTTGTCTGCTTCTCAGAACGCTCTGTTCTCCAACCAATTTAAGTTATGTTCTACTCCCATTAAATATTTGGTAATCTCTATTCCTAAATATTTAACTGATCTATTTATGACTAATTTCACCCCTAAAATTACTAAAGTTGAGACAATCTTGGATGGATGGACCTTGGATGGATGGAAAAAGTTTCCCATTTCATTACTAGGTATAATTTCTGTAATTAAAACTATTATATTTCCAAAGATCTCTTACCCTATGCAAATGATCCCCCTGGCCCTCTCAATAAAGGATATAAACAGGATTACTAGCTATATTTCTAAATTTATCTGGCAAGGTAAACGCCCCAGATTAGCTATGTCTAAATGTAAACGTCCTAGGAAATCTGGTGTACTAAGTATTCCCGATTTTGAACTTTTAGATACATTAGTGACTGGCTAACTGAACAGACTCATTATGTAGATTTTTCTCTTGAAGAGGCCTTGCTCGCTCCGTATTCCCTAGGAGCTCTCTTATTTGCTAATGCTCATGATATTCCCTTGAAAGTAATGAACAATGTTATTTTCAAAGATACATACAAAGCCTGGCTACTCATTAACAAAAAAATTTATAGAATCCCTTGCTCTTCCTCTTTGTTTCCAATTTGGGGTAATGTGGCTTCCCAACCTTCTCTGATGAATGTCAAATTCACGGAATAGCATTTGAAAGTTCTTAGTAACATCTCAAAAGTTTTTGACCCAGGAGGCAAAATGAGACACTTTGAAGATTTAAAATCATCTTTTCAACTTGACAATAAAGATTTTTACATGTATCTACAACTCCAACATTTTGGCCAGTCTATTCCTGTTGCTTTGGAAAATGCTTCCAAGCCTGATCTTCTGGAGTCTCTGCTTAAACTTATCGTGAAAGTACCTTATAAAACAAAACATTTATATGACATACTGATTAATTCTTCTGCGGACTCTCATAAATTCAAGATTGTCCAGCTTTGGCCAATGATATCCCATCTGACCCTGATATAATTTACACAATTATGATTCCACCCTACTCTTTTCTCTTCTTACCTTCATGAGTCCACTATTTTTAGGACTATTTTTAGAGCCTTTATAGCCCCAGCTCAGAGAAAACACATGCTAAGCTCAGAATCTGGTGATTGTACTAAATGCAATATCTCAAACGTTAAATTTCTGCATTGTTTTTGGGAATGCTGCAAAATAAATAAAATCTGGAATAAACATGTACAATTTATCAATTCTATATTTTCTCTTCATCTAAACCCGATTGCTTGGCCTGTCTTATCTCTAATTTTCAGAATTGGCACCTGGGCCCACATAAATCTGAGATCACCCCCTTTTTGACAATTGTTTGTATGATAGCAAAAAAAGTAATACTGATTCATTGGACCTCCTCCTCTTCTCCTACTATTAAGGAAGTCAATTGTAAGTTACATCAAATGTTATACTTTGAAAGAAAATTGACATCTCCTACTTCACACACAGGTCTTTCTAAATTTTACCGAAAATGGGGCATGTATATAAACTCGCTACACCCTTCCAGTAAAGATTACTTCTTCAAACCCTTTTGTGTGGCAGATTGTGAATTTTATAATAACCTTACATCACTGAGTCAAACTAATATGGCTGACTAATGTTTGAAGGTGGGCTAATTTCTATGTAAATATAAACTATTTTATATTTTAGTCTATTCTCGTTTAGTCAATTTGGCAATAATTTCCAATAATTTCCAATTTGCCATAAGATGAGATATTTTTTGTGGATACTTCATAATGCAGTTACTAGGCAGTACTCCAATTTACTCTATAGCTTCTCTCTCTCCCCACCCCATCCCTATCCTTTCTTCCTTCTCTATTCATATCTTTCTTATCTTACCTTTCCTTTTCTTATATTACCTTTTCCCTTTTCCCTCCTTCTATACTCAAATTCTTTGTATTACCCTATTTGGGTACTTCTTCTGTTGTAATTGAATGTGAAATTCTATATATATTGATTATACATGTATACATTGTTTATAGCTCTGTAACCCTAAAAAAATTAATCTATTGTCCAAATCATATCTGCATCTATTTCACAGTTCATCTTTTATTACTATTGGACAAAGATTTGTTCTGTCTTTATGTAACCATGATCCCTTATATTGTTTAATAAAACAATAAACAGATTTCTAAAACCTAAAAAAATTGATCTGTTGTTCAAATCATATCTTCATTTATTTCACAGTTCATCTTTTATTACTATTGGACAAAGATTTGTTCTGTCTGTATGTATCCATTATCTCTTATATTGTTTAATATTGTTTTTTCTGTGAGCAGCGAGTTGAAGGATTTTACAATTTTTGTTTGCCACAATACAATATGTATAAAGTAGCATAGTAAAGAAGCAAATTAAGGAAAATTACAAAGCATGGATAAATCTCGGACTCTATGGCATGCAGAACTGTGCCATATATGTCAGGATATAGGAAAGGTGTATGTGGAAACATCTGTGTATGTGTGTGTGTGTATATATATATATATATATATATATATAAAATAAAGTTGATTATCCATTATTTTTACTGTTAAATATATAATTTCACTTTATTGTATATAAAAGCACAATAGACAACATTTTCAGAAAGTGCTTAATATTTTTTTAAATAGACAGTACTATCTCACTTGTCTTTTTCAGCTACTTAATAAAATCCTAGAAAAGAAGGCACACATACAGGCACTTATCAATGAAAAAATTGATTGTGTTAATTAATAGTTTCCCTACTGGAAGCTTATGAAGCTCACCGGCTGGCCTTGCTAACAAGCCTTCGCACAGCCTGAGAGATGGCTAACAAGGATCGCTGAATGCAGGGGGGAGATCAAAACATTTGCTAATTGGCCCAGAGATACAATTCAACAAATCAGGAGTAGAGTGATAAAATAATAATATATTTATTTCTAGTCACCATAAAATGAAATCATAGACTTAACAGGCCAGGAACTAACATGACTATATCCTACTGCTAGCATCAATATGTGTTAGTATTCTAGATTATCTCTGCTTAACCATTTTTAATACTTAAAGGAGAATATGCATCTCCTACTTCTACACTTACCAATAAAATCATAATTCTTCAAGTTCTACTGTATGTTTGATATCATTTTGGTATAATGCCTGGAATTCAGCATATGGGTTTGGTGTCATTGCTATTCAGTTTGTGTACAAAGAGCATTTAACTAATGTTTCCAAAAAAGTTTGCTATTTGGCAAACCGGATTGCAAGGACAAGGCAAGAGTCAGAGAACAGGGAAATGACCAATTGATATCGTTTATTGTTGTTTTCGAAGTGCAGTCATCATGTACACTTTGCACACTTCAACTATTTAAAACATCTTAAACTACTTTAGTTTTAGTGTTCTTTACTTTTTCCAGAAATATGTGAGGCTGCTCAAACTGTGCACACGCCTACAGATTTATCTGTCCAATCCATCTGGTTGGAACAAAATCTGATAGAGTACAGTATGAGAGCAAATGACAATCAACCACTGGCTCCCAAACCATGGAAAACAAACAATGGTCGTTCAGATTAATTGATTAAATCTTTTTGATAAATTGTTTTTGTCCATTTCATACTAAAGTACAGATTTCATTCATATGTTTCTTATTACTGTATTTGCATGTTTGTATTTTTACATCATATTTATTATTGTCAGTAAAGTTTATATTGACCATAAGTATTGGACTGATGTTCACAAATCACTTCACAGTATCCAGGAAATGGATAAAGTAGGTGTTAAATGTTCACCCTTCTTCCTTACTCCTCCCCTCTGTTCCTCCTCCTTGTAGTGGTGGGTATTAAGGTAATGTGGGCTGGAAGGGGATATAATATAATTTGAGCTTTGGTGGGAGATAGGAATATATTGTGAGGAATAAATTAATGGTGGTGTGCCTTTTGCGAAATAGGCACATTTATTACATTTGAATGCTATTCATTTTGGGTTGGGTTTAAATACGGACACATTAAATTAATGTTGGTGATAGTGATAATAAGCATATTATAAATGTGGATACAATTGATTTCATTTTGGAGTTGGTTGAGAGGAGAAAGGTCTATATATTAATGGTGGGGTATACTGATTTAATGATCTGGATAAGCTTAAGGAGTTATGCTTATTAAATGGGCCACCTGCCTCTTCAGTCCATATTGTGCTGCATATTCTATGTTTGACATTTAGTGAGAAATATGTGAAGTATGGAGAATAATATGAACAATCCAAGGCCCGGATCACCCATGCAGTGCAGCACTATGAAGGTCATCTGATGGCCCACTAATGTAATTCAACTCACACTTTGACTACACCTCCTCAACATGCTGGCCACACCCTATGCATGCTGGCTATGTCTCCTTCAATGATGCATTTCTGTACAAAAGTTGGAAGTCATAAAATGTACACACTACATGTGCAATGGCTCCTTGCTACACCACTGGTAGTAAGCTGTATCAGTACAAATCTTAAAAGAGGAGGTGCCAGGGAAAATCAAAGGTGCTGTACAGTGTTTGAGGTGGGCCTAGCCAACCTTTGTCTCCCCAGGTGTTATGAAACTGCAAGTCCCAGAATACTCTCCCACCAATCAGCTGGTAAAGCATGCTGGGACTTGAAGTTTCACACAGCTGTAGAGCCACAGGTTGGCAAGGCTTGGTGTGAGGATTTCTTCAAAAGCTTTTTATTTCAGTAGTTGATTTCAGTAGATTATCTATAACCTGTCCATACTTAATTACAAAATGTTACAGTTTATTTATGCAGAAGAGTTCATTGTTCGATATACAAAAAGTAATTTACGTAAGGGTCTTTTTGTATCTACTCTTTCTTGATGCATAATCTAATCAAACACAGAGCGTATTAGCTGATTCTCATCTGTGCTGTTTGCTTTCCCTCATTATGTTATTGTCTCTTTGTCACATGTCCCAAACATTTAGAACTTGCAGATAATGTTGCAATTTAATATACCATCTACAAGTAGAACACTCACAAGTGTGGGGATTAGCAAATTTATATTACAACAGAATTACAACGATATACCAGCAGTGTCAAACTAGGGCATGAAAGGCCCACCGGGGGAATGCAGTGGTAGGGGCCCTTATATAAGGGTGTGGCCAGTATCCGGAAGGGGTTTGCCACCACATTGGTTTGCCAACCATTAGAGAGTACATGGGCTTGGGCTCTTGATAAATATATAGTATAGTAAATACTGTTAGTGCATACATGACAATGTACCTGATTAATAATAGCAGTGCACTATAAAAAGTAGGCCATAGTCCCATGCAGTATAAGGTAACATATGTATATGTATGTAAGTGCACCGTCTGGAACCTGATCCCTAGAGGTAGCGATGGAGAGCCTGGGCAGTGGGGCCCACCGGGGGTTTCCCCTGTACCTTGTGGGCCAGTCCAACCCTGTATACCAGGACAGGATGTAGTCAAAATGTCGACAAATTTTTACAACCTTACTGCTCACATTATTGCTTTCACCAATATTGGCTAAAGGCTGCAGCAAGCTCACTGGCTTATCTAAGCAACAGAGCAGCGGCACAAATACACAACAGTTTAAAATAATATAGCACTTCCATGAACCATATAGTAGTGGCATAAAATGGCAGACAGGATGGTAGTTTAATTTTAAATAAACTATGACACCATAGAATGTTTTCATTAATCAAGAACTAGGTACACGGAGATAGAGTATTTCTATTTATGTAATAGAAGTAATTAAATACAGAGAAGTAGTTATATCTATAAATAAGAGAAAAACAGAGGTCCTTGCAAACACGTAGTATGGAAGCTAGGTAAGGTATGTCATTAACTTATTTGATACAAAGGAAAGAAAACAGAAACATGGGCCAGACAAACATGTAGGGATCCGTTTAATTTGCCGGCTCTTGGGATCCTGGCGGTCAGGATACCAATGCCGGAATACCGACAATCTGCAATGCTGCCAGCTGGAATCCCAGCAAAACAGGACTGTTCCCACTCATGGGTGTCCACGACACCCATAGAGTGGGAACATATCCTGTGGCGAGCGCAGCATGGAGAGTGCAGTGAGCCTGAAGGGGACTCTTTACACTCGCCCCACTGCCTGCATTCTGGCGGGTGGGATGCCGCTAACGGGATGGACAGCTGGCATCCCGTCCACTGGTATATCATACCGGACCCAACATGTAGTGTGGAAGCTACATAAAGCATTCCATTAATTGATTTGATTGATTCATTGATAAATGATTATACAATCAAAAAAGCATTTATAACTATAAAGAAAGGAAAAACACATACATGGACATGGCAAACATGTAGTGTAGAAGCCAAGTAAAGCATGCCATTGTTTAATCTGATTGACTGGAAAGGAAAAACACATACATGGACATGGCAAACATGTAGTGTAGAAGCCAAGTAAAGCATGCCATTGTTTAATCTGATTGACTGGTAAATGATTATATGAACAGAGAAGCTATTATAATTATAAAGAAAAGTAAAACACACACATGGGTCAGAAGACTGTGAAAAACGCCCCTGTAAAGTATGATGAAAAGAAAAATGGTTCACAGTGGAATTGACCTTGGGACCTCCCATTCATCCTTATGTTGTAAATAAAAAAGGATATGGACAGTTTAACAAACCAAGCACTTCAGTGACATGGACTTGCCACTTTTGTAACTGAAGTGCTTGCTTTGTTTGCACACCCACAAAAAAACTGCCAATGGACTTAAGGTGGCTAACAGTGTTGTTGTTAATAATCATCATCACACTTAGTAGATGTCATTATCATCCTCATTATCACTATCATTATTGTTAATATTAACTTATCCAAACTGGACTCAACCTTTACTGAAGTCTCTTGTAATTGGTGGCAAAGGTCTTCCTCATAGACTTTGTAGTTTCCACATTTTATGGGAATAGCTTCCTATGCTGATCGCTCACAAGGTTCCCGGCTGTTCTAAGCAATTTTTCCAAGTAGACACTAGAGGGTGGGCAGCTTAAGTGCACCAAAGTGAGTTTGTTAAATAGGCTCCAAATTGCTTTTGTTTTCCTCCAAGTGTTCAAAGAGAATGTGTGACATGTTAATTTGTTTTCAGTAATTGTGTGGAATTATTTTAAGCATGACCAGATGTAATAATGTTATACCAATTTTCCTTCCGACACTAGTTACCTGCAATAATTTTTTCCCCTTTTTTTTCTTTCTTCCACCTCTACTGATTGCACACCCTGCCATTGTGCCCTTCAAACAGGGTACATCATACTACTACACAAGTGTCAGTTTTCCCATATGTGCACTGGGACCTTGTATGGCTCACCTCCCACAGTGTAACCTTCGAAGTGTGCCCAACATGGCTGCCTCATCTGGTACGCTTGTGGATGGGATGAAAAATACATAGACCTGGTGGTTTTGTTGGAACCCTACTTTGAACTTTTAGGACTCTGAAATCACCCACATTTTGTGTCATCTCTTCCAGGGGTAGACTATTCCACCCTGGGTAAACCTACACTGTGCGTCCAAGATGGCTGCCACACCTTGTAATTTGTGAGGGTGGAATACTCAACCCTTGGAAGTTATTACCCAAAATGCCTACACCAATCATGCATTATGCTTCTGTGTGCTTAAGGTTTTCTTCTATGTCTGTGTGCCTTATCTATTGCTGTGTTACTTAAATCCTCTGTATTATGTGCATTGTTTTTGATGTCTGTAATGCGCCTTGAGTCCTGTTGGAGAAAGAGCGGTATATAAATAAAATTATTATTATTATAATGTTGTTTCACTCTGGTGCACTGAGTTGACTGATCATCACCAGTGGTTCTCTGGAAAATGACATTTTTTTTCCTGCCAACAGCACTTGCAGGGAAAAGCTGAAGCAGGAGATGTCGTCATGTCATATGCCACTTCAGCTGACAACTTACTCACAAGGAGCTATTTGCATCTCTTAAGATCTATGGGCCTAACTCAGACTTGATCACAGCAGCAAATTTGATAGCTAATGAGCAAAACCATGTGCACTGCAGGTGGGGAAGATATAACATGTGCAGAGAGAGCTAGATTTGGGTGGGGTGTGTTCAAACTGAAATCTAAATTGTAGTGTAAAAATAAAGCAGCCAGTATTTACCCTGCACATAAACACTGTATCCCACCCAAATCTAACTCTCTCTGCACATGTTATTTCTGTGCCCCCTGCAGTGCACATGGTTTTGCCCATTAGAGAACAAATTTGCTGCTACGATCAGGTCTGAATTATGCCCTATGTCATTTGGAAAGAAAGATGTTGCACAAGACTTAAACCTAGGATCTAGCATGGTTGCTTAAATGTAAAGATCCGTTGGATCTTTGAATTACGATTTCAATTCAATTGTGATCGCTGAATTAAGGATGCTCCACTGCCTGCGATGCCTGGCCGTGAAGGCAGAGGCAGGGTGGCCTTGGTTACTGTTATAGCGGCCACGTGTGAGGTGACGTGGCTACCCTCAAAATGGCCCGTTCCAGTTTTTGCCGCATCACCACCCCCACCCACCCCGCAAAAGCCTCTGGCTTTCAATCAGACAGAGGCGTTCACATTAATGAAATGCGATAGCATCTCACTGCGTACGCAGCTCCTTCGCATGCACACTGTGCACAAAACCAGCAGTAATACTGAATGTATTACTATGTTAGGTGCATTATTGGAAATTACAAATACTGGGAATATTTTTATTAGGGTAAGCCAATTTGCTATCACAGCTCTGAGTTTACAAAAGATTGTCACTGGTACTGTATGCCTCTTAGTGAAGCTAATGATACAGAAAGTAGCCTGCCTATGAATGAGTTGGCATTATGTATTAAATACTGCTACTGCTGCCACTGAAGGCGATAGCCCACCCAATGGGCTGTCTCAGTCATGTAATCTTCAGTTTGACCACTACCGCTTTTCCACATATCTGTAGTTAAGAGGATAGTTGGTACAATTGCATTTTCTAGGCCAAGAATAACTTTTGTTTAACTTCCCGGTACGGGTGAGGAATTGCTGTTGTGGTGAAATGGAATCAAGATTAAATTTGGTAGCTGGGCACATGTCCTCAACTACAGTAACTGTCTAAAACCAGAAGCATTGATGGCGGATATTGGATGCAGATCTAATGCTAAGATAGCCATCATATCTTCAGTATTGTGCAACAGGTTGGCAGCTGTCATTCTTGGCTCCTCTTGCAATTGCTTCACAGTTAATTGTTGTTTACACTACTTGGGGTAAATTTAATAAGAATCGTTTTAGGGAGAGTTTGCAAATTGCCCCTAATTGCTGGAACAAAAATCACACATTTACTAACAAGCGTTTTGTCATGCGTCTTGTCCTTCAATGGTGTATGTGGTCGAATTTTGACGTATGCGATTTATGCAGAATTTGCGGTTTTCGCATGGGAAGTAACTTTAGAAATTGCAATTGAAGTCACAGTAGAATGTCTCAGAAGTTGCATGCCAACACAAACAAACTCACGCCTCGATTTGCACCATACAGTAAGTCGCACCTCATTTCAGACCACAAGTTGTTGTAAAGCGACAAATTGCCATTACGACCTCCTGGTTCCTCTGTTCTGTTTCTTGGTCCTGGGCCCTTTTCAGTCAGCTGGTGCAGGCCACATGAAATCACTGCCTGGACCCAGGCTACTCCAGAAAACTGCCTCTGCCATGTTTGAGAGCAGAAAGTGAGAGCTGCTGGTAACTTGCTGGGCTTTTATTAGCAATCTGATTGGTTAAGTCTTAATTGTAATGGTTCCCACATTTAGCTTTTTGTGAGTGATGCATTGAGGTGCAATTTTGGTGGGGCTTTGGATGAGGAAAAAATGGTTCTCACAAGTCAACATGCTCAAAAAAAACCATTGCATTGATTTTGTGCATTGAGCTGTGATTTAGAGGCAGTTTTGTTTAGAGATTATTTTTGCAAATTTGTGTTCATTTGCAAACAAAAAATTCTTAGTAAATATATGATTTACATTGATACCAATGTTGTTTTGATGGTTTGTACTAGAGATGTGCGGTGGACACTTTTCGGGTTTTGTGTTTTGGTTTTGGATCTGGGTCCCCGCTTGTGTTTTGGATCTGGATTGGTTTTGTCAAAACCACCCTTTCGGGTTTTGGTTTTGGTATTGGATCTGGAAGATTGTTGAAAAAAACATAAAAACCACAAAAATCACAGAATTCGGGGATAATTTTGATCCTATGGTATTATTAACCTCAATAACATTCATTTCCACTCAGCACTCATTTCCAGTCTATTCTGAACACCTCACATCTCACAATATTGTTTTTAGGCCAAAAGGTTGCACAAAGGTCGCTGGATGATCAAGCTAAGCGACACAAGTGGGCGGCACAAACACCTGGCCCATCTAGGAGTGGCCCTGCAGTGGCAGACAGGATGGCAGTTTAAAAAAAATAGGCTCCAAAGAGCACATAATGCAAAGCAAAAAAAGAGGTGCATTGAGGTCGCTGGATGACTAAGCTAAACGACACAAGTGTGCGGCACAAACACCTGGCCCATATAGTAGTGGCACTACTCTGGCAGACAGTATGGCAGTTTTAAAAACTAGGCCCCATAGAGCACATAATGCAAAAAAAAAAAAAAAAGGTGCAAGATGGAATTGTCTTGGGCCCTCCCACCCACCCATATGTTGTTTAAACAGGACATACAGACTTTAATAAACCCATCATTTCAGCGACAGGTGGTCCCCCTGGAAAAAGCTCGCCAAGATCTCTGAATCATGGCTAGCCACAAACATACCACCTCCTTCTTTGATGACTTTTCACATTATGAGTAGAGGCAAGAGGAAGAGGACAGTGTCAAGAAGGTGATTAAAAATTAGAGAGGCAAACGCAATCAGGAACAACACACAGGCTTTCACCTTCACTCCTATATTGGTGTGGAACAGAAAGGACTTCAACCAAGCAAATATATAATTATTAATTACCACATTACTGGACAAACTGAAAAATTAGGGGCCAAAGCCTCCAAAATTGTACCCCCTTTTCCATCTTCAGGGATTAAGATAATCTCGGATTTAATGCTGGGACGCAAATAAACTGGTGTATACCTCAGCATCAAGATTGGATATTTTCCCCTCCACGGAGTCTGGAGACTTATTTTGTGAAAATCTCGTGGGTTTCTTTATTTCCATTTTTTATTACATTTTTATTTACATATTTTGTGGCAGATGCCTTATTTTAGTTTTTCACAGCTCCCAGTTACACGCATGTGAGCATACCTGTGGGTCCCAGTTACACGCATGTGAGCATACCTGTGTGTCTTGTTTATTTTATTCATATTTTATTTTTAAATAAAGCAGATCTTTAGAAGTTTACTTCTGAGCCCCCACAGCAGCCCGGATGGGCAAAGTTGGGTTCGGGTAGGTTCGGTAAAGTACTAAGCACGACAGTGCAGTGAATTTTTTTGTTATTGAGCCGCTGTGGAGCTTACCACTCTACAGCTGAAACTCATTTCATACTATAAGTAGGACTGTGGGAGGAAGCAATACTAACCTCTGTGCCCACATCATGCCTCAGCCTGGCAAGCCAGACATCTTCCTGGCAGTAAGCCACCATGAGACTCCATACTGGGTCTTATTCAGTAACTGTTTGTGCCTCACAGGAGCTCCTGGCCCGTCTAGTGATGCAGTGCAATGGAAAGCTGATGCAATGCAAGTTCACTGAAGCTCTGTTCTTCTAACATTGCGAGGTCTTGCGATAACCCTATGCAGACCTTAGGAAAAGAAGATCCAGTGGCGTATCTATAATAGGTGCAGTGTATGCAGTGCACATGGGCCCCAGGGTCCAGAGGGGGCCCACACCGCACACACTGCACCCATTTCATCTATACTTCCTTTTCTGTTGTCCGTCAGTGTCTCCACGTGTGGACCGCCTCCTTCTCTGAAGTCGGCAGGGCAGTTAGTGCTCTGAGCACTAGAGAGACTCTGGCACTGTGCCAGAGTCTAAAGCGCTTGTGTAGGTCTCCAGAAAAATGTCCGCTGGTCCATTTTCCCGGACACCTGCGCAAGCGCGGTTGTCTCTGGCACTGTACCAGAGTCACTCTAGTGCTCAGAGCACTAACTGCGCTGCTGGCTACATAGGAGGAGGGGCCCACTCATTGAGACTGCCCATGGGTCCCATCCTCTGTAGATTCGCCCCTGTGAAGATCCCTGTACAACAAATGTGCATCTTCTAAATAAATAATCCCAAAATGTGGAACATCAATAATAAATCAAAATTAAGGTTGACTAATTGAAGCCATTCATTTGAGTGAGTCCCTAACATGAAATAATTGAGAAGAACCTCTCTCTAATGCTCCGGCACAAAATATCACTTTTACCTCTCCGGCAGTGGTGCTGGATTATGATTCAGTCTCTTCTGAATCACACTGACTTTGGCCATAAATGTGGTCTCTCCACACTTTATTTAAAAACACTTCGTCAAAATAGCAATTTCCATTTCCACCTTTGCGGCTATGTTTTCACAAATCTATTTGTGATATTGAAGCTTGTTTCATATCTGCTCTAGGCTTTAATTTAAACCTAGGATCCAGTACAGAAGCAACCCTGGAATTATACGGTGGCACCCCTGGATTTATACAGCATATGCAGCACCCCATGAGAATTAAATTACACAGCAGACAGGCAACAGCACCCCTGGACTTAAATGGCAATGGGGCAGCACCCCTGGACTGATAGGGCAGAGAAGTATCACCATATATATGGCAGCACTCCTGGAATGATGTGTAAAAGAAAAAACGTGCAAGATGGAATTGTCCTTGGGCCCTCCCAAACACCGTTATATTGTATAAACAGGACATGCACACTTTAACAAACCAATCATTTTAGCTACAGGGTCTGAACACACAACTGTGGCTGAAATTATTGGTTTCTTTGGGCCCCCTGGCTCTACAGTGGCAAGATGTCATTCTCATCCTCAGATCCCCCCCTTTAGTGTTTACATCCTCATCCTCATAGAGAAATAATATTCAAACAAAACCACATCATTTAGGTGTCAGTGGATTGCTAACACCATTACCCAAAGTTTCTGAACTTGACAATGACTTATGATGAATGCGCTGCTGGTGACGTATAAGGGAGGATGTTCCTAGGTGGTTAACATCCTTACCCCTACTTATTATGGATTGACAAAGGCAACAGATGGCTTGACACCTGTTGTCTTGATTTGGTATTTTGCCCAGGCATGACAATGGGCTTTTTCATCCCATGGCCAACACTGTCTCCATTGGTGCCTTACATTGAGGAGCCCCGTACTGTCACACATGCACTGTCCACCCGAAGGCATCTCTACGGAGACCGCAAGAGGCTCCCTACGCCGGCTCTTACTGACTGGCTGACTTTTCCCGCCGAGCTCCAGCACAGCTACTCGTCAGTCCGCATCTCCCCGTCATCTACTATATTACACGCCAACCCAAGCACAAATCGACTATCTTGCTATCATCTGGAGGGAATTGAGAGTGTGTAAAGCACCATATCTGAGGAGATACCTCTGCTGTATTGAAAGACCTCCAGTATATGTGATTGCTTCTACATATAAAGGTACATGCATATTTGTTTTGTTTGTTGTGCCATTTGGGACAACAGTATTGCACTATGTAGTTTCCCCTCTGTTTTTGAGATTCAGAAACATTGACGGAAGCATTGCCATGTGTGAAAATTACGCCCTAATAAGGTCTCCCATTGCTACGTGCAAGATCATCATCGGTTTAAGGTACACAGATAAGACATCTCTCTGCTGACCACTTTACCGCAACTGTATTACATTATTTTTATGTCCTCTGCTTCTGTTGAGAGTAAATACTGGTCTCGGGAGCTACTTCATCAATGATTTGACTACAGGCTGTTATATATATATATATATCAGAATCTGGTACGGATACTACCTACATTATATACATTTGTTATTTGTTACTCTAAATTAATACACAATTAGGCGCTTGTTCCCTCCCCCACTGTTTTCACAGATTACCCCAAACAACCACCTACCAAGTGGTATATAAGGAACTGAACAGCCACCCATAGAGGAATCTATGGTTTGAGTGTTAAATATCACTACATAAGCTACTGTTGAGTGAACTACTACTAAAGAACTTTTATAGACAATTAACAGAAGGAGCGCATCAACGTAACTATTGTTCTCATCCATTGGTGCCTTATTCAAACAAACCACATCACCATCAGAATCCTCATCATCAACTTCCTCTGCAGCGCCAGCTACACCCATATCCTCCTCATTCTGGTGTACTTCTACAGTGACATCCTCAACCTCATTATCAGCAACTGGACTGGTGTTGCTCCTCCCAGCACATGCAGAGTGCGTGTAAATGTTGATAGGAACCTCCTCTTCCCATACAGTCTTGGGAAGGTCAGGCCTAGACATCGCAACCGCACACAGTGCCAGCACCACTGTATTTTCACAACACCCCTGTAATTTTACAGCATACAAGACAAGGCCAGTGTACATTAATTTTCACTGCACCCCTGTATTTTTACAGCATACAGGACCAGTGAACTTTTATTTTAAAAACACCACCCATGTTTTTTTACAGCATACAGGACCAGTGTACTTTTTATTTTAACAGCAACACCCCTCTATTTTTACAGCATATAGGACCAGTGTACTTTTATTATAACAGCAGCACCCCTGTATTTTTACAGCATACAGGACCAGTGTACATTGATTTTCATTGCACCCCAGAATTTTTACAGCATACAATACAGGGCCAGTGTACATTGATTTTCACTGCACCCCTGAATTATTACAGCATACAAGACAGGGCCAGTGTACATTTATTTTACTGCACTACAGAATTTTTGCAGCATACAAGATAGGGCCAGTGTACATTTATTTTAACAACGGCACCCCAGAATTCTTACAGCATACAAAACAGGGACAGAACCCCTGTATTTTCACTGCATACAGGAGGACAGTGCCCCTGCCCCCTGTACAACACAGTGACAGCCAGGACAGCAACAACACCCATGTACAGCTGAAGCACAGGAAACAGCAGTGACAGCCAGAACAGCACCCCTAACATCACAGTGACAGGACAGCACCCCTACCAGCACCCTTAACAGCACCCCTAGAGAGCACACGCTGACTCCACCCAACACCACCACCCCGCACAGAGAGAGACAGAGGTCTGTCTCCCTCACTCTCCAAGTCCAGAGTATAAATGGCAGCAATGTTCATATGGAATCCATATATATGGAATCCAAAACCTGTGAGAGTCCGACAGCGGGATGATGACGTTTTGTCTCATTCTGGTTTCCGAGTCTGGCAGGAAGTTACGAGCCGGACTATGATTCTAAACTTGGAACGGGGTGTACGGGGGGTGGGGGGTTGGTTCTCTGAGAACCGAACCCACTCATCTCTAGTTTGTACCGATGCTGATTTGTCATGATTTGGACTGTGAAGTGGCATTTGACATGAGACTTCCATGCAAACTGATCCTTAGTATATTTGAGAATAGCAAAATTGCATCTTTTTCACACAAAAAAGCAGATTGGCCAAAATCAACCTTTAGTAAATTTCACCCCTAGTCTTCTTGTTCCCTTTTGGTGGGGAAGTTTCATCCCCAGGGGTCTACTATGATATCCCAGCTTTCGGGATCCTGGCACCGGAATGCCAGCATTGGGGTGAGTGCAAAAGAGCCCCTTGCGGGCTCGCTGTGCTCGCCACACTGCGGGCATGGTGGCACACTATGTGTGCCACGCTATTTATTCTCCCTCCAGGTGTGTCGTGGACACCCCAAGAGGGAGAATAGTTGTTGGTATCCCGGCAGTCGGGATCCCTGAGCCAGTATGCTGAGTGCTGGGATCCCGACTGACGGGATACCGAATGCTTCCCCATCCCCAGCACCAACTGCCCTTGCATTTTGGCATTTTTGGATTTATGGTGTAAGCCTGGATAGGAAGGAGTCAGTTAGCCATTACAAATTGGATAATTGGATGTAAGAGGACTACCTGTGATCATTAACGAGGCGAGTGATGATGAAGATATTGGTGAGGTAGTTTGCATCTTCTGGGATCTATCAATGCTGCTGGTACAGTAAGTGATGCTGGAATAATTTGCATGAATTTACAGCGAATTAAATAACAGGGATAAGGTGTCCAGATGGTTAACATCCCTACTTCTACTAACTTTGCCATCACAAATGCTAGAGATGCCTTATCAAATGTTGTTAGAATTCATAGGCAAGTGCAGGGGGAGGGGGGATCAGGTTGTCTTGAACCCCCCCCCCTTCTATTGGCCAGAGGCTCAGATTATGACAAAAATAGCAATAGAATATAATACGATTACTAGAGCTGCTGCCACAACATGCAGTTTAAGGGTCAGAGTAGAGCTGCTGCGCCTGCCCAGTGGTAGCAGCTTCTTGCTGTGTGTGTGGATCTGAACCCTCAATCACTGCACTGACCAGAGAGTAGCTGCCAGGAAGAAAAGAAATGAGGCTTTCCATGAGGTGGAAGAATGTGTGTTTACAAAGTGCAGTTCCATCTCCTTCTGATTCTATTATGTTTGTGTATTTATTTGTAATTTTTAAGACCACTTATTTATATTAATTCAATATTTTTGATACAGCCTATAATATAGACCATCTGTAGTTTTAAACATAAATACTGCATTCAATACAGTATCCAGTGTATAAAAAGTCCAATGTATACATTAATGTCCAGGGTCAGTACTAGTTTCTTCTACCGCTCCCCAAGACTCCAGCGCTTGCTCAAGTGTTCCACAGAGTGGGATATTGTGGATTGCATTAGGAAACCCCCCTATAGAAATCCTATGTTTGCCCCTGGGATTTGGGAAAAAATGATTCCACACAAAATAGGTGGATTTTTTGGTCCTATGCCCAGGCATGACAATGGTCTTCTTCTTATCATTGCTCCTAACTGTGGCTGACTTTGACACAGATAACATCCTCTTCCTGAATTTGATCAACTTCTTCTTGTTCAATACATTCATCAGTTTCATACACAAATATCCCCCTCATCTGTTACACTTCCACATATTTCCATATCTAACCATCACCAGCCTTAATTTTTCTACTACTCATCCCTTTGCAGAAGGTTCAAAAATAATGGTAGGAGGCTTCTTTAGGATTAGTGTCAGAATCAAATATGTCAAACTAAAACATAGAACTAGTGGACACTAGAGATGAGTGGGTTCTGTTCTCAGAGAACCAAACCCTACCAGACTTCACATCACGAGCCCAGATCTGAGTCAAGCTCGGGTTTTCCCGCCTTACTTGGAAACTAGAAGAGGCAAAACGTCATCATCCCGCAGTCGGATTATTGCGGGGTTTGGATTCCTTATAAGGAGCCGTGCATCCCTGCCATTTTCACTCCAGTCTCGGAGAGTGTAGTGAGAGGACGTGTCCTCAGTGTCTGTGTGGGCGGGAAAGTGGGGTGGCGACAGAGCTGGCCCTAACCATTATGATGCCGTAGGCAAGATTTTGGCTGGTGCCCACTAGAACCACCGCTAGTTCCCCCTTTTGACTCTGCACCCCTTTCCCACACCATCACCCCTCACCTATAGCAGTCCTCATTTTGTTGCTCCTACCCTCTATATTTTAAATAGGAACAGTGCGCACATTCGGCACACAGCCCAAAAAGGGGTGTGTTCTTGTCGGGAAGGGTCATGTCCACACAATAGTACCCCCAATTCAAATTACGCCACACAGTACTGCAACTTTATTCACATTTTATCATGCCAGTGTCCCTAATTCACGTTACATCAGATAGTGGTACCACGTTACCTTATAAACGTTACTCCTCACAGTAGTGCCCCTTATTCACATTACATCACACTAAATTGCTCCTTATTCACATTACTCCACACCATATTGCTCCTTCTTCATATTAGACCACACAGTAATACCCTTTCTGTACGTTTCGCCACACAGTAGAGCACCTTATACACATAATGCCACACATTAGTAGTGCATTTATATACACAATACCACAGAGTAATACCCCTTATATAAATGGCACACATTGTCAATGTCCGTATAAACATAATGCACCTTACACATACCAACCTTTATTAATGCCCTTATACACAAAATGTCCCTTACACATATGTCACACATTATTAGTGCCCTTATACACCTAATGACACACATAGTGCCCGTTACACATATGCCGCACATTATTAATGCCCTTTTACACATAATGATGCACATAGTGCCTCTTACACATTTGCTGCACATTATTAATGCATTTATACACAACACACATAATGCCCCTTACACATATGCCGAACACTATTGCACAACCAACCCACTCACACAGCCGCTAACACTGTGATCTCTGCCTCTGCTTAGATACAGATGTGTCCTCATACATTGTGCCCTCCATATGCCATGCAGCAGGAGATGCCTGGCGTGAGACAGCTGGCAGCTCTGCTAAAGCTGGGAGCATTTTTGTAATGAAAATGCATCTTATTTGCATTGCTATGTGCCTAGGATGCACAAGCAGCTTCTGCTGAATAAAATGATATGTGGCATGCCTATATTCTGTGTGTGACTGTGACTGTATCTGCATGCGAAATGCTACATTACAGTGATTTCCAGGAATACACTGTAACGTAGCATTTTGTATGCAAATACAACCGCAGTCACACACAGAATATAGGCATGCCACATATCATTTTAATCAGCAGAGGCTGCTTGTGCCCCTAGGCATTTGCCTAGTTTGCCTATGTTTAGAGCCGGCTCTGGGTCATGATTCCAGTGCTGTCTTGTGCTGCTCAGTCCAGTGTAGTGTCTTATGCTGCATCAGTCCAGCCAGTCACAGTGGTGGTGTCCTATGCTGCTATATGTCCCCAGTGCTGCTGTATAAGTCCCTTGCAGTTTTGCTGTGTTGTGCTGCATCAGACCAGGGGTAGTGTCTTGTGCAGCATCAGTCCAGTGACCAGTCACAGTGGTGGTGTCCTCTGCTGCCATATATCCGGTGTAGCTGTATAAATCCCTTTCAGTGGTGCTGTGTTGTCCTGCATCAGACCAGGGGTAGTGTCTTGTGCAGCATCAGTCCAGTGACCAGTCACAGTGGTGGTGTCCTCTGCTGCCATATATCCAGTGTTACTGCCGTATAATTCCCGTGATACTGTCGTATAATTCCTGTGATACTGTCGTATAATTCCAGTGATATTGCCGTATAATTCCAGTGATATTGCTGTATAATTCCTGTGATACTGGCATATAATTCCAGTGATATTGCCGTATAATTCCCGTGATACTGGCGTATAATTCCAGTGATATTGCTGTATAATTCCTGTGATACTGGCGTATAATTCCCGTGATATTTCCGTATAATTCCAGTGATATTGCCGTATAATTCCAGTGATATTGCTGTATAATTCCAGTGATATAGCTGTATAATTCTTGTGATACTGCCGTATAATTCTAGTGATATTGCCGTATAATTCCAGTGATATTGCCATATAATTCCTGTGATACTGGCGTATAATTCCTGTGATACTGGCGTATAATTCCCATGAAACTGGCGTATAATTCCAGTGATATTGCCGTATAAATCCAGTGATATTGTTGTATAATTCCTGTGATACTGGTGTATAATTCTCGTGATACTGGTGTATAATTCCCGTGATACTGTCGTATAATTCCAGTGATATTGCCATATAATTCCAGTGATATTGCTGTATAATTCCTGTGATACTGGCGTATAATTCCAATGATTTTGCCGTATAATTCCCGTGATACTGGCGTTTAATTCCATTGATACTGGAGTATAATTCCGGTGATACTGCCGTATAATTCCCATGATACTGGCATATAATTCCAGTGATACTGGTGTATAATTCCAGTGATACTGGCGTATAATTCCAGTGATACTGGCGTATATTTCCCGTGATACTGGCGTATAATTCCAGTGATATTGCCGTATATTTCCAGTGATATTGCTGTATAATTCACGTGATACTGACATATAATTCCAATGATGTTGCAGTACAATTCACGTGATACTGGCGTATAATTCCAGTGATATTGCCGTATAATTCCTGTGATACTGGCGTATAATGCCTGTGATACTGGCGTATAATTCCTGTGATACTGGCTGTCACGTTTGAATAGAGAAAGGAGGATCACAAATTATATGTGATCTAAGGTGTGGTGATTACCTGCAGGAATAATCACCAATAATGTTTTCAAGTGACTGTATATATATATTTTTGTATTCTTTTCAACCGAGATGTGACAACATGGCTGACATGCAATGTCCTGCATTTGACCCCCATAGGTCCAGGCCAAGAGAGATCTGCAGACCATAAAGTTTGAGATGACATTCCTACATCAAAAGCAGAGATGTGCAAGCTCTGGACATTGAGGGCTGATAAGGCCATTTGTTGTTGTGTCAACAGAGGGGCTGTAAACAGACCAGGAATCCTGTTTCCTGGCTAATGTCATAAACCTTACTTTCTTTGAAAGAGATTCCTACAGTATACCCATTACCTCCCCCCTTGGCTGTTGCCAAGCACCAAGTATGTAAAACCTGGTGTAGGTGTTTTGTCCAGCAGGAAAGTGGTTAAAAATCCCAAGGGAGGGGGCCTGATGAAGCTGGAGACTATATCTGCCCCACTCATGAAAATAGGAGTTGTGATCTCTTGGGGACAGCTAGTATGCTGGAGATGACCTGAGTTATTATGTGAAGCCCCCACAACAGAAATACTTAAAACTTGTTTGCGTAAGTGAGTAGGGTTTCTGTAAGTTTTATTTCCTTTTCATTTATTGAGATTGCCGTATTTTGTGTGTGTTTTTAAAATATTCTTAATAATCTTTGCAACCTTTTTGTAACCAAAGCTCTGAAGTATTCTTGAAATTAAAATCCTAATTTTAGTCCTGATTCTGTTGTTCTTATGAACTCCAATGCCTGTGTGGCTCACGCCTATCTATTTTTCTAAGTATTGCAGTGTGTGTGTGACAGGTAAAGCTAAAGACGCCTGTAACGTCCGTAATACGTTGAAAAGTCTTTGCTGGTGGCAGCTGAAAGTATTTAAATAATCCCGTGTGTCAAAAGTGACCCCGTACGTCGCATGTGGCAGTTCTCAAATTGGCATATTTGTGGAATTGGCCGGCAGCGTCGTCACAAAGTGGTGGCAAGCGTTGGGATGATAATTGTTTGTTTTTATCTAAGAATTTAAGTGAAGGTGGTAATAATTCCGTGAGCGGAACATCCACTTCACCAGAATCAGAACTCAGAGCTTTAGTATAATTTTAAAATCCTCACAGTGAGTGGCAATCTCTGTTCCCCTCCCCATCTCTTGTTTTTCTTTTCTATTATTTTATTTTGGCGAAAATGAGATCAAAGATGACTAATTCTAAGCATCTGATGAAGGATGATGGCAAATTTGTGCGTGGGAATGATGCATCGCCCTGTGCTGCCGAGACAGTAGTGGATGTATTGCGCACTGGACTGTTACGTACTGTGGGTAGTAATGGTGCCATGCTGATTTCTGATGTGGGCTCTGTTATCGATGTGAGGCCTGTGCATATGGCCTTGGATGAATATTCGCAGACGGATATCAAGTATGGGAAAGATACAGAGCATCATGATGGCTGCAAACCTGTGCGTGGGAATGATACATTGGCCTGGGCTGCTGAGACAGTAGGAGATGTATTGTGTACTGGACTATTATGTACTGCGGGTAGTAATAGTGCAACGTTGGATTCTGATGTGGGCTCTGTTATCGATGTGAGGCCTGCTGTGGCTGCCTCAAATGTGGATCTTATTCCCCCATTCCTGGAAACTGTCGGAGCTGCGTGCTGGACAGGGAAAAAGTGTTCCAGTGCACGAGAGGAGAGAGAGATAGGGCCTGCCAGTGCTACACAGCTGGTGCAGAGGGAGAGTTCTATGGCAGAAACGAGTTCTGCAAACCGAGTAGCTAAGAGGGAATGTGCGCTACAAATTGCATTGCGACAAGAAAGTGATTGCTCGCGATACCATGAGACCAGGGAGGTCACTGTTAAACCTTGCCTGGATCAAGCCCCTAGTATGATGGACTATGTAAACGTGGACAGTACTGCAAATACCCAGTGGAGGTCAGGCACCTCTTACAGCTACACTGAAGCTCCTGACCTGGATAGGTATTTACAGAGTGCAATTGCATCTATGAAAACATATACTAAGGAGGGAGAAAAAGAAAGCTCTTGTGTGGGCGCACTCTTATGAAACAATTAACATTAAATTATGACAGAAACATTAAAACGTATGTTTATTATTCAACTTTAAAATTGAAAGATATTCCCTATGTGATCCTAAATGGAGGTGTACAAATTAGAAAAAGGTGAGAGAAAGAATAATGGATATAGATTATATATATAACCTTAAAAAGATAAAAATGTTCTGGTCTGTTGAATCATACAAAAAGGATTTTAGAAAGGTTGCAGACACAAGATAGTCTAGCAGCCGTTTCACCTGACCAGTACAGATAATCTGTATTAATGAGACCAACCAAAGAGATCAGTACTATATATTGGAGAACCGCTTGGATTGGGTTAATACCAGATAATTAGATATTAACCTGTTAAAGAATTTTAGCAAATTAGGAATGTTTAGATCAATATACCCTAGACACTGGTAGAAGTGAAGGAGAAAAGTTAGAAATAGTACGTAGTGGTGATACTGCTGTTGGTGTCCACCCTTAAAAAGGGGAATAGTCCGTACTCTACAAAACCGGGTATTCCCAGGGAGTCTCCTCTCAAGGTACTGACCTGGCCCGACGCTGTTTCGCTTCCAAGATCGGACGAGATCGGGCATTAGCAGCGTGGTATGATAGTAGAGAGACTATCTACCAATGAGAGTGCACCTATATAGGAATAGTAAGAGGATTTATAGAAAAGATAAGATCGAAAAGTGTGTGGATCTGCTTTCCACGTTAGGCAGGGTAAAAAGAATTGCCACACTGTGGCATCGTTAACCCTGGATCGAGGATGAGAGTCCACAGAATGATAGTAGAGGAGAGGGAAAAAATAAGATAAAGATGGAGAACTGAATGATAAGTAAGTTAGAATAAATTGATTTGATCTGCAATCTGCAGGATTGATGAGCTGTAATAAACACAAAAAATCTTAGCTGTGTAATTCACATATCCCTTTCTGTTTTCCTTAATCCATTCATGGGGGCAGTATCACAGAAGTAATAATCATGACTGAAGTTAGAGAGTGATATCAGACCATTTTGTGTACCCCACTATTCCTCATGTTGAAAAATGGGTGTAGTACTGTGAGTGGGTCTAGTCTGCAATCTATAAGATTATCTGGCTATAATAGGCACAGAAATTCTAACAGCATGATATACAGTATAAATCAGAATGTCTGAATAAGATAGGCACTAATAACAAAGATAATGGAGACTCCAAAGTCATATATATGTAAAAAAGGGGGTAAATGATACTCAAGATATCAGGTATGGAGACAAATGGTAGTAAATACTGCTCCAAAGAAGATCTCGTCCTGAAATTCGTGGAACTGCAATCAAAAGGATTAACTAACTATCATAGGCACAGAAATTCTAACAGCATGAGGTGCAGTATAGATCAGAGTGCCTGAATAGAGTAGGTACCAATAGCGAGGATAATAGAGACTCCAAAGTCATATATATGTATGAAAAATAAATGATACTCAAGATGTCAGGTATGACAGTAAGTACTGCTCCAAGGAAGGTCTCGTCGTGAAGTCCGTGGAAAACGCGTTTCGCCCGTCGGGGCTTGTTCACTTCCGGGATCTCGAAAACATACCCAGACTGGGCAACCCTTATGCAGCTGGTGCCACAGTTCCTTGTCGAACGCCAAGCAACTCTAGAATGTGAGGTTGCCAGGGAGATGGTAGAAAATTCCTGGCAACCATCCAAGACAGCGTCAGAAGAGCAATGGTGGGATGACCCAGCTGAACTGTTTGCCAGGATGAGTACAGATGAGCTAATTAGAGAATGTCTGCTGCAGGGTATCCCCTGCTGCAACCCTTCCCGCAGGGAGATGATCACAAAACTCACCTCTGCACAGAAAGATGAGAGTAACGCCTTCAGCCAGTATAGAATCTCATTTCTGTGGTTAGGACCAGAGATGAATCCTGGGTACTTGCTGCAGGTGCTGGAGGAAAGTTTTGAAGATGCATGGAGAGAGGCACACAGTTTGAGGAAGCTCGATACCACATTCTGGCACGATCAGTGTCGCAGAGTGGATGATGAAAGACAACGTCTGCAAAAGCTTCTTTTATCAGCGGAAGAAGCAGTAGTCCAGCCTGCAGGGGTGCCCCAGGAGGAACAGGGTACCCCCATCATCTACAGTCGGTGTGGACTATGTAACGGAGATCTCGCTTCCAGAGGTGCAGTGTACCCTACTGGGAGGAGATGTTGGTGCGAACAGCATATTACCACCGTCTGCGCAGAATTTGCAGCTGGAAGAAGCTGATTTTCAGGAAAACCTGATTGTGGAGGAGATTATGTCGACAAGAGAGGTGGGAGTGTCAGATATTATTCCCAAGAATGTGTTCGTGAGAACTGACTTTGGACAATTGATAGCACAATCTGTGCCTGACATTTCTAAGTCTGTTGAAATATGTGAATCATCTCAGGTAGTATGTGATGATGCTAAACCTTGCAATGGTATTGCTCTGAGTACAGTACCTGTAATGCTATGTGATACTGCTGGATCTTGCACAGAAGTGACTCTGGGTCAAAACGTGTGCCCCATGAACATGTTGCGTTTCCTACTGCGACAGAGACTTGTGATAATACCAGTGAAATGAACTGTATTGCTTCAGGAAATAACCCTTCTTTTCCTCAGGGGACCCCCGCTGATCCACACAACATTATTGCCAATGTATGTGATGCTAAGAATGTTACCAACCAGTGTGAACTAGAAAATAACATGCCAATGTCTATGTGTAGGGACAAAGAAATTACTCCCTGTATTGTTGAAAATGTTCAAATTGATTTGCAGGTACTGAGGGGCCCCGAAAACAGGCAAACGTCTATGTATAAAGGAGGGGCAATGATTCCTTGTATTGATGATAATACTGTGTTGAATACTTTATGTAATACCACACCTGGGGTAGCAGTAATGACACGCAGTGCAGCAGCACAGAAAATCTGTGATTTAACCCCTGCAAGTGGGGAGGGTGGCTCAAAAGCCAGAGATCCCCCTCCGCCCCCTCCCTCCCTGTGAAAGTTGCAAGCTCAGATACTGGCCTAGGGAAGGGAGTCAATGAGGATGATGTATTGGCTTGTATACGTGTTACCAGTACTTCTGATGATGCATGTA
The DNA here is from genome assembly GCF_028390025.1 of Pseudophryne corroboree. Taxonomy (NCBI): domain Eukaryota; kingdom Metazoa; phylum Chordata; class Amphibia; order Anura; family Myobatrachidae; genus Pseudophryne; species Pseudophryne corroboree. Next base: position 367,249,875 of record NC_086449.1, read on the forward strand.
TCAATGTAGGAAATAATGTGTCTGTCGGGGGTGCTGCCAGCATGTTAGGTACCAGGGTTGTGTCAGGGAAGGGGGCTGTGTCAACAGCTGAGAAGGGAGAAACACACATTGCTGTCCCTCCCCCTCAGACCCCCCTTCCTGCCCTGCTCTTGCATGCAGACACCCAGCAGGGATTCCCATACACTAAGGCTTCAGTGGCAAACTTACCTCTCCAGGTTGAACAGAGAGCCAGTTCCAATACAGCACGAGGGCAGGAAGAAATTGTTTGGGAGAAGTGTCTAGGTGTATTTTCCCCAGTATGTGTTAATGAGGAAATTTCTCCCCATTGTGGTACCACTAGACCCACCGAGTTACAGACACCTGGGAATGATGTGGGCACACTGTATAGAGATGTGCCTGATGTGAGGTGTGACCTAGCTATAGGTACCAAGCAGAGGGCAATGCAGAAGGGCTGCACATTAACCCTTGGAAAGGAATCAGAAAGTATTTCTTCTGATAAGAGACTGTCTCCTTTACACTTAGCAATGAAAGTAGAAAACTTATCAGTGTCAGGAATGGCTGTGCTTGACATAGGCACTGATGTATGTAAAAAGTGTGAAATTGTGTTCAACCAGAATGAGAATCCCCATTTACAAGTGCCAGGTGATAAGATGAACAAAAGGTTTGGACAGGAGTGTGATGCAAGTCCTGCCATGCAAACCCCCCTCTGTCCTGACAGAGAGCAGCCAGGGAGGGGTGGGCCACAGTCAGAAGCTGCAGAACCTCTGAGGGCGAGGGCCTATCAACCTTCTCCTGAGGCTGAGCCAGGAAAGGAACATGTTATTCTCTCTCCAGGTGTAGGTAACAGGAGTGTAGAAATATACAGTGGTTATTCACAGAGGTTGTGTATGGAGGTGGGCGACCCCAGTCTTGTGGAGATGGGGCAGAGTGACAAAGACTGGAGCAGTGACGTCACTGATACAATAACAGCAGAGATAGCAACACAGGGAGCACCGTGTACGAAAGAGTGTGTTCCCATCACAAAACACATATTTGCCCACTATACCAAGGAAGGGCAACCAGCTGATCCTGACTTAGCCTCTGTAAGGACGCAGATCAGTCAGACAGGCTGGGGAGATAAATCAGGAAGAATTTATCTCAGAAAGGGACATTTAGGTGAGGATCCCAATGTCCTAGGTATACCCCAAATGATGTGCAGGGAAACCTGTCCAGAGCATCCTGTAGGACAAGATGCCCTGACCTCAGGGCCCGTGTGGGTGAGGGGCAGGCCACCATATCAGGAAAGGGCACAAGGTGAGATTATGTGGAAGAAGAACATAGTCACCTGTCCCACCATGAGCATTAATCATGAGAGTACTCCCGTTGGTAATATATTCACCCATGTAGAGTTGGAAGTAACAGGGGATCATGTGAACCAAACGTGTAAAAATGTGTCTGATGTCGGTCAGAGTAAACTTAATAGATTGTCTGGAGACAATAGGAAACTCCTGAGATGGAGTCTCACCTTGCAGCAGGGTGAACAAGTGGTCAGTAGCGCAGCAATGAGTCAGTGACGTGGGTCACCGCCCCTTGTGCGCCAATTGCCGGGGGAGATGTCACGTTTGAATAGAGAAAGGAGGATCACAAATTATATGTGATCTAAGGTGTGGTGATTACCTGCAGGAATAATCACCAATAATGTTTTCAAGTGACTGTATATATATTTTTGTATTCTTTTCAACCGAGATGTGACAACATGGCTGACATGCAATGTCCTGCATTTGACCCCCATAGGTCCAGGCCAAGAGAGATCTGCAGACCATAAAGTTTGAGATGACATTCCTACATCAAAAGCAGAGATTTGCAAGCTGTGGACATTGAGGGCTGATAAGGCCATTTGTTGTTGTGTCAACAGAGGGGCTGTAAACAGACCAGGAATCCTGTTTCCTGGCTAATGTCATAAACCTTGCTTTCTTTGAAAGAGATTCCTACAGTATACCCATTACCTCCCCCCTTGGCTGTTGCCAAGCACCAAGTATGTAAAACCTGGTGTAGGTGTTTTGTCCAGCAGGAAAGTGGTTAAAAATCCCAAGGGAGGGGGCCTGATGAAGCTGGAGACTATATCTGTCCCACTCATGAAAATAGGAGTTGTGATCTCTTGGGGACAGCTAGTATGCTGGAGATGACCTGAGTTATTCTGTGAAGCCCCCACAACAGAAATACTTAAAACTTGTTTGCGTAAGTGAGTAGGGTTTCTGTAAGTTTTATTTGCTTTTCATTTATTGAGATTGCCATATTCTGTGTGTGTTTTTAAAATATTCTTAATAATCTTTGCAACCTTTTTGTAACCAAAGCTCTGAAGTATTCTTGAAATTAAAATCCTAATTTTAGTCCTGATTCTGTTGTTCTTATGAACTCCAACGCCTGTGTGGCTCATGCCTATCTATTTTACTAAGTATTGCAGTGTGTGTGTGACAGGTAAAGCTAAAGACGCCTGTAATGTCCGTAATACGTTGAAAAGTCTTTGCTGGTGGCATCTGAAAGTATTTAAATAATCCCGTGTGTCAAAAGTGACCCCGTACGTCACATGTGGCAGTTCTCAAATTGGCATATTTGTGGAATTGGCCGGCAGCGTCGTCACACTGGCGTTTAATTCCTGTGATACTGGCGTATAATTCCAGTGATACTATCATATAATTCCAGTGATATTGCAATATAATTCCAGTGATACTCGCATATAAATCCCGTTCAGTGGCACTGCCGTATAAATCCAGTGGTACTGGCTTTTAATTCCAGTGATCCTGCCATATAATTTCAGTGATCCTGCTGTATAATTCCAGTGGTACTGGCATATAAATCCAGTCCAGTGATCCTGCCGTATATCTCTAGTGGTACTGCCATATAATTCCAGGGATACTGCCATATATATATACCCTGTTGCAAAGCGGATTACTGAGGCCATAACAACTTTGCTGGTGTTAGACGTGCGTCCAGTATCCGCCAATAGTGCAGTGGGACTGTAGTGCCATCCCTAGATGGGCCAGGTGTTTGTGTCGCACACTTGTGTCACTTAGCTTAGTCATACAGCTACCTCATTGCACCTCTTTTCCATCTTTTCATGATGTTCTGTTTGGGGCCTTTTTTATATCTGCCCTCCTGTCTGACACTGCAGTGAAACTCCTAGAAGAGCCAATTGTTTGTGTCGCGTAGCTTAGTCATACAGCTACCTCATTCCACCTCTTTTACATCTTTGCATGATGTGGTATTTGGGGTCTTTTTTTTTATCTGCCCTCCTGTCTGACACTGCAGTTCCACTCCTAGATGGGCCAGGTGTTTGTGCCGCACACTTGTGTCGCTTAGTTTAGTCATACAGCAACCTTGGTGCACCTCTTTTTCATCTTTGCATCATGTGCTGTTTGGGGCCCTCCTGTCTGACACTGCCATATAAGTCCAGGGGTACTGTTGTATTAGTCCAGGGGTACTTCCGTATAAGTCCACCAATTGCAGAATTTTTGAAAAATGACAGGGGCGTGCACGAGATGCTGTCAGTGGACTGAAAAATTGCAGGCCACTTTCGACATTCAGCCACTGCATGCCACTCCTATATAGGCCAGGTGTTTGTGCCGCACACTTGTGTAGCTTAGCTTAGTCATACAGCTACCTCTGTGAAACTTTTAGGCCTAAAAACAATATTGTGAGGTGTGAGGTGTTCAGAATAGACTGGAAATGGGTGGAAATGAATGTTATTGAGGTTAATAATACCGTAGGAGCAATATTACCCCCCAAATGCTGTGATTTTAGCTGTTTTTATGTGTATTTAAAAAAATCATCCAGATCCAAAACCAAAACACGAAAGGGTGGTTTTAGCAAAACCAAGCCAATACCAAAACACGAGCAGGGAATTAGAATCAAAACCAAAACACAAAACACGAAAAGTGCCAGCCGCACATCTCTAGACTGGACACCCTTAGACTTTCCACAGGGTTTGTAAACTTTGTGCACACAGTGTATTCTTCTTTTTGTGCACTGATTTACATGTTTCAATGGTGATACATATACACTCAGAAAGAAAAGAGATTACAGAATGAGAGATTACTAAAGAGGCCTGATTTTTTGGCCCTGGCTTTCGCAATATATAGTGCATTCTAGTGCATGAAACAGCAGTAGCAAGATCTCCACTTGCAAAGAAAGGCCACGGTCTGATCCTTTACTTGCTACTGCTTATGGAGTATGGCATGTTGGCAATTTTTCAAAACTTTATCATTGTGAAATACTGTTTAGACCTGAGGTGCCCTTTACACCTTCTTTCCTTTTTACCACTTTTCGTAGATATTGAAGAAGTACTAGGACTGGCAGCAGCTGCAGCACTAGCAGCATCGACTGATCCATGTTTGGTTTTATTTTTTAATACCAGGACAAGAGTAAAGCTACTGCTGTTGAACTTTGTAGTAATGATGGCGGGGATACCACAAACCCAGTAACAACCATAAATAGAAGATGCCTCATCCGAAGGCTGATACTATAAGCACTGAGGTGACATTAAACCACAAGGGTTTTTTGAGTGTTGCCATTTTAACCACTTGCCTGGCATGGTTGCATCAGATGCGACCACACCAGGCAGTGCTTTATCTGACCTGGTCGCACAGGATGTGACCAGTCAGATAAACAGTGTTAGCAGCGGCAGAGAAGAGAAACTTCCCTCCGCTGCTGCTGTCAGAGGGCATACTTTGTTATGACAGGTCATTTTTTTTACACACCAGGAACAGAAAATGTAACTTTGCAAAAATGATTTTGTAGTAAAGATGGTGTGGTACTATGCACCCACTAACATTACTAATACGCTGAGTCTCAGTAACACACTTTGAATTTTTTTTTATTTCATTATAAAAGAGGAAAATATGCAATTTTTTTACACACCAGAGATCAGAAATGGTAAGACAGGCAATTTTGTAACACAAAATGTACAGGAAAATTTCTCCTTTGCAAAATTATTTTGTAGTAAAGATGACTGGGATTCCACACACCCATTAACAACCCTAAATATAAGCTGTGTCTCAAAAAAACACTATGCACATTTTTTTATTTGTTTCTAAAAGAGTACGGCAGACTTTTTTTTTTTTTTTACAAACTAGGAGTAGAAAAGGTCTACCTTTTGCAGTAATTTTTGTGTGTGTGTGTGTGTGTGTGTGTGTGTGTGTGTGTGTGTGTGTGTGTGTGTGAATACAACCACACACAGGACAGTAAGATACGTCTCAAGTCAACACACACTTCTTGAATCTGAATTAGAAAAGACGGCAGGTTTTATTTTTACATAAGGAAAAATGTGTGGTTTTGAAATTATTGTTTTTTTTCTGACAGGAAAACACTGAAAAGAGGTTTTCTTGGGATGCATCTCAGACACAGCAGAGTATTTTTTGGACAGACAGTCTTGAAATAAACACTGTCTGTGCCAGGCTCATACACAAGTGACAAGCAGAATAATTTTCTTGAGGAAAAAAAAAAGAAAGGTGCAGGCTCACAAACAAACAAAAAAGAGAGTGGCTTCTGATCGTCGTATCCTCTTGAAGCCACGCCCCCCATGTCAAGGTCACACCCCCTTTTTGGCAAAGCAGCTTTGCCACATGTACGAGTCCCGACTCAATAATCTTTGAAGTTGGGAGGTATGCTGACAATGATGCCTGCAGCCAGTGACCCTTCCCAGACACCTACTACTGTCTTCAGCTATCTACTATTATAATAAAGCTTTAAATCTAAACTAACTCCTAATGGTGCCCTGATGGTGTGCTATTGGCATTTCTTTTTGACACAGTTATTCAGCCCTGTCTTGTTACCATTTGTAAAGCACAATGGATATGCTGGTGCTATATAAGTAAATGTTTATTTGTTAATAAATGAATATCTATCCTTTCCTCTCTTATCCTATGACTCTATTATTCTGGCTTCAAAGACAACAAGGAAGTACCAAGGTCTTTATAGATGAGCTGAGATCAAAATCCCACTTGTTTGGCAGGGCCGAAACAGGGATTTTTGGCACCCGGGGCAAGGCAGTAATATACACACACACTTTGGAACTGTGTCAAAAACACACTAATAAACAGTGGCAAAGTGACAACCAGCACCGTCAGGGTGCATCCAGCGCACATTCCCTAGGAAAATGGATAGGAACACAAGAAAATTAACATGCAACTCAGATACAGTATTGTGGGAGACTCTGACTAGCCAACCACTGTAGGACTACAAAGCCCAGTCTGCCAGTCAGGGCCTAGGACCAATTAAAGAGGTGGAGTACTAACTTTCTGGGGAGGGGACACACACAATGTGGGTTATCCTGGCTGCAGAGAGGAGTGGCTGGTGTTATATACCTGATATAAGCCATGCAATCACTGTGTCACACACTGGGGGGGACTCCAACTGCTGTAGGACTACAAAGCCCTGCATGAAAGTTGGGACCTAAGACCACACTTTAGGAGGTAGCAGCTGTCCTGGCATATAGAGAACTCACCCCAGTGCCCACGCTAATTATCGTCTGCTGCCACTACCTCTCACCTTGTCCTCCTCTGGTGGTGCTGCCGTGCAGGAAGGGGGAGGCCCTGAGCTCATACTACCACCAGTGGCATAAGACCTAGCGGCATCCCAGTACTGGTAGGCACATTCCACCTTATGGAAAAAGCAGCTGTTATAGGTTTGAAGACCTGCTGGTAGGTTTTATTAGTCTCAACCCGGGGTGTGCAGGGGTCACTGCCAAAAGACCTTCAAGAGATGCAGATCATACAAAGAGGAAGATCCTCCAGTAATAACAGGAGATAATGGTTATTGTGTCCCAATGGGATGCAGTTAGTACCTTTCAGTTCCACTTTAGTGAAAAGGTGCATTTTAAGCAGTACAGACATTTTATTAAAATCAATTCAAGCACAGAAAAGGATACGTGGGTTGGGTATGAAGTGTTGACCGTTATAATATCGACGTTCATCACAATATGTTGACATGGTCATAATTTTGACTGTGACCATGTTGACATTCATCATGTAGACAGTGATTAAATGTCCACATGTTGGGGGCGTGGCCTGACCTGTGTGCAGTGAGGAGGCGATCCTGGAAAGCTCCTGCCAGCCCTGTTGTGTTTTTCAACATTCCAAGTGCTTTCGGGGGTCCTTAATCCCCCTACCATATACTGCTGTCTCCCTCTGTTGTCTGGGACTGGAGGGTCTGGGTTGCGGAGCTGGGGAGCCCTTTTAAGGGTTCCTGCAGGTTGCGGCCCTCCCCTCCATAGAAAGGCGGGGGCTGTGGTGCGGTATCCCCTCGGCCGGAAGTGCGGCTGTGCGGGCCGATCGGCGGCGGGACAGCATTCCCCCGACCGTGCTCACGCCTGTCCTGTGCCTGGGCTGGCTTGCTGTGAAGGCTCCCCGGCACCGGCGCTGCACAGCGCTGCACGGCACCCCGGCACCGGCGCTGTGATTCCATGCAGCAGCCTGATTTGTGTTACCTTGCACCTCTCCGTTACCAGCACATCCAGTACTGCTGTAATACCCTGGCTGCACCTATCCTTCGTTTCTTTCTGCCTGCTGTTTATGTGCACCCTCTGATTGATAACCGCATGCTCATCACACAGCCCTCCTCGCTGCAGCATTGATGCCTTGAATCTGGTTCCTGCTTTATGCCATGATCCCCTGAATCACCATCATACTATGGGGCTTGGTGGCTGATGGCGTAGCCGGGGACGCTCTTACCGCAACGGGAGCACTGAAAGTCGGTCGTGGAATGCTTCTGATCCATCTACATGGCTTTTCCTTGTTTAACTGTATGTTCTTATGAATAACGTCTGCAGATGGGGAAAACTAAGAAAGGGGGGCAATCATCGGCAGCTAAGAAATCTGGTGACAAGTCTCTACAGTCTAATTTGTTTCATTATCTCCACCCGGACATAGAGAGTGAGGACACTCGTTCATCTTCCTCTGTCTCTGGCTCCCCCATCGTCATTGGAGCAATGGCGGGTGCCAACTCTTCACCGTTGGACAAAGAACCTGAGGCCTCTATGGCTGATGTTTTGACTTATTTGCGGTCACTTCCTATGAAGAAAGTTCTGCCCACCAAAAGAGACTTTCTGGATTTGGAACAAAAGATACGTGACACGGTCAAATCTGAGATCTCCGCACTTCAGGCAGATCTCTCCCAAATATCCCACCGGGTCTCTGGTATGGAAGACCATGTCGATGAGGTATCCTCATTCCAGCGGAAACTTTGTGATACCGTTGCTCTTCAAGCTCAGGAACTGAGGGCGCTATGGCTTCGACAGGACGACCTTGACAAAAGAGGCCGGAGAAACAATCTACGCGTCAGGGGGTTGCCGGAGGATGTACAGGCGCCAGGAATAGCGGATGCCCTCACTAAGATATTCAATGAGATCATAGAGGCAAAACCGGACAATACCATACTGTTTGATAGGGCTCATAGAGCGCTTCGTCCGAAGGGTCTTTCCTCTGAGGCTCCTAGAGACATTATATGTCGTCTACACTATTATCATATAAAGGAGGAGATACTTAATAAAGCCCGCAAATTAGATCGTTTGGAATTTGATAAAAACGTGATTCAGATCTTCCCGGACTTGTCCTGGTCTACACTTCAGCAACGCAGGTCCCTCAAGCCCCTGACAGAGGCTCTTAAAAAGAAGGGCACAAGATTCCGATGGGGCTTTCCCTTTAGTATACAAGCCACCTTTGAGGGATGACAGGTTGCCTTGCACACGCCGGAAGACTTGGATATCTTCTGCTCCGCACTGTCAATACCAAAGCCTGCCTTGACGGATTGGACTCAATCTTATCACCGATTTGTTCCTCTGACGCCTCCAGCCGCACGGCCATCCTGGACTCCGGTCAGCAACAGGAAATGGGGTTCGACTCGGTCACCTCCAAACCATGGCGAGGCGGGGACCTGATTTACAATAATTTCTTTTTCTTTGATATGAAGTGGTCAAGATATAGGCTAGTTTTGATTGGCTCTGCCCGGTCCTTGGACGTCTAGTTGAGCTAATTCTTGACCCTACTGTTAGGCCTTTGCTCCTCCTACACACCAGAGATTCTGCCTTACAGTCTAATCACTCTGTAATGTTGCCTCTTTTGTTTGCACCTCTTCCCTTCTCCCGACGTTCTTGCTGTTTGGATTTGTTGCATTCTACGGCCCTCTACAAGGCCTTTTTTTTTTAAGTTTATGTAGAGATATTTGTTCCCGTTGCGTCCACTGCTAAATGGGGAGACTGCTTTATGTATAGTACCGAAGTCAGCTGATTTACTCTTGAGTCTCCTTAGTTGAGTATTATTCTATTAGCGTTCCTAGGTTTGTGTTGTCACTACTGTGCCCCAGTTGGGTCGAGCCGCCTGCCTATTTTGGCTCTTAAGTCGTGGGTATGACCTCCCTACGACTTAACGGCGGTGTACTTACTATTTTACAAGATGTATTACTATTGTCATATAGTTCTATGTTCTCCGTATTGATTTCTTTTCTTGTGTCCTTCTTTTTCTTGCTTTTTCTTTCTTCCTCCTTCTTCTTGGTTTCTTCGCTTATCACCATTGCAGACCGATGTATCTACTGCGACTGGACCCATTGCCTTCCTCGCATCTTTGGTAAGTCCATGTTTCCTTTATTACTCATTGTAGGGAGCAAGTCTGGCCTTCTTAATGCCCTCTGACCTTAGGCTATGTTCCTTCAATGTGAAGGGACTTAATATCCTCGAAAAGAGGTCCACCTTGTTGCGGGAGTTATGGACGGAGCGTATAGACATTGTCTTTCTCCAAGAGACCCATTTTAAAAGTCAAGCCTCCCCTAGGTTAGGAAATTATCATTACCCGCATGTTTTTTGTAACAATAACTCTATCAATAAGTCTTTGGGGGTCGCGGTCTTATTGACACGCCGGGTCCCGATTACAGATATCTCTCATCTAATTTTGGAAGAAGGTCGGTGCCAGGTTGTTAAGTGTACAATATATAATCAGGTTTATACTCTTGTTAATATCTACGCTCCTAATCGACGGCAAAGACAGTTTTTTACCAAAATACTGTGACAGTTAGAACCCATTAAAGAAGGCCGACTGATTATGGGGGGGCGACTTTAACTGGTCCTTGGATCCTGGGATAGACTGTTCTCCTTCCCTGAACAGACGGCTGACACGTGATCACCGTCGGGTGAGCCGACTTCTTCGCGAGTTCCAGTTGATGGACTTATGGAGAACTCAACACCCGACGGGGAGGGACTATACTTTTTTTTCTTCTCCTCACACTATGTACTCGTGCCCAGACTATTTCTTAGTGGAGCATAGATTTCTGCACTTATTTCCTTCAAGCACAATTGGGCACATTACATGGTCAGATCATGCCCCGGTGTATATCTCTGTTGCGCTTACATCAGCCCCCACCACGCCATGGTCATGGAGGTTTAATGATTCATTGACTCGGGATCCCAGCTTGAGGGCTAAGCTTGCCTCTGCCATCTCGGATTATATTGCGACAAATGACACCCCAGATGTTAGTGCAGTTACACTCTGGGAGGCGCATAAATGTGTAATTCGAGGTAGATGTACACAGCTTGGCTCTCAGCTCAAGAAGGAGCGAGCGGCACTGAGGCTGCAGCTCATTGAACGGATAGCGTCTCTGGAGGCCGCACACCAGTCCTCCCTTGATGCAGGGGTTTTTATGGAACTGACTGAGGCCCGCCGAGCCCTTAATAAATTTTTATGGGACAAAACTAAATTAGGAATGACTAAATGTCGCCATAAATTTTATTTATGGGGCAACAAACCTGGTGCTATGCTCGCTAGGGCGTTACGGGCCCAGAGACTGCAGTCTTACGTGCACTCTATCAAGGAGGCGGGGGGACGTGCTGCATATACATTGCCTCGGATTGCTCGCTCCTTCCAGAATTATTATGAGTCTCTCTATAATCTTAGAAAGGACCACACTCCGCAAGCCACCTCTGACTTGAAGGTGCTGATACGGAGATATCTTGCAGAAGTTGATTTCCCAAAACTCCCTGCTCCAGACCTAGATGCTTTAGATTGTCCCTTTACCATAGAAGAGCTAGAAACAGCCTTAGCGACTACACCGGTTGGGAAGAGCCCGGGCCCCGGACGGCTTCCCGGTCGGTTACTACAAAACCTTTAAACAATCCTTATTGCCGCTGTTCTTGAAGGCGTGCAATTCCATCTCTGCCGAGAAAGGCTTTTCTCCGCAGACCCTGGAAGCACATATAACAGTGATCCCAAAGGAGGGTAAGGACCCCACCCAGTGCTCGAGTTACCGACCTATTTCCCTTTTGAACTGTGACATTAAACTCTTTGCAAAACTGCTTGCGGGTCATTTGGGCCGCCTTCTCCCGTCGGTGGTACACGGGGACCAGGTGGAATTTATACTTGGACGAGAGGCTAAAGATAACACTTCCAAAGTTATTGATCTTATCCACCTTGCTCAAAAAGGGTCCTCCCATACGGTCCTCCTGTCCACTGACGCGGAGAAGGCCTTTGACAGGATAGATTGGCAGTTTATGGAAGGTCTTCTCGAGCGCTTGGGTTTGGGCCCCACCTGCCTTAGTCGTATATTAACTCTTTATAAGCTACCATCAGCCAGGGTCCGAGTGAATGGTGCCCTTTCTGCTCCCTTCCTGATACGAAACGGGACGAGGCAGGGCTGCCCCTTGTCCCCGCTCATATTTGTCCTCTGTATGGAGGCACTTGCGAGAGCGATTCGGGCCAATCCGAATATTCACGGTGTCTGGGCGGGAGGGCGAGAGCACAAATTGGCACTGTATGCAGACGACCTTTTGGCTATTTTGTCGGACCCGGTGACTTCCCTTCCAGCTCTTATGCAGGAATTTAATAGGTTTAACTTGCTTTCTAATTTCAAGATAAATTTCACTAAGTCTGTGGCCTTGAATATTTCAACGCCCACACGAGTGCTTGATGGAATTCAAGACTCGTTCCCGTTTCAATGGCATCCTACTCAGCTAAAGTATTTGGGAGTTCTCTTGACTAAAGACCTCTCTGATTTATACCAGATACATTTTCTTCCCTTATTTCTTAAGATTACTACAGATCTTAATAAATGGTCTTCACTCCAACTTACTTGGCTGGGTAGGATTAACACGGTAAAGATGACAATTCTCCTTAGAGTTTTGTACCTACTGCAAACTTTGCCCATAGCGGTACCTGCTTCTTTTTTCACTACTCTGCAGTCATCTGTTGGTCGCTTTATTTGGGGGCAGAGAGGGCACCGACTCTCCCAATTCACACTGACCCGTACTCGTAGAGAAGGCGGTTTACAGTTGCCTCATTTCATTAGCTACTATTACGCTGTACATTTGGCCAAAATTATTGATATGTCTAGATCCCCAAGCCCTAAGCAATGGCCACTCATAGCGGCAGCTGCTGCGGGTGCTCCTTCCTGTATTCTCCCCTGGCTCAAAAAAATTCCACGCGTACCACATCCCACCTTAGGCCCGACCCTTACAATATGGAAGAAATTTAGGCTTCTAGACTCCTTTAGCCCAAACCCTTCACTGCCGACACCACTATTGTTTAATCCAGATCTTCCTGCAAATCCCCTCTCCCTGTCTCCGTCATCTGTATGGGCTGAAGCTGGCAATTCTTGTTTGAGTCACCTGATTGGTCCGACGGGTTTCCATCCCTTCGCGGACCTGCAACAATCCTTTAGTCTACCGACTAATTCTTTCTGGGCTTACCTACAAATTCGGCATTATGTTACTGCAATGCCGGCTCGTGCGGTGGGATGGAAACCGACGATTTTTGAGTCCTTGTGTCTCTCCGAGAATTTGCCACGACACCTAATATCCTTACTATACAGACAATGCCTTGCGAGCTCTCCCACCCGTCCTCTGGCATTTGTTACGGCCTGGCATGAAGACCTGGGTAAAGAGCTGACCACTGACCAATGGTCTCGCATTTTTCAGTTCACATTTGCTAGTTCACCCTCACTTCAAGTCCTGGAGACACAATGCAAAGTGGTCTCAAGATGGTATAGATGCCCGGATCGGGTCCACCATATGTTTCCAAGTGTTCTGGATGTCTGCTGGAGGTGTGGCCAGTCTCGTGGCACTCCCTGCCATATCTGGTGGCGATGCCCGTGTTTGGCTTCCTTTTGGCAACAGGTTCACTCTATCACCAGGCATGTCACGGGACTCCCATTACCAGGGACACCTGTGTTTTGGTTGCTTAATTTAATTGACCTCCTGCTATCCCAGTTTGAAAATTCACTACTGCGACATCTGATGAATGCTGCTAGGGCGACCATTCTGTGCTTCTTGAGATCTCCGGTACAGCCTCCCATTGCCAAATGGTTTCAAAGAATCGATTACTACATGGCAATGGAAGACTTGACATCTCCTTCCGAACAATCCGCGTCTCGATTCACAGCCATCTGGTTTGATTGGCTGGAATTCAAAGGGGCGCAGGAATACAAAACTCTTTCGCTACCCTCTCCCCCTACGACATCTTAGGGTTGTGACGGTGATGGCGGTCTAACCATCTTTCTCTTTTTTCTCTTTCTGTCTCTTTTCTCTGTCTGTTCTTTTTGTCTCTTGTATGTTCTGTTTTTCTTGTTATGATTACTTGAAGATAATACAGTTTGCTGTCTCAAGTTAAGTAGGCTGATGATATTATACATTGCTTTTGTTCTCTGTATGTTTAGTCTACGACTGTTATGTCAGCTTATGCTACGATAATTTTTGTACTGTATGCAATTTTTCGAGCTGTATACTGTTATTTCTTTACTAATAAAACACAATTTGCATTAAAAAAAATGTCCACATGTTAGAATGACATTTTATCTTGCATTTTATTTTATCTATCCTTCTCCTGGCATCAGCAGCGGCATCTTTTAAATCCTCGCAGTCATGTGACTGTCATTTTTATGTCAGAGCTCCAATCCTCCAGGTTTCTGGTAGGTATTTCTCCACTTTTTAACTACATCTCGGATAAACATTTACTAGACAATCCAAATGCCTTATTACAATTAATGTTTTCAAACAGTATTATACTAAGTTTTAATTTATGAAGCAAGTATTCCTATAATCATTGTAGATGTCCTTTGATGGTATGTTTTCACTCTTTTCCTCATGTATATATTCAGGAGGATTGGCAAACCCACAAAAAATATTATTTACTAACACCAATAATATTACACAAGAACATTGTAATACTATTAGCAATTTGTACCGTTTCTTCAGTTCTTTCACACTTAATTCTCTGTAACTCCATTCATATTAGTTTTATGGTACATTTCTGACTTTTAAAGTCAATATATTTTCCTTAATGTTAATTCTTTTTTATTTTATTTTCTTGGTGTTATATTTAATTTTAATATTCTTTTATGAGTCACATTTTACTTTCTCTTCAAGTCATTCAATTTTATTTGCTCATTATATTCCTTAATTTTCATTCAACTGCATGTTTTCTTCCAGTTTAAAGTCTACATAGTTTTTCATTTAGCACTTTAATTTCATATCTTTTTAAACCGTTCACTACAAAGAACTTTCTCTTCCTACTCATGTTTACTATTAAAGTGATAGACTTGAACTTGTTGATAAAAGTAGAAATAACAAATGCAAATTATCTGTATCTTTTACCCACACCTTTGGTTCTCTTCACTAGCCTTCCGCAAGGAGTTATATTCAGTAAATAAACACTCTAAGCTTTTCTTTCTTCCCAGCTTACACATTATTTCCCAAAACTGTAACTTGGATAAATAATTCTTATGTATTGCTTAGAAGAGGTGAGACAAGGAAAACATCACATCCTTTATTTCTAAATGTGTCAGGAAGCCTTGGTTGCCCAACCATGCCATGAAAATGTACCTGTCACAACTGAGGGCCTGAGCTGACGGGAGGCAGCCTCAGTTGTAGGGGCTGAGATGTACCGGAACCTGGGAGGTTGTATCAGACCCCTGGACATGTAAGTAACATGAATAATAACTGCCTGAAGGCGTGACCACGACAACTTGGATAAAAGTCAATGATGTTTATTATGACAACTCCGCAACACAGCAGCTGTAAAAGAAAACGTAAAAGTCAGCAAAGAATAAATACAGTTCCTGGGTACTACAGGATGGCAGGAGCCACAGGGCAATGGTAGTGTGAGATAGTTCTTATGATCTTCTAGATGGAAAGTCCTTACCAGGCCCGACTGTAGCAATGGAGATAACCCAGGATTGTGCCAGCTGGTGTTCCAGGAAAAGCTGGGTTGCTGAAGATAAAACAGCTGCTGTGGATACTGGCTGGAACCAGACTGTTGTTAGCACGGAGTGGATACTGGCTGGAACCAGTTAAATAATAAATGAACTTGGGAGCGATGAAATATGAACTGAAATGTAGAACTTGAGAGCGGAGAAATAATAATACCGGTGGAGAGTGGTAAAGTGTAGAAAGGACACCGGCCCTTTAAGGGAAGCTGTACTCTGCTGGAAGCTGAGCTGGAAGCAGGTAATGTTGTAGCTGGAAACAGATGAATCCACAATGGATTGGAGAGTCAGGCTACACCGCAGGTGGAATGCTGGTGCGGGTCTCTATGGTGGAAGTCTTGAGACAGGAGCTGGAACCTGGAAGACAATCACAGGAGAGAGACAAACAGGAACTAGGTTTGACAACCAAAGCACTGACGCCTTCCTTGCTCAGGCACAGTGTATTTATACCTGCAGCAAGGAAGGGATTGGCTAGGCAATTAGGCAGATTATCAATACTGAGAACAGATTGGTGGAAATGATCAGCTGACAGAATCCAAGATGGCTGCGCCCATGCAGACACTTGGAGGGAAGTTTGGTTTGTAATCCATGTGGTAATGAAAACAGTAATGGCGGCGCCGGCCACCGGAGACAGGAGGCGCCAGGCTGACAGATGCACATCCAACCACGCGGACACAGCGGAGGCCGCAGCTGACGTAATCGCCACTCAGACACTCTGCATGCAGAAGTTCAGGGACGGCGGCGGAGGCCGCGGGAGACGCCATGCCAGGTGTAATATGGCGTTTACTGTGACAGCGTCCCAGAGTGACAGGAGAGGATACAGGAATGTACACATCAGGATAACAGATGGGATCCGGTCCTGGAGCGCTGAGCCAGCCTTAGGAGGCATCTGATGGGTAAGAAATGGCGTCCAGATACCCGGATCGTGACAGCACCCCCCCCCCCTTTAGGAGTGGCCCCAGGACACTTCTTTGGCTTTTGAGGAAACTTGGAATGGAATCTCCGGACCAAGGCAGGAGCATGGACATCAGAAGCATTGGTCCATGAACGTTCCTCAGGACCATAACCCTTCCAGTCAATAAGATATTGTAGTTGACCGTAACTGTGACGTGAGTCCAGGATCTTGGCCACTTCATACTCAACGCCTCGTTGAGTTTGGACTTTCGGAGTTGGAGGAAGTGAGGAATGAAACCGATTCAAGATCAGCGGTTTCAACAGGGAAACATGGAATGTCCTGGGTATTTTTAAGAAGGGAGGCAACTGGAGTCTGTAAGCAACAGGATTGATGACTTGTTCAATCTTGAAAGGACCGATATAGCGAGGTGCAAACTTCATACTGGGAACTCTTAACCTCAAATTCTTCGTGGATAACCATACCCGATCACCCACCTTGAGAGCAGGAACTGCTCGACGCTTCTTATCCGCAAACTTCTTGTACCTGAACGATGCCTTGAGCAGAGCTGATCGTACGCTCTTCCAGATATTGGCAAACTGATGCAAGGTGATATCCACTGCGGGAACAGAAGTTGCTGGAAGCGGTTGGAACTCAGGGACTTTAGGGTGGAATCCAAAGTTAGTGAAGAATGGTGTTGAAGCAGATGAAGAATGATACTGGTTGTTATGACAGAACTCGGCCCAGGGAAGTAATTGAACCCAGTCATCTTGAGAGGAGGACACATAGATGCGGAGGAAGGCCTCCAAGTCCTGATTCACCCTCTCGGTTTGACCATTGGTCTGAGGATGGTAAGCCGTGGAAAACTTTAGCTTGACTTGGAGGACTTGACATAAACTTCGCCAGAATTTGGCTGTGAATTGAACTCCTCGATCTGAGATAATTTCTTCAGGAAGACCGTGGAGTCGGAAGATCTCTTGTATGAATACTTGAGCCAACTTGGAAGCTGACGGAAGACCGGTGAGAGGAATGAAGTGTGCCATCTTGGTGAACCGGTCAACTACCACCCAGATGGTATTGAACTTGTTGCACATGGGTAAGTCTGTAATGAAATCCATCGACAAGTGGGTCCATGGTCGACGGGGAACGGATAGTGGAAACAGTTGCCCCGCAGGCGACTGGCGGGATACTTTATGTTGGGCACACTTTGGGCAAGATGCAATAAACTCCAAGACGTCCTTTTTCAGAGTTGGCCACCAATAGGACCTAGAGATAAACTCCAGGGTTTTTTGGATACCTGTATGTCCGGCAAAACGGGAAGCATGGGCCCAATGCATGAGCTTCTTCCTTAGCATCGGCTTCACAAAACTTTTCCCTGATGGGGGCGTAGAGTCCATCCCTACCGTGGAGAATGCCAACGGATTTATAATAGGATGCTTGTCTGAAGACTCTGACTCATTTTCTTGCTCCCATGAGCGGGAAAGGGCATCGGCCTTGCGATTCTGAGAGCCCGGACAGAACTGGAGTTTAAAGTCGAACCTGGAAAAGAAAAGTGCCCATCTGGCCTGACGAGGGTTGAGACATTGTGCGCCCTTCAGGTATAAAAGGTTCTTGTGGTCTGTAAGTATGGTGATTGAATGAGAAGCTCCCTCCAACAGATACCTCCACTCTTCTAGAGCGAGCTTGATGGCTAGCAACTCCTGGTCGCCAATGGCATAGTTGCGCTCAGCTGGGGAGAACTTCCGGGAGAAGAAACTGCAAGGGTGTAAATGGCCATCTTTAGCCCTCTGAGATAACACCGCTCCTACTCCAACGGAGGAGGCATCCACCTCTAAGATGAAAGGAGAGTCGATGTCAGGCTGTTTCAGAACAGGCGCAGAGATGAACCTTTGTTTTAAAAGATGAAATGCTTGCATGGCTTCTTCAGACCACTTGGACGGGTTAGCACCCTTCTTAGTGAAAGCAGTAATAAGTGCCACAATGGTGGAAAAGTCTCGTATAAACTTTCGGTAATAGTTGGCGAACCCTAAGAACCTCTGGATCCCTTTGAGGGTTAAGGGTACCGGCCAATTTTGGATTGCTTGTAGTTTCTCAGGATCCATCTCTAGTCCGGAACCGGACACAATGTACCCTAGAAACGGAATGGACTTAACTTCAAAGACGCATTTTTCTAATTTGCAATAGAGATGATTGACACGGAGACGGGACAGAACCTCTTTAACCCAAAAACGATGTTCCTCTAAATCGTTGGCAAAAATGAGGATATCGTCTAGATAGACCACGACATGACGGTATAGAATGTCTCTGAAGATCTCATTGACAAAATGCTGGAAGACAGCTGGAGCATTGCTCAATCCGAAGGGCATGACGAGGTACTCATAATGTCCGTCACGGGTGTTAAAGGCGGTCTTCCACTCGTCACCCTCACGGATCCGGATGAGATTGTATGCACCTCGCAAGTCCAGCTTTGTAAAGATGGTAGCTCCGCTAACTCTGTCAAAGAGCTCAGTAATCAGGGGTAAAGGATAACGGTTCTTGATGGTAATGTCGTTCAAACCTCTGTAGTCGATGCACGGCCGCAGACCACCATCTTTCTTTTTTACAAAAAAGAAGCCTGCGCCGGCTGGAGAAGAAGAAGGTCGAATGAACCCCTTTGCTAGGTTCTCTTTAATATATTCCTCCATAGAATGCGTCTCAGGCAGAGACAACGGATAAGTTCGGCCTCGAGGTGGAACCTTCCCTGGAACGAGATCAATCGGACAGTCCCATTCTCTATGAGGAGGAAGGATATCAGCAGAAGCTTTACTGAACACATCCGTGAAATCTTGATATGGAGGAGGTGGAACATCAGACGACCTGGGGGAGGAAGAACAGACAGGCAATACTTTAAACAAACATGTCTCAGCACAGGAGGAACCCCATGCCAGGATTTGCGTAGTCGTCCAATCAATTGTAGGATTGTGAAGACGGAGCCATGGAAGGCCCAGGACCACAGGATGTGTGGCTCTTGGAATCACTAAAAAAGAAATAAGTTCGGAATGAAGAACTCCCACTCTCAGACGAACTGGTAGAGTCCTTAAAGAAATAACTGCATCAAAAATTTTGCTGCCATCCACGGCAGTTAAAGAAATGGACGAAGGAAGTCTCTCGGTGGGTAGGGACCACCGTTTAACATAGGCTTCGGTAATAAAGTTCCCAGCTGCTCCGGAATCAAGGAGGGCAATGACGTTCCGATAACGTTGAGCAACTTGAAGCGAGACTGGGAGATTACAATCTTGAGGAGATGGAGAGGAGATCATTACTCCTAGCCGGCCCTCTCCTTGGCGAGCTAGGATTTGGAGTTTCCCGGACGTTTGGGACAGGCATTAATGGTGTGAGACGGAGCTGCACAATAGAGACAGAGAAACTCGGAGAGACGTCTTCGGCGCTCAGCAGGAGTTAAACGGGAACGGCCAAGTTGCATGGGCTCATCTTTAGATGGTGACAGTTGACGAGGAGGAGGAGCAGAAGATTTTGGAGCAGATGATCTTCCACACTCAGTTGCTCTCTCTCTGAAACGTAAATCAACTTTCGTGCAGAGTGAGATTAGCTCATCTAACTTAGAAGGTAAGTCTCTGGTAGCTAACTCATCTTTAATACGCTCAGATAAGCCATGCCAGAATGCAGCATACAGGGCCTCGTCGTTCCATGCCAGTTCGGATGCCAGGATCTGGAACTGTATCAGATATTGTCCTACAGTACGTGACCCCTGGCGTAAACGGAGAATCTCGGATGAAGCTGAGGTTACCCGGCCTGGCTCGTAGAAGATGCGCCTGAATGTTGACACGAAGGCAGTGTAGGAAGATAGCAGGGTGTCGGACCTCTCCCATAACGGTGATGCCCAATCAAGGGCTGAGCCACTGAGAAGAGAAATAATGTAGGCAATTTTTGTACGGTCACTGGGAAAATTGCCAGGTTGTAGCTCAAACTGAATCTCACACTGGTTGAGAAATCCCCTGCAGAATCTTGGAGATCCGTCAAATTTTGCTGGCGTTGGAAGATGAAGACGTGGAGCAGAAATGGGTAAGGTGGGTGGGGTTATAGCTGGAGTCACTGTGGTTGACGCACCAGACGCGCCTGATCCACGGAGAGTTGTCTGAATCCCATCCAGCCGAGTAGAGAGATCCTGGAGACAGCGGATGATGTGGCCCTGTGCAGCCTCCTGATGTTCTAGTCGGGCTGCCAGTTCTTGCATCGGCCTGGCCGCTTGATCCTGGTCTCCGGCTGGATTCATTAGGTCAGTGCTTACTGTCACAACTGAGGGCCTGAGCTGACGGGAGGCAGCCTCAGTTGTAGGGGCTGAGATGTACCGGAACCTGAGAGGTTGTATCAGACCCCTGGACATGTAAGTAACATGAATAATAACTGCCTGAAGGCGTGACCACGACAACTTGGATAAAAGTCAATGATGTTTATTATGACAACTCCGCAACACAGCAGCAGTAAAAGAAAACATAAAAGTCAGCAAAGAATAAATACAGTTCCTGGGTACTACAGGATGGCAGGAGCTACAGGGCACTGGTAGTGTGAGATAGTTCTTATGATCTTCTAGATGGAAAGTCCTTACCAGGCCCGACTGTAGCAATGGAGATAACCCAGGATTGTGCCAGCTGGTGTTCCAGGAAAAGCTGGGTTGCTGAAGATAAAACAGCTGCTGTGGATACTGGCTGGAACCAGACTGTTGTTAGCACGGAGTGGATACTGGCTGGAACCAGTTAAATAATAAATGAACTTGGGAGCGATGAAATATGAACTGAAATGTAGAACTTGAGAGCGGAGAAATAATAATACCGGTGGAGAGTGGTAAAGTGTAGAAAGGACACCGGCCCTTTAAGGGAAGCTGTACTCTGCTGGAAGCTGAGCTGGATGCAGGTAATGTTGTAGCTGGAAACAGATGAATCCACAATGGATTGGAGAGTCAGGCTACACCGCAGGTGGAATGCTGGTGCGGGTCTCTATGGTGGAAGTCTTGAGACAGGAGCTGGAACCTGGAAGACAATCACAGGAGAGAGACAAACAGGAACTAGGTTTGACAACCAAAGCACTGACGCCTTCCTTGCTCAGGCACAGTGTATTTATACCTGCAGCAAGGAAGGGATTGGCTAGGCAATTATGCAGATTATCAATACTGAGAACAGATTGGTGGAAATGATCAGCTGACAGAATCCAAGATGGCTGCGCCCATGCAGACACTTGGAGGGAAGTTTGGTTTGTAATCCATGTGGTAATGAAAACAGTAATGGCGGCGCCGGCCACCGGAGACAGGAGGCGCCAGGCTGACAGATGCACATCCAACCACGCGGACACAGCGGAGGCCGCAGCTGACGTAATCGCCACTCAGACACTCTGCATGCAGAAGTTCAGGGACGGCGGCGGAGGCCGCGGGAAACGCCATGCCAGGTGTAATATGGCGTTTACTGTGACAGCGTCCCAGAGTGACAGGAGAGGATACAGGAATGTACACATCAGGATAACAGATGGGATCCGGTCCTGGAGCGCTGAGCCAGCCTTAGGAGGCATCTGATGGGTAAGAAATGGCGTCCAGATACCCGGATCGTGACAGTACCTCATTGTGATGTTGCATGTTTTACTAAGTACAACGTAAAATTTGTGCATACTGTACATTAAAAGAAGTTACCTCTCATTTGAATAAATTAAATACCTGTACAGTATATTAAAATGAAATAAAAATACACTGACGTGACTGAGCAGCTCCAAGGTATAGCATACCATCTTTTTCTTTAAATTGTCACATCTTATGGGTATTGTGGACGTAGTTAAACACTACTCACAGAGTACTAGAGACGCTGGGTTGGGACTTTAATTGCATAGGAATTAGTTTTAGACATGTACAATACAAGGTTGCAGATGAAGTAAAACAAACCTGAGAAAAAGCCGTTGCATTGTAGCACTTCGTATACAGACTCAGACTCATTCATACACAGATTTTCAATTGTTGGTAATGTGTGTGCAGTTTTGTAGATAAGCAGAGTACCATGCACAAGAGCGGTCATAATGTAGGCAGCGACCAGTCCAGTAAAGTAGTAAAGCTTTGTGGTTTGTTGGCTCAAGTGATACACTGACTCACAGTTAAGGTCCGTACACACGAGGCAATTTGCTCCAGGAATGATATTGCCTAGTGTTTCCTCTCCCAGGCCTTGACAGTTTGCATACACACTGTGCAATATTGCTAGCGAAATCACACAGTGATGTCATGCCGTGGCTGGCCTGAACATACAGCATTATTATTATTACATTTTATTTATAGAGCGCCACAAGTGTTTTGCAGCGCCGTACAAAGGACGGTACAGGGAGACAAAACTTAGCATTACAGTAAATAAATAACAAAAATAGAGTACAGGTAACAAAGAGCACCACAATTCTCAAAACATAATACAGCTAAGATGTAAGTAGTGAGGGAGTAATCATCGTACTACTTGGGGCTGGCGGCCATAGATAGAGATGAGCCTTTACCAGCAGGGCCGCTTCTAGACCTTGTGGCACCCAGGACGAAAGTTTCCTTTGGCATCCCCCCCCCCCAAAAAAACCCCCTAATAAAACAAAAAACTAAAAAAGGGGTTAGTGAATGCTGCAGGCGCGCCAAAATAAGGGTGTGGCTTCATAGGGAAGGGGAGTGGTCACAGTTATGCCCTCTATTGTTGTGCCCCCAGTAGATTTGCCCCCCTGTAGTTTTGCCCCTTGTAGCTGTGCCCTCAGTAGTTGTGCCCCTGTAGTTTTGCCCAATGTTTCTGTTCCCTCAGTAGTTGTGCTCCTGTAGTTTTGCCCCCTGTTGCTGTGCCCTCATTAGTTGTGCCCCCTGTTGCTGTGCCCTCAGTAGTTGTGCCACTGTAGTTTTGTCCCCTGTTTCTGTGCCCTCAGTAGTTGTGCCCCTGTAGTTTTGCCCCCTGTTGCTGTGCCCTCAATAATTGTGCCCCTGTAGTTTTGCCCCCTGTTGCTGTGCCCTCAGTGGTTGTGCCCCTGTAGTTTTGCCCCCTTTTGCTGTGCCCCTAGTAGCAGTGCTTGAATAAAAAAAAAATACTTACCAGCCCCGCTTCTGCTTCCTGACCGCTGCTGCTGTCCTCCATCTCCGTCCGCCACTCCTCGGATCTATGGGAGAGACGTCATGACGTTTCTCCCATAGCGCCGCACACTGCACAGACACTAGAGGTCAATTATAACCTTTAGCGTCTGCTCCCACAATGCCGTGCAGTGCGCAATGCTGTCAGGCACAACACACAGCACCGACATTAGCGGCTCCTGCCACGGCAGCGGCGGCAGCGCCCTCAGGACAGCAGTGCCCTGGGCAAAAAGCCTGCTTGCCTGTGGCAAGAGCCGCTACTGTTTACCAGCAGGAGAAAAAGCGGGTAAAGATGGTTGTTGAGTAGGAGAGATCTGCGAGTGAAATGTGTCAAGAAGAGGGCTTTGACAACAGGAGGAAAGAGGGTCCTGCTCTGAAGAGTTAACAATCTAGTGGGAAGGGGCGATGACATGATGTACAAGCAAGCGGGAGGTAGCCTGATGGCAGTATGTAAGCAGAGATGTTCAACGAATGAGGCAGGGGGAGGGAGGGTCAGCCTCAGGACTAGGTTATGCATCGGAAGGGTAGACTTTGAGGAATACTGTAGGTGGGTTTTCAGTGCCCGTTTGATGCTTTGCAAGGTCGGGGAGAGTCTAATGGAGTGGGAGGAGTGCGTTTCACTGAAGGGGTGCAGTATGGGCAAAATCTTGAACTCGTGCATGGGAATCAGTGACCAGGGAAGAGGAGAGGCGACGGTCATTGGACGACCATAGTGGGCGGGAGGGAGTATGAAGGGAGAGGAGGTTGGAGATGTAGGGAGCAGTGGAATTAGAGATGGCCTTGTATGTGAGGGTGAGGAGTTTGAAGAGGATTCTGTAGGGGATTGGGAGCCAGTGTAGAATTTGTCGAGAGGGAATGGTAGATGTGGACCGTCGTGAGAGGAAGATAAGCCTAGCATCTGATGATATCGTCAAATGCTGCATTTACAGACAACAGAGGGGGTCCATAATGACTTCTGAAGACTGAAAGAAGGTCTTACGGAGAGAGTAATAAAAATTTGAACTCTTTGGCACATCTGGCAGGGTTTTTATGTGGCTGAGTAGCCGAAAGGGTTGGTTCCTCATTGTGTAGGGTTTGGTTACTACAGTAAGTCATTGCTTGTAAAAGCTGCCACAGTAAGTCTGAAGGGGTGCACAAGACAGTTTTTTGAGCACCCTTCACACTATTAAACAATTTGTCTTGTATCCCAGTCAATCATAGGATTATGAGAGAGAAAAAAGCCATAGATACCACAGATTTTTGGGATAGAAAGCAGACTGAATGATTAGGAATGATATTGATACTGTATGTGTACAGCCAGCCACCATTTTAATGGAGTCAGTTATGAAGAGGATGGGTATCTAGGAGAGGATGACCATCTAGACCAGAGGTTCTCAAACTCGGTCCTCGGGGGCCCACACAGTGCATGTTTTGCAGGTCTCCTCACAGAATCGCAAGTGAAATAATTAGCTCCACCTGTGGACCTTTTAAAATGTGTCAGTGAGTAATTAATACACCTGTGCACCTGCTGGGTTACCTGCAAAACATGCACTGTGTGGGCTCCCGAGGACCGAGTTTGGGAACCTCTGATCTAGACCCATGACAGCAACAAATGTCTCCAAATTATTTGAGGATAATCCAAACTTCTTGACTGTCTTTACATTGATAAAATTCCCAACGGCACTTCTATCAATAGTAGCTTGTTAGTTCTGTTTTACCAGAAACATAGAGTTTAACGTTCAGTTGAAGGAAGTTTATAGATCTCTAACATTAACACCCAATATGCACTCCTCAACACAGCCTAAGCCTTCTCTGAAATTGATAAAGATTTTCCTATCTCCAGAAAAGCTAACTGGAAGATTCAGTTTAGGCTCTTCATTTCCAAAAGTATTACACTGATTTCTCAGTTCTCTTGTTCTTGTACTGAAAGTCTTTAAGACAGATCCTGAACAATTTCACTTAATATTTGGATCTGACTGTCCAGTACCTGAAGAGCATTGTACATGGTCCATGTTTTCTTTTGAGCTGGTGTTAATATGAACCAGGACTAACACTAATTTCAGATAGAATGAGACCAAGTCCAACACTAATGGACATATCAGGGCTTCAGTTATATTAGAACAAGTTCTATATTTATTTTATGGACAGAACACAATCAGCAATTAAGGAAATTAAATAAACAATGGCTCATCAACTTGAAGTGCTGGAATAAGTTCAGCAATACTGTAACAGGTTCAGTCAATCAGCAGAGGTTAGTGGCAGTGAAATGAAACAAACCATAAAACATGCAGAGGTGAGTGGCAGTAGACAGAGAGATCCAGTTAACAGTCTAATAGGAGATAGGAGATGATAATAGTTTAATAGGAGATGAGGCAAACAGTTTAGCATGAAGTGGTGAGTGATGATGAACAGGTAAATCCAGTAATCACCTATTGGTCTGTGATGAGATATGAGGCAGACTGTTTTCTTTACAGAAATGATGACAGATAGGAAAATACAATTATCATGCAGAGGTATATAATGGAACATGGAGCAAACTGTTTTACTTGCAAATATGAGTAGTAGCAGACAATTAAATTCTGTAAACTTGCAGAGGTCTGTGGTTGACTGCAGATAAAGCAAACCATGCAATTGTCAAGATGCTAAAATAGGATCATATGAACAACAGAACAGGAGTGCAGATGTTTGACAAAGGAATTGAGATTATCACCAGCACTGGGAGTCAGTTAGACAAGACTATAAATGAGCTTGATTGACTAACCTAGCCCACTCCCATGACTCTCGCAATCAGCTGATACACTGAGTGTTTCAAAATGGTGACACCCATAACAGATACTCCCAGTAACTATGGCAATAAGATGCATTGCACAAATTGGCATGCAATGCACAAAGAACTGCACAGCATATATAATGTGATGACTATATCTGGACCACAGAGTCCTGAATACTGCAGCCCATCCCATGGGTTCTAACAAATTATTTGTATTTTTAATTGTTCTTCTAACCATTGTTGTATGCAATAGTAAAAACTATTTTGTTATTTTAAAATTAAATTTATAATGACATTGGTGAGTTGTATTGTGATTCCATTAATCTATTAAATAAAATAATTTGATTACTTGCTGGCCAAAGATAACCAATGCATTTGTCTGCTGTAATTAGGCTTGTATTACTACTTGCCATTGTGGTACCTACCTGCTCTCTGATTCACAGTGTGAATCTCAGTGTGGTTGATCTGTTGAGCTGTACCCTGCTGCTCTGGGTCCACTCTTTACCCCAGGAGGGTGTTCTGGGCTTGTTCCATCAGTTTCACATAGACAACCTCCCAGAGCTTCTTGTACTCCTTCTGTTATCTCTCCTGTTTTGCCAATTAATAGACTTGGAGGGCCATAACACTTTGTCCTGGACTCCTCATCTGTGACAGCGCCAGATTAGAGTTGAGTTGAGTCAACTGCACCTCTTTGTACCTGTTCACTCTTAGCATTATCTGGGCCTCCGCTGGGACCCCCTGTGACTATTCTAGGTTACAGGGTAGAAGACAGTTTGGTGGGAGGAACACTGTCAGGCTTCCCCTCTCCACCATTGTGGGAGATCCTGGTGGCTGGGTGGTTTGGTCTGAATGCTATTAAACAGCTTGATTACTCTGCCTCCTCGCTGCTGCAGTGTCTACACTGACTTCATGTTGAAATAGGCACTGCCTGCCCCTTCTACAGAATATAAGAAACGGCTTCTCATGGCAAATCATAACTCTATGAAATAATTTTTTGACATGATATCTATATTTTAAACCCCCCCCCCCCCACCACCACCATTCAAAAACAGTGGGACCTTCAGCCTATCATGAGAATCCATCAATAGCCCAACTTGAAATTCCGCTGAGGTTTCTCATTTTACTTGCTATTGTCTATGGAAAACTCATCTTTCACAGTCGAAACACTTCAACAGAGTCAGGAGATGCTGGATAAGGTGTGCATCCATCCTGAGTCAGACACTCTTGCTATGCCCTGCTTGTCATCCAAACCTCAGCACCCAAGAACACTGCCATACTTGCAGCTCTGATTCCATTGCATATATATTTTTTCTATTATGAGGGGTTTACACTTTTGCAGCCACACTTTTTTGTGGATCTGAATAACCTAACATGGCTGTAACCTCTGGTCAGCACTGTATGAGCTAAGGCTCTTGATAAAAAAGGAAGGTCTTCTGCAATTTGTTTATCAGATTTCCATGGAAGTGTGGCTTGTAGTGTAGTGTAGGTTAGATAATAACCCCTGGCAGGGTAAGTGTCTGTTACTACAGCGGCTGTTACAACCTCTACCTATGCTTCATGTTCATGATCTGGCTCTGGGATCTCTTATAGAGGTCTGAAACAATGACAGGATATCCTAGACTGAGTTACAGTAACAGTTGTAACGTTACCTTGGCACAGAAGTAATTGAAGCAAACACTAAAATAACAATATAGATATCATTGGCATTGTTATTTTTTTTTCCTGTCATCACTGTTTATGGCTGTAAATGAAAAAGTATTTAAGTATTTTAAGAGTAAAAGTGAATATGTTACATGATAAAAGCGGTGACACTGAGGGTTTTACTCTGATATGATGTTTACACTTTTGCATGGTTCACATATGAAGACACATGTAGATGTGTGCAGGCTAGACTATTAAGACACAACAATTCCAAATCAAGAAACTTTATGCTACATTTCATAACTTATCTATACCATGTCCTGGAAGTTTTTGTGATGGCAAGCCCTGATTAATAAACTTTGGTACATGGCATAATCGGTGTGCGGTTAGCATCCAAGCAGTTGGGATGCCGGTGATCATGTGACTGACACCGGAATCCCGACAACACTCGGAGCCCGGCACCAGTACATTGAGCCCCGACATCCTGAAGGTATCAGAGCCACTGTTAGAGTTATCACCCAGGGGCTAGGGTTAGGCACGGGGGGGGGGGGGGGGTAGCAGTAGCCACCCCCCGAGTCTTAGTCCTAGTTGCCACCCCAGAGTCTTAGCCCTAACCACCATCCTCACTATATTAGCCCCAGCCACCACCCCAGGGCTAGGCTAAAGGACAGTGGAGGAGTAAAATAATTACCCCATCCCCTGTCGGCATTTTAATTGTCGGGATGCTGGTGTCGGTCATGTGGGCATCCCAACCTGCTGGGATCCTGTATCACACCCGGATAATCATAGAATTGTAGAAGTCATTATAAACAATAGACAAATTAGTAACACATTAAATCAGGACAAAAAGCATTAGCTATTTTAAAGGGTAAAGGTATGTTATTTATATCTTTGTGAGTATTCAGTTGTAAACATTATTAATCAAGCTGACATGTTCTATACTTTCTATGTATTGGCTGAACCCAGAAATTTTATGCACACAAAAAGATTCATGCTGTATCCATTCTGAGTGGAAAACACGTACTGCTAGACTCCTGCTAACTTTTCTTCAGTTAATTTTAGAAATTGGGAAATCCTTAATAGTGATATTTTTCTATTATGCCAGTCATAGGCTGCCGAGGTAGTCAGATAAATGAATTCATCCATTATAGCACTATGCAAGTAATCTTTTACAGACTGACACAACTTGTGAAACTGCAATTATCTTCTTGCAAGAATAGCTAGTGAGTTGATATCTAAGGTGTTGACATGTAGTTAAATGGTTAAATGCTACTAGTTGTCTCTTAACTCACCAGATTTAAAGGTCTGATTTATTAGATTACAAGTGCATGTTGTTTACTTGGGTCTATAAAATGGTCTGCATGTGCCCAAGCCTTTCTCTGTGTTATTGGAGCATCACATTGCTGTATGGCTATAAAGTACATCAGTGATGTGCGATGAGGTGAGGTAGAGCCTTTCCAGTCATAATACAGCATAAGTCAGAGTTTTGATTATATAAAGCTTATGAAAAATACAAAGAATATATTATTAATATCTTCTTTGTTTTATTCTAATCATCGTTATAGTCAAAACTCTATGAAAGGTGAGGCAATGCTTCCCCGCCTACCTTCTCCGCACATCTCTGATCAAAACTCATCAAATTTCCAGCAGTATATACTGCTGCAGCTGTGTATGATGCCCACATGAAACCTTATATTATTGTAAATCTGGCTCTGGTACTATCCAATGCCTCCTAAGCTACTTACCGCACCGCACGTCCCTGCACTACTTAGCCTACGAGAGATTGATACCTTATCATATTGACTTTTGCTTGTCTTCTATCACTTGTATCAGTACTCTAGTTTTTAGTCAATGTGTGGACTAACCTCTTTGCTCACATCCACTATGCACCTACCAACTTGTAAGCGTCTGCCAATATAGAACAAGAACTAGCAGTGCATATTGGGAAAAGTGTATAATCTATTCTTATCTGTATATGTGTTTTTTTATGCACTGTTTTGCCAGAATATATGTTTTTTTTCTGCTTCATGAATGAAATCAGTGATCTGGAGGATCTATTGAGAGACTGCTAGCAAGCATTTATTTATTTGTAATACTTGCTGTTTATTTTTCAATTGAGGATTGCTTCCCTGCAATAAATATCACATTTCCAATTCTACATTACTCGCACACATCCATTTAGTGATATATTCCAATTTTGGCATGACATTTGGAATTAAATATCAACACTAAGGAGAAATCTTATACTGCCCTTTCACTGGAAAAAAAATACTTATTTCTAAAATGGTTAAAAAAACAACACATATTGTAGTTTTGTAAATTCCACATTAAATCCATAATCCGTGAGACGATATGTACTCGTTTACATAGAAATGACTGATCCCAGTGATAAACATAATTTCCATGAATATGTAATAAGGTAATTCAGCCTCATTTACATATACACTGGCAGTTGTTAGCTATTTGGTTCTTCTTCAAAACATCAATGTCAGCTTTAACAGGTACAAATGTTGGTAAAAGTTGTCCTTCCTGGAAACAAAAAGTGACCACACAGAGCTACAGCACAGATGTAACCAAGCTCAGATTAGCTGCGACTAGGCGTGACTGCGACTAATTTGCCGCATTTGTTTGCACTCACAATCCATAGTCTTTACATTACAAATAGTCACCAACCAACAGTCACCCCTCCCCAATAGATTGTTAGCTCCTCAGAGCAGGGCCCTCTTTCCTCTTGTTATCTAAGCCCTCGTCTCAACACATTTCACTCACAGCTCTCCCCCACTCAACGACCATTTTTATCCTGCTAGTAAAGGCTCATCTCCATCTATGACCACCAGCCTCTAGTAGTACGATGATCACTACCTCAATACTTACATCTTAGCTGTACTATGTCTTGAGAATGTGTGGTGCTCTGTTATCTGTACTCTATTTCTGTTATTTATTTACTGTAATGAAATGTTTTGTCCCCTGTACTGTCCTTTGTACGGCGCTGCGAAACACATGTGGCGCCTTATAAATAAAATTTAATAATAATAATAATAACCAGGGCGCAGCTAGTTGCACCCATGATGAGTGCGCCCATGCATACACATTGCGGGTAAGCTGAGCCTGGCTACATCTGTACTATGACATTACAGTACATTGCTTCCTCTATAGGAAATATAAAATGTATACAAGCTATATTTACTGTACATCTAGCTAAGTAGGTCCAGAGTTTAATCCAGCAAAGGTATACTGATCGATACTGTAATTACATGCTATCCCAGTGGTTTCCAAACTTTTTTTGAATCACAGCGCCCTAGAATATCAGAATTTTTTTCACGGCACCCCTAGGCCAAAAATTTCTTATTGAGAAAATTAGAAAGAAATATTACATTAGGTAGATTGCGTTTATATGTCATCCTTAGGGTCAGTTGTGTGGTGAGGGACAAGATTTGCTTCTGTTTGGCCACA
Organism: Pseudophryne corroboree; assembly: GCF_028390025.1. Taxonomy (NCBI): domain Eukaryota; kingdom Metazoa; phylum Chordata; class Amphibia; order Anura; family Myobatrachidae; genus Pseudophryne; species Pseudophryne corroboree. The sequence continues at coordinate 367,280,943 of NC_086449.1, forward strand.
TATTTTATGACTGGCAGCCACCAGCACTGGTTTTGCCTGTTATATTGACCATGAATAATTTGAATTGGTCCTGGACAACCAACCCAGGGCACCCCTGCAAGTGTCCCGAGGCACCCCAGGGAGCCACGGCACACAGTTTGGGAACCTCTGTGCTAACCATTAAAACAGCTTACCTGGCTGATCCTGCCTGTAGCATATGCTTATCTCAAAGTTTAAGCCGTGCACATGTAAGTACACACAGCTATTACAGTGAAACTGTGAATGGCTCGTGAAATCATTATTCTATAATACTGTATCTATATTCCATAGACAAAAAACCTTACGGTTTCACACGTCCCATTAAGTCTTCTTAGACATGATCGAAATTTCAGAAACCTGTTGTAACTCTTCCACTCAAACTCCAAAAAGCAATGAAATTCCGATCATTAAGGCTGACGCCTTAATGGACGTGTTCCTTGCGCAATACAGATATGGTATGCCATCACAGCCTGTGGGTAAGTGCAGATTCAGCACTCTCACAGAGTGACATTGCTGTCACTCACACAATGGTGGAGCTGCTAATTCACAGATTTGTGTGCTCATTGGAATACACACATGCAGTCTATGCAACTGAAGGTCTGAGCGGAAGACAAAGCTGCTCGGATGAGGTAAGAGTGTTGTTGGTTGGAGGGAGGAGACAGAGCATTGTGGATGGGGGAACAAAAGTGTGTGGCTAGGGGGAAGACTAAGCAGCATTGATGGGGGGTGACAAAGAAACACGGGATAATTCAGACTGCAGCGATCGCAGTCTGAATTAGTTTGTGGGGTGCGAATGCGCAATGGCTGCACTGTGCGTGCGTACCCGGGAGCCCAGTGGGGGGAGGGCCTGACTTGCGGGGCGGACTATCCCTGTGCTGGGCATCCCGCCGCATGTCAGAGTAAATGATTGTAGATGTGCTAAATTTGGCACATCTACAATCAACTCTGAATTACCCCCACAGATGGGGGGGAGGTAAGACAGATGGGGGAAAGACAGTGGCACAGATGGTGGGGAGACAGCTGCATGGATGGGTGGACAGTGCCGTGTGGATGAGGGGGAAAAAGCAGCACAGATGTGGGAGGGGTAAGAGCAGTATAGATGGAAAGAAACGGCATGGATGAGGAAGGCAGAGCAGCATAGATGAGGGGAATACAGTCCCAACATCGGAGGGGATAAGTATTTTTACCTCCCCTTGGGGGGTGGCAGCTAGGCCTAATCCTTGGGTGGGTTGGATAGGGCAATCCCCCTCCCACCCCAATAGTGACCCACGAAACTTACCTTCAGGATGACAGCTATATGAATAGGGTAAGAGTGGTGTGGATAGGGGGTAGATCAAGCAGCAAGTATGGGAAGGGAGACATCGGTGCAGATGGGTTAAAAACACTGGCACGGATGGGTAGAAAACTGGTTCAGATGGGAGAGAAGACAGTGTGCTATGTATTGGAGGAGGCAGAGTGACGTTGAAGAAGGAAACACTGAGCAGCACAGAGAGAAGGAAACGGTGGTACAGACAAGGCACAGGTGGGGAAAGACAGATGGTACAGATAAGTTAGTACAGACTAGCACAGATGGGAGAACATAGCAGTAGGGATTGGGGAAGACAGAGCAGCATGGGGGTGTATAGGGGAAGTAAGTGTAGATGCATTGACCGTAGATGGGGTATTATAGTTTTAGCAATTAACCAAGATGTTTGAAGGAGCTAAATGTGTATACTAAGTGAGATGGATGTATGGAGTTAGAAGGATGTTGTAACAAGGTGGGATTGTTGTGGTGACTGAATGGGATGGTTGTGGGCACTGAGTGGGATGGGTGCACCACAAAACTGCTCAGACCTTCAGTTGCATAGACTGCATGTGTGTATTCCAATGAGCACACAAATCTGTGAATTAGCAGCTCCACCATTGTGTGAGTGACAGCAATGTCACTCTGTGAGAGTGCTGAATCTGCACTTACCCACAGGCTGTGATGGCATACCATATCTGTATTGCGCAAGGAACACGTCCATTAAGGCGTCAGCCTTAATGATCGGAATTTCATTGCTTTTTGGAGTTTGAGTGGAAGATTTACAACAGGTTTCTGAAATTTCGATCATGTCTAAGAAGCCTTAATGGGACATGTGAAACCGTAAGGTTTTTTGTCTATGGAATTTCATCGCTTTTTAAAAAAACAAAATTTTTATTTTTTTATTCAGAAATGTAAAATTTCACTGTAAGAATAAACATTTGATTTTTTAAAAGTTTAATGAAAATGTTCGTATAACATCACTGTTCTGTGCAAAATTATTTTATTCACCAAACCGAATTGTTTAAGGTCCGTACACACTTAACGATTTAATGAGCGACGTCACTCATTTTCCCCCTCCTTGAGCGACGTCGCTCGTTTTATCGTTAAGTGTGTATGCCGCCAGCGACGAACGATGTGCGGCCCCGCGGGTCGGCAACAATTGTCGCTGACGGTAGGGCATGCATGAAGGATGTGGACTGTCGTCCACGACCTTCATGCAGGGCTGGCGGGGGCGTGACGTCACTGAGCGATATGAGCGGTCATATCACTCAGTGTGTACAGTCGGCCGCCGGCCAGCCCGGGAGGGGGAAACATTAGACGATGTCGCTCACAGGGCGACATCGTTTAATGTGTATGGGCTTTTAGACTTTGGTCAAAATATTTTGCTGCCTTTGCAGCTGATGCAGGGAGGGGGGTAGGCGGCAGCAGCCTGTGACTGAGGCTGGAGGTAGGCGTGAAATGCATTGCTTGTACGTGTGAGTGCATGGTGTCAGGTGCTGTGCGTGTATATGTGTGTGTGTGTGTGTGTGTGTCAGGTCCTGTGTGTGTGTGTGTGTGTGTGTCAGGTGCTGCGTGTATATATGAGTGTGTCTGATGGTTCGTGTGTATGCGTCAGCTGCCGCACGTGTGTGTGTGTGTCAGGTGTTGCGGGTGTATATGTGTGTGAGTATCAGGTGCTCCGCGTGTGTACAAGTGTATGTCTGGTGCTGTGCATGAATACGTATGTCTGTGTCTGAGTGTGCGTCAGGTGCTGCGCGTGTACATGAGTGTGCATTAGGTGCTGCGCGTGTACATGAGTGTGCGTCAGGTGCTGCGTGTGTACATGAGTGTGCATTAGGTGCTGCGCGTGTACATGAGTGTGCGTCAGGTGCTGCGTGTGTACATGAGTGTGCGTCAGGTGCTGCGCGTGTACATGTGTGTGCGTCAGGTGCTGCACATGTCTATGTGTGTGTGAGTAAGGTGCTGCGTGTGTATGTGTGTGTCAGGTGCTGCGTATGTATATTAGTGTGTCTGATGGTGTGCGTGTATATGTATGTGTCAGGTGCTGCGTGTATATGTATGTGTCAGTTGCTGCGTGTGTATGTGTGTGTCAGGTGCTGCATGTTTATTTTATTGTGTCTGATGCTACGTGTGTGTGTGTGTCAGGTGCCGCACGTGTATATGTGTGTGTGTCAGGTGTTGCGCGTGTATGTGTGTGTCAGGTGCCGTTCCCCTTCTTCCCATCCCAGCTCTCTCTGTAGAATACAGCTCTGCACCCAGAGAGAGGGAAAGACCAAGGGGCTGATCACTGCACTGCTCACTTTTTGGTCATGAGTTCGGCCTCCTGTTTCTTCCAGTGCTGTGTTCCTGCAGCCCAGCCCTCCCTGTTGTGCCAGAGAATCAGCCCTTCCTTCCCCAGCCAGAGAGAGAGCCCAAGGCAGAGACACTCTTCCTGTAGCTGGCCTACCCCCAGTACTTCAGCACTGGCCATGCCGCAGTCAACAAAGGAGACCAGCAGGGGTTTCTGGCAGCATCCGCTGTGGCCGCAGCTTGATCGGGGAGGCCTGCAGTGTCTGAGGTGGGCAGCACTTCCTCCGCCGCTGTCACCTTCCCCTGCCGGAGAGAAAGCCAGAGACATACCCTTCCCGCAGCTGGGCTACCCCTAGTACCTCAGTGCTGGCCAGGCAGAAGTCTATGGAGGGGACCGGCAGGGGTTTCGGGCAGCAGCGGCCACAGCCAGATCAGGGAGGCCTGCAGGGTCAGAGCTGGGCAGCACTTCCACCAACACTATCACCTCTGTGCTGGGCATGTACACCAGTCCGTACGGACGGAGGTGTCCACAACAGGCAGCAGTATAATGAGTCAGACAAACTCATTACACGCTGCCCACTGCTGCGCTGCGTGCCCTCAATGGAGGAAGCCTAGATGCGGTCCCCAGCGGCAGCGAGGTAGAAGGGTGATCACATCACCCTTCAACCCGGCACCTCACAATCAGCTGGGGATCTGCAGTAGCTTCATCTCTCTCTTCCTCTCCCTCTCTGACAGCACAGCAGCCCCTCTGGGTCCCATGTAGCTCTGCCCCCCTGCTCACAGTTCACTCGGCCTCTACTGATTAAAAAGAAAATAAGAGCCTGACCTGCTGCTCAGATGCGAGGAGGGGACGGGCGGTAGGTCCTCTGTGAGTGCACTACACAGTCAAAATTAACTCGAACTCCTCACAACAGTGTGGCCTGCGGGCGACGTCAGACGCCAATTTGGGTGTGCTTGCCGCACTACCTGCCCATCAAGCCCAACGTGGGGCCATGGTGCCAGCCCCGCCCAGAGTACGGATTCCATTTTGTATTAGGAATCCTATAACAGCATTCCGACATCCTTCCCTATGACGCTGCCATCCATACATCCGTACACTGCCGCTCTCATACATCCGTACACCATCACTCTCATACATCCGCACACTGCCGCTCTCACACAACTGTACACTGCTGCTCTCATACATCCATACACTGCCGCTCTCATACATCCGGACACCGCCACTCTCATACATCCGCACACTGCCGCTCTCACACAACTGTACACTGCTGCTCTCATACATCCATACACTGCCGCTCTCATACATCCGTACAACCCCGCTCTCATACATCCGTACAACCCCGCTCTCATACATCCGCACACTGCCGCTCTTATACATCCGCACACTGCCGCTCTCATACATCCGCACACTGCCGCTCTCATACATCCGTACAACCCCGCTCTCATACATCCGTACAACCCCGCTCTCATACATCCGCACACAGCCGCACTCATACATCCACACACCACCGCACTCATACATCCACACACCACCGCACTCATACATCCACACACCACCGCAGTTATACAGCCGTACACTGCCGCTCTCATATAGCCGTACACTGCCGCTATCATACAGCCGCACACTGCCGCTCTCATACAGCCATACACTGCCACTCTCATACAGCCGTACAACCCGCTCTCATACATCCGCACACTGCTGCTCTCATACAGCCGCACACCGACGCAGTTATACAGCCGTACACTGCCGCACTCTTACAGCCGCACACTACCGCACTCTTACAGCCGCACACTGCCGCACTCTTACAGCCGCACACTGCTGCATTCTTACAGCCGCACACTGCTGCACTCTTACAGCCGCACACTGCTGCACTCTTACAGCCGCACACTGCCGCTCTCATACATCCGTACAACCCCGCTCTCATACATCCGTACAACCCCGCTCTCATACATCCGCACACTGCCGCTCTCATACATCCGCACACTGCCGCTCTCATACATCCGCACACTGCTGCACTCATACATCCACACACCACCGCACTCATACATCCACACACCGATGCAGTTATACAGCCGTACACTGCCGCTCTCATACATCCGCACACTGCCGCTCTCATACATCCGCACACTGCCGCTCTCATACATCCGCACACTGCCGCACTCATACAGCCGCTCTCATACAGCCGTACAACCCCGCACTCCTACATCCGCACACTGCTGCTCTCATACAGCCGCACACCAACACGGTTATACAGCCGCACACCGTCGCAGTTATACAGCCGTACACTGCCGCTCTCATACATCCGCACACTGCCGCACTCTTACAGCCGCACACTACCGCACTCTTACAGCCACACACTGCCGCACTCTTACAGCCGCACACTGCCGCACTCTTACAGCCGCACACTGCCGCACTCTTACAGCCGCACACTGCCGCACTCTTACAGCCGCACACTGCCCACACTGCCGCACTCTTACAGCCGCACTCTTACAGCCGCACACTGCCGCACTCTTCCGCTCTCATACATCCACACACCGCCGCACACCACCGCACGCATACAGCCGCACACCATCGCACTCATACAGCCGCACACCAACGCAGTTATACAGCCGTACATTGCCGCTCTCATACATCCACACACTGCCGCTCTCATACATCCGCACACTGCCGCTCTCATACATCCGCACACTGCCGTTCTCATACATCCGCACACTGCCGCTCTCATACATCCGCACACTGCCGCTCTCATACATCCGCACACTGCCGCTCTCATACATCCGCACACTGCCGCTCATACATCCGCACACTGCCACTCTCATACATCCGCACACTGCCGCTCTCATACATCCGTACACTGCCGCTCTCATACATCCGCACACTGCCGCTCTCATACATCCGCACACTAACGCTCACATCTATACATACATAGCCTCCATACATCTACATATCCAATTCCCGCGCAAGGGAACACTGAAGTCACTATCACTTTTCCCCGGGGTGTGACCACAGCCAGCCACTACTCCGGCCACCTTCTTGTGACACCAAAATGCATCTTACCTATCATCAGGGTGGTGCTGCTGCTGGGGGCAGGTTGCTGCCTCGGTCTCCTGGTTGGTGCTGCGATTGGAGGGGGTACTGCTTCCCTGTGCTGCCACTGTCTCCCGGATCATCGTGCCGCTGGCTGAATTGCAGCTTGACGCTACTGCTGCCGGGAGTAACAGCTTCCTGACTGTTGTTGCTTGTGGCTGCCTACTGCTCATTGCCCGGGGCACAGCATAAGGACACCTTGCTGTGAGGGGCTCTGCCCACACAGATTGCTGCACCCTCTCTGATGTCAGCCGCTGCCCTCTCGTTCTCTGGGCGGCCAGTTCCAGTGTGAGGTAGGAGAGGAAGAGAACACACAGGAGAGCAGCCCTGATATATAACAGAGGTAGAAGTTCTATAGGCAGCAGAGACGGAGACCAGCCAGCCAGTCTCCCAGTGTCCTGATCACTACACGCCGCCAGCACAGCATTACAGGAGGGTCCTATAGTGCTGCCCTGAGCTAACAGGTGTGTGTACCAAGTGTACCCCGTACATTTTGCTGCGCCCTGGTGTCTCAGAGGGGTGAGGTCACCGTGCCGCTTTAGTATATGGCTTTTCCTTAGTACTGTACGTTACAGCCCTGCACTAGTAGTGGCAACTCTGCCCTATGTGAACCTGTGAGGTTATTTTCCTATTTACAGAATAACCGGGGAGAAGGCGGCCATATTGCGGCTCTCAAGTGAAGGCACTCTAGTACACCCCCTGCTGGTGGCCACTGCGCAGGCGCAACAAATTGAAATGCCCTATCTCTATAATGGGGCATATTTCTCTTAATTGAAAAAAAAACCTGTAACTTTCTGAAAAAACACAACCCCAAAAGGCACTTCACTGGGACATGCTCTATCTAATAAAACAAACCCCAAGTCTTATTTATATATATATATATGCACACACACTCATGTATATACATGCATATACATGTATACACAAATACACGTATGTACATGTTTATGCATGTATAATACACTGATAGAGTACATTATATTTATGAATTAATTGCTTCCTGATTCTGCAGCAGCATCATCAGCACCACCAGTGTTACTCACAGTCACTTCACACTGACTGCTGCATAACACATCACTTAATTTCCGGGCCGCCCGCCACCTGGTGAAGAGACATGGGAGATGAAGGACCAGCAGTGCCACGTTGAGCGGAAGTATTGTGAATTAGTTACCCACACACTCCTTGTGACACCTGCTCCCCGTCTGCCCTCCCACCCGCCGCCCAGAACCCGCACTGACAAGTAAGTCTCAGCAGAATGTGTCTGCCGGCGGCTCCCAGTCCCCCCTAGAGGAACACTGCCAGTGGTGTGGCGGCCGCGGCACACTAGGACCGAGAGACCGCAGCGGGAGGAAAGCACAGGTGGGCGGGAGGAGAGCATAGGCGGACATCACCACGTCACATCGCAAGGTGACGCCAGTCCCCCCAGTGAGGCCGCCGACGAATGCACTCAGCATAGTATTAGCAGCAGGCAGAGGGGGGGCGGGCGCAGCGGTGGTGGGAGGTACGGAAATGAGCTGCAGGCTAGGCTCCACCGATCATACACTCAGCGATCACTGTGCTACAGCAAGCGTGGCGTGCAGCGGTGCTGGACATTAGGGAGTGCCTGTGCGCACCAGGCACCCCCTGTACGCACGCTGTTGCCATATAGACCATTACATAACAATATAATTTAGTAGGTACCAAAGTTAGAACAAATTATGTAAATTAAATAATATGATTTATTACCCAATGTGATTTTAACCAGTTAAGAGTGTGTGTATATATATATTATTGTAAGGTATAACTTAAATAGGTTTGAATGTATTAGTCTTATGTTTTGAGAATTTAGTAGCATGTATTTCTGTGTGTTTTACTGCAAGATTATGGGTCATTATGTAAGAGACAGGTTTTCTCTGTGTAAGCCATATAGCCAGAATACACAATACATTGAGCATTACACAAATTCATCCCTTCCATGCCATTATTCATATCTGTATTAATCAAAGGATTAACGTCTGATCTGCGCTATACCAAGTACAATTAAATCAAAGTTTACATGATATGTAGATATATGTATACTGTATACTTGATTCACACACAGCAAATAAATAATCATAACTTGGTGGATAAAGTCAATAGGTCACCTAGCTCAGGTCTCATAATATGCAAACAGTTACTGGTATGAACAGGGTACATTGGAATTCACAATCAAAGATCTTCATACCTTTAGAGAGTACATCAACCAGCTGGCCTATTGTCCAGTTATACTGCTGGCCAGAGGCAATGATAATATAGGATCAAACGCACTATAAACAGGTCACAATCATTTATGCTAACACCCTAGGGCCTAGGCGAAATAGATCGTTTACACATCCATACAAAGGTAGATCTCTGATGGATAAAGGAATACCAAACTTTATGATCCCAAAATTCTCTACATGCTCACCACCGTGGGACGGAGTTAGCAGAGAACGTTTTATTACACTTTGGAATCTGTCAAAACCTATAATTATGTACTCCATTGGAAACTGTGGGCATATACTAGTTTTGAATTGGTAGAATATAGGATATAAGGGGCAGTCTGATAGATAGAGAGTTAGAAGGAGAGGAGGAAGGAACAAAGTCCAGAGGGAGTCAGGATCCTAAGACGGTAGCTATGAATTATGCCCTCACATATTCTTGCAAGTGTATAGTATGTGTATTAATTGTTTAAGTTTGTAAAACTGTTTGTGTTTTATGTATGTACCATGGTTAAGGAAGTTTAGATAAATTATAAGATTTATTATCATTGTGTTATCTTATCTTGTAATTTGTATCACCTATAATAAATGTACTAGACAAAATAGAGCTGGTATTCCAAGTCTTGAACTCATTTTCGGAATCACTAAAGTTATACATGAAATCTGCATATATTATATAAGGCTCTGCAAGTTGGGACAACTGACTTGTAGTCAAAGTATAGTACTTATATGTTCAATGAGCCAGGATTATATATCTCTGTAAAGTATATTTAGGCTTTGCCTGGAAATATTTCCTGGACAGTAGAGATATAGCTCCTTTAATCTGAGCCAATCACAGGTATGAAAATAGGAACGTCCACGCATTACATATTGTGTGATTGGACCAGTACTAAACATCACCCCTTTTGTTATGAGCCCACCTATTTGTAAGCCTATTATAATATATTTGCAGATATAAAATACATAAACCATTATATCAATATATGATATAATAAATATATGTTATATAAGATTCCATAAATCAATATTGGCGACCACGAATTGGACTTGTTATTACTGAATCTGATTATCTGATCTATAATATTTATGAGGAGTAGCAGATGCTATAAGCTGGCTACCAAATCTGCAGAATCACGGTGGGGATGTATCTATGAAAATTTATTACCATTGTGTAATGTCAATTTTGTATTCTGTATAACCTAGGATAAATGTGTTAGTGCAATATACGTTATTTTAACTAACATAATATCTATTAGGAAGCAGCACCAAAGGCTATAAGCCTGCTGGCAAAATACAAGATCACAGTGGAATAGGTTACAAATGAGAATAAAGAATTTAAAGGCCTAGAATAGAAAATGTGCACAGTGGAAAAGAGTATTTCCAAATAAATGTATAAATGTACCAGGTATTAGAGTTTAACCTTAAGACACCGGTCAATCTTAAGGAGAGGATACCTTCAGTACTAAAAACAAAGAATATATAAATTTAGCATTGAAATGTTAAAAATGCAAAAGTTTTCTGTAGCATTTAGAAAAATGCGCAGAACTGCGGCTCTAGAAGCCAAACAGAAATGTAAAGAAGAATCAGGTTCACGTCTTCGTAAGGCGTGCCTGACCATTAATGCAAAAATGCATTCGTTATTTAAGTCCCTTAAACAGAAAAATAAACAGAAAAAGTTTGGGGCAGAAGCGAAAAGCCTGACAGTTTGTAATCAAATTGTCAAGATCTCTGATGAAGAGATAACATCCAGCAAGCAAGCTGAGATAGAAACACCAAACAGGAATAGTGTTGAGGTATGTGAAACTCTGTACACAGAGTCTACAGGAGTCAGAAATGACTTAATCAGTCAAGATCCTAAAATTAAGGAAAGTTACATGTTGCAGGACTGCATCAATGTGCAGCGCATGGAGTCTGCTATGGTCACACAGACCACCAGCAGAACAGCCTCTGTGGTAAAGGAAGAAAGTAGCAATGTGCCGGATGTGTCTATCATCAGACAGCACATTAATGTAAAGGAGGTAGCAGCAATAGGAGATGTCCCCTATACTGTGTCTAGTAAGGGGGAAGATCATTGTAACTCAGATTATGAGTATTCTGCTGAATACACTCTCAGAGTTCCCAATGTAAATGAAGAATTTGTTATGCCCTTAGGCAAAGGTGAATTGTCAGCAGATTTAAACACTGATAGCAGCAGTACAGTGCACACAGGGGTGGGGAAGTTCCCCATGGTGAAAACTCCCATGGCAACCAGAGTTGCAAACCTTGAAATGTATTCACCTGGAAACATGTTTAAAGGGAAAATCCATGAAATTAATTCAGGAATGCATGTTTACAAACAAAGTTCCCAAACTTATGTAACCCCCACAGAGCACTCAGAGACTTCTAGTGATGGTGCAAATGTTTGCATGCTCTCAGAGAGACCACATGCAGAGTGTCATTCTGCAAACCACACACCAATTAACAATGACAAAAAGGATCACCAGGATGAAAATGTTTTTATGCCCTGGTGCCATAACCATTTTATTACAGGTGTGGAAAGACAGAAAGCCCTGGGACCTGCAATACATATTTGGCAAAGTTTAACAAGTTTCTCTCCCCACAAAAGTAGGTTTTTTCAGAAGCTCCAAGATTCTTCCAAACTAAGGAGCCACACCAAGCAGCAAACGCTATGGTTAAAGACAGTCTGGGACCAGGCTGCATCACAAGGGAGTATGGTCACAAGTGAATACGGTAGTATCATTCCTTTACTTGTTAGATCCAATGAAGCCATTGTTTGCTTTGATGTTCAAACAGCCACAGTTTCCAAATTAAACCTGCATCATATCTGCAGCGACAATTGTGCTGTCATTGACACACAATGTGACAGGAAAGATTGGCACAGGCCAGAAACAATTGTTTGTTTGTTATTCAATCGTTAAAAGACACATTTGTAAATTCTGTACCTGATAACATGCAGCAGATAGGACAGAATGCATAGCAAGCTATGTTAAATCACTGTATAAATATCTGTGATAGTCATTGTATGTATTTTTGTTTGATTCATAGTAATCCTGGCAACCTGTATACAGAATGGTGCAAGACTCCAAAAAGACTCCAATTTACAAGGGAAAAGGTCTTCATTAACCCTTTCATCGCTGCTATCCAGCAAAATCTACATAGCATCCCTAAAGACTGATATATGGACAAATCCTCAAGGAGTTTTCCAGTTTCACAAGAAAGGGGAAGGTTTTCATTAACCCTTTCATCACAAGTAATCATTTACTTGTCTTTCAAACTACATGTACACTCCCACAACAGTGTACAGCACATCTCATCACTGTGATTATACAGAACTGTCTCATCCCTTCATATACCTTAATCACATATATGTAAACATTTGTCTGAGATATATTTTATATCATTGCATATATACCTTGTAAATATTTTATGTTTTTTTTTATATATTACACAATAGATACTACCTATGCTTCCTTCGTAAAAGCTTCAAAAGTAATTAAATATCTAATACAGGATGGTATACCACGTTATAACAAATTGGGCCGAGATTATTAAGTGGGATGAATAATTCTCTTAATAAAGACTGTCACAAGTCTAAGATAATTATTTGTAGCATAACAGGGTCACTGTATATGCACATGGCTGCATATAAAATAATATTGGATGGAATTAGATATATTTAAAGCCATTCCTAAATGATATTTAATATCTGTTTGAAGCAAAATTATATTCATTTATTGTATTGATAGGATGTTACTATATACACATCAAAAGCATTTTAAATAATTATTAGTCAAAATATAGGTAGGATAGAAAACGCCTTTATATGGGTTAAACTGGTATAAGTTTATGTAAGATTGAGATGTATAAATAGGTACAAGGTAGAATAAGGAGATTTAAGACTGCATGGTAATTTATTCAGTGAGGAAATACAGAACAGAGTAGGTGTACTACTCACAGCCATTTGTGGTACTATTGCCCGAAGACAATTAAGACCTACTATTAACAAGCAAGGAAAGAAAGAAAGAAAGAAAAAAAAAAAAAAGACTGTTTCATATATGCCTGTTCTATTCAAAATCACAACCTGTTTGTGCAAAAGCAATATGGACACTGGTCACAACTGCGGCATTGGATAAACGCAAAGGAAACAGAACTGCTAAAGACTGTATAAAGACTATTACTATTACTGAGGGTCGTCACAAGTACTGAATGTTCAAGACACAGCACTCGACGTACACAGCCCTCTGCCTCAAACAGCGAAATGGCAAGCAAAGGAGCAGCTGCTACGAAGAATTCTACTTCTAGTAATGGTGCAAATGTTGCAAACGCAAGGCCATAATGCAAACGCAAGGCATCTCCAATTGCAAGCAAACCACGCAGATGACAGTCTTATCCCAGTAAATTGCTACATACAAGAACAGCAAAAATGTCCAAACGTACTGATCCAGATACAGAAAAAAGGTCTACAATTGGGCTATGGTATTCCAAATGTCTGTAGAAATTAGTTTTCCTCATGAATACTGAATAAAAACCTCAGTTTTGTCTGCTTTAGTTAAAAAGTAGAATAAGGTTAGGTAAGCTAAGAATTTTTAGAGATTTTTAAAATCATAATGGTTATTATTATTACACTTATGGTATATATTATGGTTACAACGAAAGTTATGTTTGAAGGAATATTTTGAAATGTATTTGGAAGCAATTACGCTAGTTTAATGTGTGGCCAATCAAAAGAATTTCTCATGGCCACAAGGGGGCGACTGTTGCCTTATAGGTAATTGTCTGCACTTAGTATAATATTAGGGCAATGGATATTGTCTGAATCAAAATATAATTCATTATAAATAGGCGATGTTACCATAGTGGACAGTATACTGGATATATATGGTAACATCGCCTATTTATAATGAATTATATTTTGATTCAGACAATATCCATTGCCCTAATATTATACTAAGTGCAGACAATTACCTATAAGGCAACAACGCCTATGCGCTACAACCCCCATATGCCACACTACATCACTATGCTATAGCCCTCCCATATGCTGCACTTCATAATTACACTATACCCCCCATACAACATACAACATCACCACACTACACTACACTACTCACAATAAAATTAAAACATCCCAGTTCCTCATTCTTAATGAGCTCACGTGAGTTCTCTCCCCAACGTAGCTCCAGACCAAGTAACAATGAAGACACCAGCAGCGTGTAGAGGGCAGGCCTGGTCCACTTGTCAGGAGAGAGCAGTCACTGGAGGGTAAGAACGGGGCGGGGCCTAGTCCTACAGATGGGAGAGAGCAAGGTACAGGTGTAGAAGGGGACGGCTGATGTGATGAAGGGGGCGGGGCCTATTCTTACAGGCTTTCAAAATTCGACTTTTTAAAATTCGACATTTGACAAATTCGACTTTTCTGCAATGGTACAAATGCGGCAATTCGACAAAAGTATATTCAATTGAAGTTTGTAAATTCGACAACAGTGCTTTTAAACAGTAAATTCGTCATTTTCAATCCGCCACACTTTGCTGGCGGAATCTAATAAAAAAATTTAAAAACATGTTTTTTTTGCTGTTTTTTTTTTTGGTAATAGCATATCTATTTATATTAGAAGGGATTATGTACTTAGTTTGTCTTTTTTGGAGGCACAAGTATTATTTATATATTTTTTAAAAGATTATTTTTTCATTTTTTAAATGGAATGTGAAAAACCGGAAAAAAAAATTGCGTGGGGTCCCCCCTCCAAAGCATAACCAGCCTCGGGCTCTTCGAGTCGGTCCTGGTTCTAAAAATCTGGGGGGAAAACGGACAGGGGATCCCCCGTATTTTTAAAACCAGCACCGGGCTCTGCGCCTGGTGCTGGTGCAAAAAATACGGGGGACAAAAAGAGTAGGGGTCCCCCGTATTTTTTACACCAGCATCGGGCTCCACTAGGTGGACAGATAATGCCACAGCCGGGGGTCACTTTTATACAGTGCCCTGCGGCCGTGGCATTGAATATCCAACTAGTCACCCCTGGCTGGGGTACCCTGTGGGAGTGGGGACCCCTTCAATCAAGGGGACCCCCCCCAGCCACCCAAGGGCCAGGGGTGAACCCCGAGGCTGTCCCCCCCATCCAAGGGCTGCGGATGGGAGGCTGATAGCCTTGAGAAAATTGAAAGAATATTGTTTTTTTCCAGTAGTACTACAAGTCCCAGCAAGCCTCCCCCGCAAGCTGGTACTTGGAAAACCACAAGTACCAGCATGCGGGAGAAAAACGGGCCCGCTGGTACCTGTAGTTCTACTGGAAAAAAAATACCCAAATAAAAACAGGACACAGACACTGTGAAAGTATAACTTTATTTCACACCTGCCGACACACACATACTTACCTATGTTGACACGAAGCAGTCGGTCCTCTTCTCTAAGTAGAATCCACGGGTACCTGAAAATAAAAGATAATTATACTCACCTGATCCAGGTTCCAGATTAAATCCACGTACTTGGCAAAACAACAAACCGAACACCCGGACCAGATGGACTGAAAGGGGTCCCATGTTTACACATGGGACCCCTTTCCACGAATGCAGACATCCGAATCTCGCGAGAATCCAGACAGCGGGATGATGACGTTCGGGCGCGCTCGGGTTAGCCGAGCAAGGCGGGAAGGTTCGAACCTGCCTCGGACCCGTGTAAAATGGGTGAAGTTCGGGGGGTTCGGATTCCGACAAACCGAACCCACTCATCACTAGTATGTACGTGTGTGTCAGGTGCCGTGCGCATACGTACATGTCAGTGCCGTGCGTGCACGTACGTGTGTGTCAGGTGCCGTGCGTGTACGTACGTGTGTGTCAGGTGTCGTGCGTGTACGTGTGTGTGTGTGTGTGTGTCAGGTGGCGCGTACCTACATGTGTGTATGTCAGGTGCTGTGCATGTGTGTACGTACACGCGTGTATGTGTCAGGTGCCGCGCGTGTACGTGTGTGTGTGCCAGGAGCCGTGCGTGTACATGCGTGTGGGTGTCAGGAGCCGCGCGTATATGTACATATGTGTGTGTGTCAGGAGCCGCGCGTGTACGTACATGTGTGTGTTTCAGGAGCCACGCGTGTGTGTGTGTGTGTCAGGAGCCACACGTGTGCATACGTGTGTGTGTGTGTGTCAGGTGCCACACGTGTATGTACGTACGTACGTACGTACGTACGTACGTACGTACGTGTGTACGTGTGTGTGTATCAGGTGCCGCGCGTGTACGTGTGTGTGTGCCAGGAGCCGCGCGTGTACATGCGTGTGGGTGTCAGGAGCCGCGCGTATACGTACATACGTGTGTGTGTCAGGAGCTGCGCGTGTACGTACATGTGTGTGTTTCAGGAGCCACGAGTGTGTGTGTGTGTGTGTGTGTGTCAGGAGCCACGCGTGTGTGTGTCAGGAGCCACGTGTGTGCATACGTGAGTGTGTGTGTCAGGTGCCACACGTGTACATACGTGTCAGGTGCCGAGCGTGTACGTGTGTGTGTGTCTGTGTGTGTGTGTGTGTCAAGTGCCGCGTGTGTACGTACGTACGTACGTACGTACGTACGTACGTACGTATGTGTGTGCCTGGAGCCGCGCATGTACATACATGTGTGTGTGTGTGTGTCAGGTGCTGTACGTGTATGTGTGTATCTCAGGTGCTGCATTTGTATGCGTCAGCTGCCACGTGGGTGTCAGGTGTTGAGCGTGTATGTGTTTGTGTCAGGTGTCGCATCTGTATGTGTGTGACTGTCACGTGCTGCGCGTGTATGTGTGTGTCAGGTGCTGCATGTATATATGTGTGTGTTAGGTGCTGTTCATGTATGTGGGAGTGGCAGGTGCTGCATGTGTATATATGTGTGAGTGGCAGGTGCTGAGTGTGTATACGAGTGTGTGTGAGGTGCTGCGAGTGTATGTGTGTGTTAGGTGCTCTGAGTGTATATGATTGTGTGTCAGGTGCTGTGCGTGTGTGCGTTAAATGCCACATGTATATATGTGTGTCAGGTGCTGCCTGTGTGTGTGTGTGTGTGTGTGTGTGTCAGGTGCTGCATGTCTGTAAGTGTGTGGGTGTGTCAGGTGCTGCATGTCTGTGTGTGTGGGTGTGTCAGGTGCTGCATGTCTGTGTGTGTGTGTGTGTCTGTCAGGTGCTGCATGTGTGTGTCAGGTGCTGCATGTCTGCGTGTGTGTGTCAGGCGCTGCATGTCTGCGTGTGTGTGTCAGGCGCTGCATGTCTGTGTGTCAGGTGCTGTGTGTGTGTGTGTGTCAGGTGCTGCGTGTGTGTGTCAGGTGCTGCGTGTGTGTGTGTGTGTCAGGTGCTGCGTGTCAGCGTGTGTGTGTGTCAGGTGCTGCGTGTCTGCGTGTGTGTGTGTCAGGTGCTGCGAGTCTGCGTGTGTGTGTCAGGTGCTGCGTGTCTGCGTGTGTGTCAGGTGCTGCGTGTCTGCGTGTTTGTGTGTCAGGTGCTGCGTGTCTGCGTGTGTGTCAGGTGCTGCGTGTGAGTATGTCAGGTGCTGCGTGTGAGTGCGTGTGTCAGGTGCGTGAGTGTGTGTGTCAGGTGCGTGTGAGTGTCAGGTGCGTGTGAGTGTGTGTGTGTCAGGTGCTGCGTGTGCGTGTGTGTCAGGTGCTGCGTGTGCGTGTGTGTCAGGTGCTGCGTGTGTGTCAGGTGCTGCGTGTGTGTGTGTCAGGTGCAGCGTGTGTGTGTGTGTCAGGTGCAGCGTGTGTGTGTGTCAGGTGCTGCGTGTGTGTGTGTCAGGTGCTGGGTGTGTGTGTGTGTGTGTGTCAGGTGCTGCGTGTATGTGTGTCAGGTGCTGCGTGTGTGTGTCAGGTGCGTGAGTGTGTGTGTGTCAGGTGCGTGAGTGTGTGTGTGTCAGGTGCGTAAGTGTATGTGTGTCAGGCGCTGCGTGTCTGTGTGTGTCAGGCGCTGCGTGTCTGTGTGTGTCAGGCGCTGCGTGTCTGTGTGTGTCAGGCGCTGCGTGTCTGTGTGTGTCAGGCGCTGCGTGTCTGTGTGTCAGGCGCTGCGTGTGTGTGTCAGGTGCTGCGTGGGAGGGGGGGGGGCGGACACACAGCAGGGAGGGGAGGGTGGCCGGACACAGCGGGAGGAGTGGGGGTGGGCGAATACACAGCAGGGGAGGGGAGGCGGCCGGACACACAGCAGGGAGGGGGGGGGTGGGTGGCCGGACACACAGCAGGGAGGGAGGGAGGGAGGAGGGGGCGGCCGGACACACAGCAGGGCGGGCGGGGGGGGATGGACGGACACACAGCAGGGAGGGAGGGAGGGCGGGGGGGGATGGACGGACACACAGCAGGGAGGGGGGGGCGGACACACAGCAGGGAGGGGGGCGGACACACAGCAGGGAGGGAGGGGGGGCGGACACACAGCAGGGAGGGAGGGGGAGGGGAGGGGAGGGGGGGAAGGAGGGAAGGGGGCGGCCGGACACACAGCAGGGCGGGCGGGCGGGGGATGGGCGGACACACAGCAGGGAGGGCGGGGGCACGGGGGGGGAGAAACACAGCAGGGAAGGCGGGGGGGGAGAAACACAGCAGGGAGGGCGGGGGGGGGGAGAAACACAGCAGGGTGGGCGGGGGGGGAGAAACACAGCAGGGAGGGCGGGGGGGGGAGAAACACAGCAGGGAGGGCGGGGGGGGAGAAACACAGCAGGGAGGGCGGGGGAGAAACACAGCAGGGAGGGCGGGGGGGGGGAACACAGCAGGGAGTGCGGGGGGGGAGAGAAACACAGCAGGGCGGGAGAAACACAGCAGGGAGGGAGGGCGGGGGGGGGGGAGAAACACAGCAGGGAGGGCGGGGGGGAGAAACACAGCAGGGAGGGCGGGGGGGGGTTGGAGAAACACAGCAGGGAGGGCGGGGGGGGTGGGGGGGGAGAAACACAGCAGGGAGGGCGGGGGGGGAGAAACACAGCAGGGAGGGCGGGGGGGGGGGAGAAACACAGTAGGGAGGGCGGGAGAAACACAGCAAGGAGGGCGGGGGGGGGAGAAACACAGCAGGGAGGGCGGGGGGGGGGGAGAAACACAGCAGGGAGGGCGGGGGGGAGAAACACAGCAGGGAGGGCGGGGGGGGGAAGAAACACAGCAGGGAGGGCGGGGGGGGAGAAACACAGCAGGGAGGGCGGGGCGGGGGGGGGGAAACACAGCAGGGAGGGCGGGGGGGGGGGGAGAAACACAGCAGGGAGGGCGGGGGGGGAGAGAAACACAGCAGGGGGGGTGAGAAACACAGCAGGGAGGGCGGGGGGGGAGAAACACAGCAGGGAGGGGGGGAGGGGGAGGGGAGGAGAAACACAGCAGGGAGGGGGGGAGGGGGAGGGGGAGGGGGGGGAATCACAGCAGGGAGGGCGGGGGGGGAGAAACACAGCGCAGGGGGGGAGAAACACAGCGCGGGGGGAGGGGGAATCACAGCGCGGGGAGGGGGGAGAAACACAGCAGGGAGGGCGGGGGGGGGAGAAACACAGCAGGGAGGGCGGGGGGGGGGGAAACACAGCAGGGAGGGCGGGGGCACGGGGGGTGGGGTGGGGAGAAGCACAGCAGGGGGACACTGCCAGCAGCACCCCGTCAGGAGCGACAGTAGCGAGCAGCCCACGGCACCACAGGCAGAGGAGACGCAGGCAGCCACCAGGGGCGGTCCGGCTGGCGGCCGCGCACACAGCGGGAGGGAGGGCACAGCCGGGAGGGGAGGGTGGCCAGACACGCAGGGAAAAGAAGCAGGGTACACAGTGGGGGGCTGCCTGACAATACTCACCCAGCGGTGTGCAGCTCCGGCGATCTCCTCCCGCTTCATGGACCTCAGTGACAGCCTCACACGCCGGGAACCGCTGGCTGTCCTCCTGCAGCTCCACGTGACTCCTTCCCTCTCCTCGTGCCCAACTGCCAGTGTATAGGTTACTACAGCTACTCTCTGTACACCCCCTGCTGGTGGCCACTGCGCAGCCGCAACAAATTGAAAAGCCCTATCTTTATAATGGGGCATATTTTACTTAATTAAAAAAAATATATAACTTTCTGAAAAACCACAACCCCAAAAGGCACTACACTGGGGCATACTCTATCTAATAAAACAAACCCCAAGTCTTTCTTTGTCCTCTATCCTGAGTTATGCCTTCCCAAAAAAATTCTCATTCACTATATGGGAAAACGTTGTCAAAATGCCAACAAGGAAGTAGCAGAAAAAAACTGACAGTTGGAACTTTAGGTTACTCCCAATTCCTCATTTTTTATTATTTTGCCCTGAAATTTGGCATGCAGCACCGGGTGACGATTCTACGCTCCCATGCCAAATTTCAGCTCAGTACGTCCAATCAGTTTTGAGGTGTAGCCCCTCAAACACCATGCCCCCATCTCAGAAGTTCTCTATGGGAGAATTCCGTTTGTTCGATTCAGCCTTAATATAAGGGCACGACCGTGCCCTTATAATAATAAATGCTACATATCAAAGCTTGGAGAGAGATAAAATGAAGCAAGATAAAGTACCAACAAATCAACCTCTAACTGTAGTTTTTCAAACACAGCCTGTAACATGGCAGTTAGGGGCTGATTGGATAGTACTTTATCTCTCTCCACTTTATCTCTTTCCAAAGTTTGATACATCTCCTCCTACGTTAGCACAATGAGGAGTAGAGTGAAAGGCGCTTCAACTAGTAAAAGCTGCCCCTATAATTACTTGGAGTCTATCCCAATGAACTCCCAAAAAAGTTAAATGAAGTATATAGGTGGTATTATAGTATGGTGCTGCTTGTATAGTCACATTGAATGTGATAGGGACTATAGTTTGTTTGATAGAAATGAGCAAATGTCTTCTATAACTTGATGTTTCTTCAATTGGTGAATTTTGTCAATTTATGGGTGTCGTTATTTTGATTGTAATATGTGAGCTTTTATCACCTAACATCATGGGCAGGATGTAATGCCGCCCAAGTTCGGCGACCGTGCGGGATGCCGTCTGAACTCGGACATTTCTGTAAAGGGGCAATCACTTACAAGGCAAAACCAAGTGATTACTGGCTTAGAAAAAGCCACATATGTTTAACACTTAAGTATAGTTACCTACATTTTCCCAATGCACCCCTAGCCCTCCGTTCCCGCAGCCTAAGCCTAACACCCCTCCTTCCCTGCAGCCTAACCCTTCCTGGTGGTGCCTAAACCTAACCACCCCTATACCGCAGCCTAAACTTCCCCTCCCCCCCATCCCTGAAAACTAAACCTAACCCCCCTCCCTCAAGCCTAACCCTAAACCTCCTCCAGCAGCTTAATCTAACCTCCCTTCCCCCGCGGATTACCTCTCCGGCAGCCCAGTAAACCCTCGTTCGGGATTCCGGGATTGTGATCCTAGTTGGGATGCCAGCGCCGGCATTCCGAGCAGTGTCGGGATTCCAGCATCGGTATTTCTACTGCCGGGCTCCTGACTGCCGGGATCTGGTTAGCCAACAGTCTGTGACACATATTATCTATTACCAGCCAAGCAGGAAAATGCAGAAGCAAGTCCTTTTAACAAGTCTAAAGGTTTATTATGCAAGTTATCCAACAACCAGGCAATGAAAATACCAAAGCAAGTCCATTTAGCAAGTCCAGAGGTCTGTTTTACAGCAGATGGGACTTGTAGCAGAGATGGAATCTAACTACTGTAGCAGAGCCATAAGTAGGGGTGATGCGAGTGGTGCTGTCACATAGAACACAGGGCCCAGAGGGCAGAACCCTCACTGTCCCGCAACCTTCCCTAATGTATCACGCCAACTCCTCCCCAGCCTTCTTCCTACTGACCAGTACACCTCCTCCTCAACGTGCTGCCTCCTTCTCCATGCAACCTCCTTCTCCTCCCTCTTCTTTGCCATGCTCAGGGCTGGCGCTACCATTGCGAGTAATGTGCCACATTGAAAAGGGTGCTGGTCCCATTGTCAGGAATGATGCAGTGCACTGTGTTAAACCTGCTGCAATGTTTTCAATGTAAACTCCAAACTACTGTATACTTGCTCTATTTATTTTAATTAAGTTGGATGAAGAAAAAAAAGAGGTGCAATGAGGTAGCTGTATGCCTAAGCTAAGCGACAGAAGTGTGCGGCACAAACACCTGGCCTATCTAGGAGTGGCACTGCAGTTGCAGACAGGATAGCACTTAAAAAAAACTAGGCCCCAAACAGCACATCATGCATGCAAAGAAGAAAAAGAGGTGCAATGAAGTAGCTGTATGACTAAGCTAAGCGACACAAGTGTGCGGCACAAACAACATGGGATGTGCTGGAATATGCCCAGATGTAATACACGCACAATATTGGTGGCACAGGAGAGTGTATTCCTAAACCACACACGCACACACGCGCACACACACACACACACACACACGACAAAGCTTGTAAAATTAATTTGGATAATAATAACCCTTTTATTTGGAGCTATTAGAATAATATGCAGCACAATCGAGCGTACCCCTACACCACACAGGGCAAACCCTGTAAAAATTATTTGGATAATATAAGTAATGTATATAACTCTTTTATTTGGAGTAAATAATATACAGCACAGGACACCACCACCGGACTTATGGCAGCACAAGACACCACCACTGGACTGATGCAGCATAAGACAGCACCACTGGACTTATAAGGCAGTACCCCTGAACTTATACGGCAGTACCCCTGGAGTGGTACGGCAGTGTCAGACAGGATGGCACTTTAAAAAACTAGTTCCCAAACAGCACATGATGCAAAGAAGAAAAAGAGGTGCAAGATGGAACTGTCCTTGGGCCCTCCCACCCACCCTTTTGTTGCATAAACAGGACATGCACACTTTAACAAACCAATCATTTCAGCGACAGTATCTGCCACACGACTGTGGCCGAAATGACTGGTTTGTTTGAGCCCCCACCAAAAAAGAAGTAATCACATCTCTCCTTGCACAAACTGGCTCTACAGTGGCAAGATGTCGTCCTCATCCTCCGATTCCTCACCCCTTTCACTGTGTGGGATCCGGTCTGAAGATTGACACTGTCTAGGTCGACAATGCTTAGGTCGACAGGGTTGGAATGTCGACAGGGTTTCTAGGTTGACATGTGCTAGGTCGAAAGGTCAAAAGGTCGACATGAGTTTTTAAAAAATTTTTTCTTTTTTTTGAACTTTTTCATAGTTAGCGATCCATGTGATCCGTGCGAAGCGGTAGCAGATGCGGTAATCTGTGCCGTGCGAAGCGGTAGCAGAGCGAGGCACCTTGCCAAAAGCATGGCGAGCGAAGCGGTCACTCTACGAAGAAAACGACACCCAAAAAAACCCTGATGTCGACCTTTTGACCTGTCGACCTAGCACATCTCGACCTAGAAACCCTGTTGACCTTCCAACCCTGTCGACTTAGTGATTGTCGACCTATAGTGGTTGACCTAAACATTGTCAATCTAATGATCCACACCCCACTGTGTACATCCTCCTCCTCACAGAGTATTAATTCGTCCCCACTGGAATCCACCATCACAGGTCCCTGTGTACTTTCTGGAGGCAATTGCTGGTAAAGGTTTTCCTGGAGGAATATATAATTCATTTTGATGAACATAATCTTCTCCACATTTTGTGGAAGTAACCTCCTATGTAGATCTCTGACAAAACACTCTTTCGGAGTACACACTGGAGGGGCAGCAACTTAGGTAAAATAAAGCCAGTATGTGCAAGGGTATCCAAATTGCCTTTTTCCTGCCAGTATACATACAGACTGTCTGACATGCCTACTTGGATGCTGTCACTCATATAATCCTCCACCATTCTTTCAATAGTGACAGAATCATATGCAGTGACAGTAGACATGTCAGTAATCATTGGCAGGTCCTTCACTCCGAACCAGATGTCAGCACTCGCTCCTGACTGCCCTGCATCACCACCAGCAGGTGGGCTAGGACATCTTATCCTTTTCCTTGCTGCCCCAGTTGTTGAGGGGTCACGTTCCGCTTGACTTGACAATTTTCTCACCAACAGGTCTTTGCACCTCTGCAGACTTGTGTCTGCTGGAAAAAGAGATACAACATAGGCTTTAAACCTAGGATCGAGCATGTTGACAAAATGTAGGGCTCTGATTTCAACAGATTGACCACCCTTGAATCCTGGCAAAGCGAATGAAGGGCTTCATCCACACGTCCCACATACTTTGCAGAATAACTCCGCCTTAGCTCCTTCTTCAATTTCTCCAGCTGCTTCTGCAAAAGCCTGATGAGGGGAATGGCCTGACTCAAGCTGGCAGTGTCTGAACTGACTTCATGTGTGGTAAGTTCGAAGGGTTGGAGAACCTTGCACTAGATGGAAATCATTCTCCACTGCGTTTGAGTCAGGTGCATTCCCCCTCCTTTGCCTATATCGTAGGTGGATGTATAGGCTTGAATGGCCTTTTGCTGCTCCTCCATCCTCTGAAGCATATAGAGCGTTGAATTCCATCTCGTTACCACCTCTTACTTCAGGTGATGGCACGGCAGGTTCAGGAGTGTTTGCTGGCGCTCCAGTCTTCGGCACGCGGTGACTGAATGTCAAAAGTGGGACGCAATTTTTTGGGCCACTGACAGCATCTCCTGCACGCCTCTGTCATTTTTCAAAATCTTCTGCACCAATAAATGAATTGTATGTGCAAAACATGGGACATGCTGGAATTTGCCCATATGTAATGCATGCACAATATTGGTGGCGTTTTCCGATATCACAAATCCCCAGGAGAGTCTAATTGGGGTAAGCCACTTTGCGATGATGCCCTCAGTTTCCGTAAGAGGTTGTCAGTGGTGTGCCTCTTATGGAAAGCGATGATACATAGCGTAGCCTGCTTAGGAACGTTTTGGTGTTTGCAAGATACTGCTACTGGTGCAGCAGCTGTTTTTGCTGCAGGAGGCAATACATCTACCCAGTGGGCTGTCACAGTCATATAGTCCTTAGTCTGCCCTGTTCCACTTGTCCACATGTCCATGGTTAAGTGGACAGTGGGTAAAACTGCATTTTTTAGGACATTGAGGACACTTTTTCTGACGTCTCTGTACATTCTTGGTATCGCCTGCCTAGTGAAGTGGAACCTATTATCAATTCTCTAAGTCCCACTGAACTAATGGTGGATACCGGACCACGTCTAACACCAATATAGCTGTTAAGGCCTCAGTTATCTGCTTTGCAATAGGATGACTGCTGTCATATTTCATCTACCTCACAAAGGACTGTTGGACAGTCAGTTGATTATTGGAAGTAGTATATGTGGTCTTCTGACTTCCCCTCTAGGATGATGATCGACTCCCAGCAGCAACAAAACCAGCGGCAGCAACAGCAGCAGCAGGCGTACCACTCAAGGATCCTCTGGAGGAATCCCAGTTAGGAGAGGACTCCTCAGTCTTGCCAGTGACATGGCCTGCAGGACTACTGACGTTCCTGACTGAGGAGGAAGTTGACGTTGAGGGGGTTGGTGGTGTGGCTTGCAGGAGCTTGGGTACAAGAGGAAGAAGGGATTTAGGTGTCAGTGGACTGCTTAGGATCTTACCCAAAGTTTCACAACTTGACACTGACTTCTGATGAATGCGCAGCAGGTGATGTATAAGGGAGGACGTTCCTAAGTGGTTAACGTCCTTACCCCTACTTATTACAGATTGACAGAGGCAACACACGGCTTGACACCTGTTGTCTGGATTTGTGGAGAAATAATTCCACACCGAAGAGGTGGCTTTTTTGGTATTTTTCCCAGGCATCACAATGGGCTTATTCATCCCATGGACAACATGTGTCTCCCCTGGTGCCTGATTTAAACAAACCACATCACCATCAGAATCCTCATCGTCAACTTCCTCCTTAGCACAAGCAACACCCATATCCTCATCCTGGTGTACTTCAACAGTGACATCTTCAATTTGAATATCAGAAACTGGAGTGTGGGTGCTACTTCCAGCACTTGCAGAGGGCATGCAAATGGTGGAAGGAGCCACTACTTCCCATCCAGTGTTGGGAAGGTCAGGCATCGCAACCACCAACACACTTGGACTCTCCTTGGGGATTAGTGATACCATCTTAGAATGCACAGTTCTTTGCTGTGCTTTTGGCAGCTTAACTCTTATAATTTTTCTAGTGGGAGGATGAAGGCTTCCATTGTCATGTGAAGCTGAACCACTAGTCTTGAACATAGGCCAGGGCCTTAGCCGTTCCTTGCCACTCCGTGTCGTAAATGGCATATTGGCAAGTTTATGTTTCTCCTCAGACCATTTCAATTTATTTTTTAGGGTCTTTTTACTGAACTTTGGCTTTTTGGATTTTACATGCCCTCTACTATCGCATTGGGCATCGGCCTTGGCAGACGACGTTGATGGTATTTCAACGTCTATGTCATGACTAGTGACAGCAGCTTCAGTACTAAAAGGAAGTGGTTCTTGATCTTTCCCTATTTTATCCTCCAAATTTTTGTTCTCCATTATTTTTCTGTAGTTATATAACAATATGCGGTACAGGAGAGCATACCTCTACACCACACAGTGCAAACCCTGAGTAAATTATTTTGATTAAATATTAATAACCCCTTTATTTGGAGTAAAAAATATACAGCACAGGACAGCACCACTAAATTTATATAGCAGCACCACTGGACTGGACTTATATGGCAGTACCACTGGAATTATACAGCAGTATCACTGGAATTACACAGCAGTATCATTGGATTTATACGGCAGTACCATTGGACATATACAGCAGTATCACTGGGCATTTACGGCAGTACCACTGGACTGGATTTATACAGCAGTACCACTGGATTTATATGGCAGTACCCGTATACCTAATGCTGTGTATTTACATTCACAATAGAAGGCCAGAGACCCCTTCTGCCTGGTGGTAGCACCCACGCCCACCTGTCCTATATAGTGGTTTTAATTAGGTTCCTGACATTTCTAAGACTGCGCACAGCAAGGTGATTCCAGCACAAATGTATATTGGATTATCAGATGGGGGTGCATTTCCGGGGTGTGGGTCCCCCTGGACTGTTGTGGCTGTTTTGCCTCAGGAGCGACACATATTAACACATTTTCATATTTACTTTCATCCCTATTGTGTGTTTTGTTTCAATGTAATTCATTTCCTATCTTCACTTTTCACTACTTTACCTCTCATTACTTTATCTCTCACTTCATTACCTCTCACTAATTTACCCCTGCTCTTTTCAGCAGCCTCTCTCACTGACCTATTTTCACTTTTTCACTATATATTTTTTCACTTTTACGTTGCCCTGGGGTCACTCAGCTGCTTCATTTTGGGGGGGTCCCACGCCCTTGATCTGTACCCCCCCCCCCCCAAATGTTAGGGACTTGCCCGACTAATGAGGTCACCTGGACGCGGTGGGAAAGCCGTTACTTATTGCCATAACTATGCAAAGAACCGCGCTCAAAATGCAACATTTTATTGCAATGATTATTATTAATAAATTGGTAATGTTTGAATTGTGCACCTGCAACCTTTTTCTTTGTATGCAGTTCTACTGAAAGGTCTCTGCAGGGTTGCACCTCTCATTACCGGTGTGCACCCCAGTACCCCTCCCCTGTATACCTAATGATGTGTATTTACATACACAATAGAAGGCCAGAGACCCCTTCTGCCTGGTGGTAGCACTCACGCCCACCTGTCCTATATATTGGTTTTTATTAGGTTCCTGACATTTATTAGACTGCATGCAAAGCAAGGTGAGTCCTGCACAAATGTATATTGGATTATCAGATGGGGGTGCATTTCCGGGGTGTGGGTTCCCCTGGACTGTTGTGGCTGTTTTGCCTCAGGAGCAACACATATTGGGGGTAATTCCAAGTTGATCGCAGCAGGAAATTTTTTAGCAGTTGGGCAAAACCATGTGCACTGCAGGGGTGGCAGATATAACATTTGCAGAGAGAGTTAGATTTGGGTTGGTTATTTTGTTTCTGTGCAGGTTAAATACTGGCTGCTTTATTTTTACACTGCAATTTAGATTGCAGATTGACTCACCACACCCAAATCTAACTCTCTCTGCACATGTTATATCTGCCTCCCCTGCAGTGCACATGGTTTTGCCCAACTGCTAACAAAGTTCCTGCTGCGATCAACTCAGAATTACACCCTTTAACACTTATTTTCATATTTACTTTCATCCCTATCGTTTGTTTTGTTTCAATGTAATTAATTTCCTACCTTCACTTTTCACTACTTTACCTCTCACTACTTTATCTCTCACTTCATTACCTCTCACTAATTTACCCCTGCTCTTTTCAGCAGCCTCTCTCACTAACCTATTTTCACTTTTTCACTATAGATTTGTTCACTTTTGTGTTGCCCTGGGGTCACTCAGCTGCTTCATTTTTGGGGGGTCCCGCCCCCTAGATTTGTACCCCCAAAATGTTAGGGACTTGCCCGACTAATGAGGTCACCTGGACGCGGTGGGCAAGCCGTTACTTATGGCCATAACTATGCAAAGAACCTCACTCAAAATGCAAAATTTTATTGCAATGATTATTATTAATAAATTGGTAATGTTTGAATTGTGCACCTTTTTCTTTATATATGGCATTATCACTGTACTGAATTTATATGGAAGTACCACTGGACATATACGGCAGTACCACTGGACACATACGGAAGTATCACTGGAATTATATGGCAGTACCACTGGAAATATACTACAGTATCACTGGACTGGATTTATACGCCAGTACCACTGGACTTATACGCCAGTACCACTGGAATTATATGGCAGTATCAATGGACTGGATTTATACGCCAGTACCACTGGATTTATACGGCAGTACCACTGGACATATACGGCAGTATCACTGGATTTATACAGCAGTACCACTGGACATATACGGCAGTATCACTGGATTGATACGGCAGTATCACTGGAATTATATGGCAGTACCACTAGACATATACAGCAGTATCACTGGACTGGATTTATATGCCAGTACAGCTGGAATTATATGCCAGTACCACTGGAACTATACGTCAGTATCACTGGAATTATATGGCAGTACCACTGGCATTATACAGCAGTACAACTGGACATATACGGCTGTATCACTGGACTGGAATTATACACCAGTACCACTGGATTTTATATGGCAGTATCACTGGAATTATATGGCAGTACCACTGGAATTATACGGCAGTACCACTGGACATATACAGCAGTATCACCGGACATATACAGCAGTATCACTGTACTGGATTTATATGCCAATACCACTGGAGTTATATGGCAGTACCACTGTACATATATGACAGTATCACTGAATTTATACGGCAGTACCACTGGCATTATACAGCAGTACCACTGGACATATACAGCCATATCACTGGACTGGATTTATACTCCAGTACTGCTGGAATTATACGCCAGTACCACTGGACTTTATACGGCAGTACCACTGGAATTATATGACAGTACCACTGGAATTATACGGCAGTACCACTGGACATATACAGCAGTATCACTGGACATATACGGCAGTATCACTGGACCGGATTTATATGACAATATCACTGGAGTTATATGGCAGTACCACTGTACATATACGACAGTATCACTGAATTTATATGGCAGTATCACTGGACATATACGGCAGTATCCCTGGACATATACGGCAGTATCACTGGACATATACGGCCGTACCACTGGACATATACAGCAGCACAAGACACTACCACTGTACTGATGCAGGACAATACAGCACCACTGCAATGGACTGGATTTATACAGCAGGACTGGACATATGGCAGCAGAGCACACCGCAACTGTGACTGGACTGATGCAGCACAATACACCACCACTGTACTGATGCAGCACAACAAAGCACCACTGGACTGGACTTATACAGCAGAACTGGACATATGGCAGCAGAGGACACCACCACTGTGACTGGACTGATGCAGCACAAGACACCACCACTGGACTGATGCAGCACAACACAGCACCACTGGACTGGAATTATACAGCAGCACTGGACATATGGCAGCAGAGCACACCACCACTGTGACTGGACTGATACAGCACAAGACACTACCACTGAACTGATATAGGAAACTGAGGATGAAGACATGTCCTCTCTCTACACTCTCCAATGCCAAAGTGAAAATGGCGGCACCGCGTGGCTCCTTATATGGAATCCAAACCCTGCGAGAATCCGACAGTGGGATGATGACGTTTTGCCTTGCTCTGGTCTCCGAGTCAGGCGGGAAAACCCGAGCCTGACTCAGATCTGGGCTCGGGTAGTGAAGTTCGGATGGGGGGGGGGGGGGGGATTCGGTACTCAGGGAACCGAACATGCTCATCTCTACTTAATATCTGCACAAGCTGACCTCAGTTGTAGAACGTTTGATGTATACTGCAATCATTGCTTCATTACACCCAGCTGCAGCAGCTCACACTGTATACCACAATTCAGTTTATTCAGCTGCATTGAAACTTAACAACATGTTAGGGCGCTTTAAACCATTTAACATATGTATTACTCTAAAGCACAGGTTCTCAAACTTAGTCCTCAGGACTCCACACAGTGCATGTTTTTCATGTCTCCTCACAGAATCGCAAGTGAAATAATTAGCTCCACCTGTAGACCTCTTAAAATGTGTCAGTGAGTAATTAATACACCTGTGCACCTGCTGGGTTACTTGCAAAACATGCACTGTGTGGGGTCCTGAGGACTGAGTTTGAGAACCTGTGCTCTAAAATATATGTTAGCAACCTAATAATTCTTTAAGTTAATAAAAATGCAGGTTTGTCAAGAACACACTTGTTTTCCTACAAACATGTGCAATAACATCTACAGTACAAGCAAGTTTTTGATCTTAAATTGTGACATCAGAAACCTTTACGCAAAAAATGCGACTAAGGTGGTCATTCCAAGTTGTTCGCTCGCAAGCTGCTTTTAGCAGCTTTGCACACGCTAAGCCGCCGCCTACTGGGAGTGAATCTTAGCTTATAAAAATTGCGAACGAAAGATTCGCAATATTGCGAAAAGACTTCTCTGTGCAGTTTCTGAGTAGCTCGAGACTTACTCTTCCAGTGCGATCAGTTCAGTGCTTGTCGTTCCTGGTTTGAAGTCACAAACACACCCAGCGTTCGCCCAGACACTCCTCCGTTTCTCCAGCCACTCCCACATTTTTCCCAGAAACGGTAGCGTTTTTTCAAACACTCCCATAAAACGGCCAGTTTCCGCCCAGAAACACCCACTTTCTGTCAATCACACTCCGATCTCCAGAACGAAGAAAAAAACTCGTAATGCCGTGAGTAAAATACCAATCTTCATAGCAAATTTACTTGGCGCAGTCGCAGCGCGAGCATTGCGCATGCGCAAATAGCGCAAAATCGCTGCGATGCGAAGAAAATTACCGAGCGAACAACTCGGAATGACCACCTAAGTGTAAGTTTTTTTGCAAAAAATGCGGATTTTTAAATCTTATGCAAAATTAACAAATTTGACAAATCCACCTTTTTTTTGTAACATTAAATTAGTGTTGCAGATTTTCCGTTTGGGCGTGCTTTCGTAATTTTGCGATTCGTCGCAGTTCATGCAAATTTTTACTTTTTACGATCCTTACTGTATTAGCCCCTAAATTCCTTGTAGTGCAGCGAGAAAGTTCTTAAATGCACACACATATTATTTCATCTAGAGTACCTTTGCATGTAATTTATTAATTATTACATTAATTTTATATATTTAAATTACTGGTGGATGGTATTCTTCAGTGTCTGGGTGCTCAGTTGCCATACACTTGTGACTCGGCTGGATCAGACAGTGGCAAGTGTTACTGGTACTTCTGTGGTAGTGATAGGGATCGCAAGGACAGCTGCTTTTCAGAGCAGATGTCCCTACACCCGAGCAATACTGAATAGCTCTTGTAGTTAAGTATACACCACTGCAACTTTTGGTGAGTTGGAGACTTAATTATTTGGGGGCCACCTGGGCCCCAGTGATGAACAGGCCCATATTTCTCCTTGAAAAGGTCTATTGTCATTCCTAGACAATAGAACAGTAAGAGGCTTATCAATGTGCGTGCACTGTGACATTATTAAGGTTAGTTTTGACATCATAAGGTTCTGGTCTAATTAGGTTAGAAGGACTGGTTAGTGACACAGTAGCAAAAAAGATAGACAGATACAGATCCCTGTATTAACCCATAAACAGATAGAAAGAAAGAGACGGGGTCGCACAGACATGTATATGTACTAATCAATAATTACCAGTAAGTCACATAGAATCCTTTCCCATATATTTAAATCTCATTAATTATCTATCAATTAAATTGTATGGGAGGTGCTCCTGGGAATAAATTGTATACATATAACAAAAACCAGAAGAAGGAAGTATTCCCTATTGTGGGCACACTCGGACTTTGTGACAATATTCTTAAAGTCAAATATCAAGTGATATTTGACCTCTAATATTAAAATATAGCTTTTATTTGTTATCTTAAAACATCTGCGAAAATATTGTGCATGTGAAAACAAGTGCAAAAAATAATAAACAAATGTGGAATGAAACTAAAAATTCAGTCACTGCTACCTTTTCATTCTTCACTCTCTCAAGTGTTTAGAGTGTATCCATATATGTTGCAATAATCTTTTCTATATATCTTAATAGAAACAATGGTATCCTTTAAATGTACCTCTGTGAGAGCTATTGAGGACTGGGTTGTCACTCTTAATTGACAATCTCTCTCATTCTTGGTGTTGTACGTACCCCTATTTCCAAGTATAATAATCAGACATTTGTCCTAAATGTCTATCTCACAGAGTTGTCCTTTGTAGCCCCTATTTAAATAAATGAAGTATTCTTAATATAATTATCTTCTACTGTATAGTCAACTTTTGCTTGAGATCACCTGATCAATATGTAATATTACAAATGTAATATGTTGCCAGCTGTAATGATGCTGATAATGGTCATAAACAAGTGACACAACTAAACTAATTTAATTATGTGAGCATGCTATTTTTGCATGCCTATATGTATGATCTTAGTTCATGTCACATGTATTCAAATATTCAAATGACAGGATGTATTCCCTGTTATTTAATTATTCAGAAGTCTCACCGATTTGGAATAAACCCTATGAAATAACAAAGACTGTGCTATTAGGCAGCTCGTACCCCCTGATCATGGCTTATATTCCCACATCCATATGTTGTCTAAATATTTATGTCAGTTGGAGGAATGTGACAAATGTGTTCTTAGGATGTGTATCCACAGTCGCACCCTGGTCTTAAATCTCACCAGCTAGAAGGGTGTGGCGGTAGTATATTATTAGTGCGTTGTATCGTTTGATGATATAAACCAAGATAATATGTTATTCTTCTCTCAAGTACTCCAGCTTATACCTGCTGGTCGTGGCTTATGTCTACAAACCCGCACATATAGTCAGGGGTTCAAATAACGTTGCCATTCAAGGTAATAGAGCTGTGTCCCACACATTAACTGGTATTTGAAACTCAAGCTAGATTCTTAATGTTAATAGGAGTAACATAGTAACATAGTAACATAGTATCTGAGGTTGAAAAAAGACAATTGTCCATCGAGTTCAACCTATTTGTGGTGTCCTATGCATGATGATTTGACTAAAATTTCTGACTGATGCTGCTGTCAGCCATTGCATTTTATCCCTATTTATAGTAACTATAATGCATGACTATGCACCATACCCCTGGATATCCTTATCCAATAGGAATTTATCTAACCCATTCTTAAAGGTGTTGACAGATTCCGCCATTACAACTCCCTCGGGCAGGGAATTCCAAACACGTATTGTCCTTACCGTGAAAAAGCCTTTACGCCGTATTGTGCGGAATCTCCTTTCCTCTAACCTGAGCGAGTGTCCACGAGTCCTCTGTGTTGATCTAACCAAAAATAGGTCCCGCGCAAGCTCTGTGTATTGTCCCCTTATATATTTGTAGATGTTGATCATATCCCCTCTTAGTCTCCGCTTTTCCAATGTAAACATGCCTAGTCTTTCAAGCCTTTCCTTGTATTCCATCGTCTCCATGCCCTTAATTAGTTTGGTCGCCCTCCTTTGTACCTTTTCAAGCTCCAGGATATCCTTTTCGTAGTACGGTGCCCAGAACTGTACACAGTATTCAAGGTGTGGCCCCACTAGTGATTTATATAACGGGAGTATAATACTCTCGTCCCTAGCATCAATACCCCGTTTTATGCATGCTAATATCTTATTAGCCTTCTTTGCTGCAGTCCTACTTTGGGTACTACTGCTTAGCTTGCTATCTATGAGGACACCTAAGTCCTTTTCCAGTACAGAATCCCCTAATTTTACCCCATTTAGTAGGTAGGTGTAATTTTTGTTCTTGTTACCACAGTGCATTACCTTACACTTGTCTGTGTTGAAGCGCATTCTCCATTTGGCTGCCCATGCTTCTAATTTAACTAAGTCGTTCTGAAGAGACTCGGCAT
Source organism: Pseudophryne corroboree (assembly GCF_028390025.1). NCBI lineage: Eukaryota > Metazoa > Chordata > Amphibia > Anura > Myobatrachidae > Pseudophryne > Pseudophryne corroboree. The sequence goes on from NC_086449.1 coordinate 367,315,234, forward strand.
CCTCCTCTGTATTTATAGCCTTACACAATTTGGTATCATCTGCAAAAATTGACACCATGCTCTCTAGACCTTCTGTTAGGTCGTTAATGAAAATATTGAACAATAACGGTCCTAATATTGAGCCTTGCGGCACACCACTTAGCACTTCAGTCCAAGTTGAAAAAGATCCATTAACCACAACGCGCTGCTTCCTATTATCTAACCAGTTTTTGACCCAAGTGCATATTGTGCTTCCTAGCCCTGATTCTTGTAGCTTGTATATAAGTCTCATGTGTGGTACAGTATCGAACGCTTTGGCAAAGTCTAAAAAGATTACATCCACGTCTTTACCCTGATCTAGGTTTGCGCTTACTGTTTCATAAAAGCCAAGTAAGTTGGTTTGACAGGATCTGTCCTTCATAAACCCATGTTGATTCATTTTAATGACCTTATTGGTTTCAAGGAACTTCTGAATACTATCTCTTAGAATACCTTCCAATACTTTCCCCACTATAGATATAAGACTAACTGGTCTATAATTACCTGGTTCAGCTTTACTTCCCTTTTTGAATATAGGCACTACTTCCGCTATACGCCAGTCTTTGGGAACCATACCTGATATAACTGAATCCTCAAAGATCAAAGATAGCGGTTTTGCCAGTTCAGAGTGAAGCTCCATTAGAACCCTTGGATGAATACCATCGGGCCCTGGTGATTTATTAATCTTTAAATGTTTTAATCGGTCACAGACTACTTCCTCGCTTAAATAAGTACCTATCAGTGTGATATTGTCATTATTGAGATTGTGTGTCAGTCCCTGAATTGGATCCTCTCTAGTGAATACTGTTGAAAAAAACTCATTTAGTGGGGTAAATTTACTAAGGTCCCGATTTTGACCGAGATGCCGTTTTTTCATTAAAGTGTCATCTCGGTAATTTACTAAGCAATAATCACGGCAGTGATGAGGGCATTCGTAATTTTTTGGAAGTCCAACAAAAAAAACCCGAATGAATACACCATCGGTCAAAACGCGGCTGTTTAAGTATGAATCTCGGTAATTTACTAAGAAGTGCAAAGCAAAAAAAAAAAAAACACTGCCGTGAAAAATTACAACTCGTAAAAAAGTGCTAAAAAAAACCAGACCTGCTTTTTTAATCCGTGATTGTATAGGCATGCAGGGATCCATGAGATCCGTGCATGTATATCAGTGGGAAGGGGTGGGAAAGTGGTTATTTTCTTTAAAAAAATTGCGTGGGGTCCCCCCTCCTAAGCATAACCAGCCTCGGGCTCTTTGAGCCGATCCTGGTTGCAGAAATATGGGGAAAAAATTGACAGGGGTTCCCCCATATTTAAGCAACCAGCATCGGGCTCTGCGCCTGGTCCTGGTTCCAAAAATACGGGGGACAAAAAGAGTAGGGGTCCCCCGTATTTTTAAAACCAGCACCGGGCTCCACTAGCTGGACAGATAATGCCACAGCCGGGGGTCACTTTTATATAGTGCCCTGCGGCCGTGGCATCAAAAATCCAACTAGTCACCCCTGGCCGGGGTACCCTGGGGGAGTGGGGACCCCTTCAATCAAGGGGTCCCCCCCCCAGCCACCCAAGGGCCAGGGGTGAAGCCCGAGGCTGTCCCCCCCATCCAATTGGCTGCGGATGGGGGGCTGATAGCCTTTTGTGAAAATGAAAATATATTGTTTTTTAGCAGTGCTACAAGGCCCAGCAAGCCTCCCCCGCATGCTGGTACTTGGAGAACCACAAGTACCAGCATGCGGTGGAAAAACGGGCCCGCTGGTACCTGTAGTACTACTACTAAAAAAATACCCAAAAAAAGACAATACACACACACCTTGAAAGTAAAGTTTTATTACATACATCCACACAAACATACATACATACTTACCTTATGTTCACACGAGGATCGGTCCTCTTCTCCAGTAGAATCCAAGGGGTACCTGTTGAATAAATTCTACTCACCAGATCCAGGGTACCAGGCTCCTCGTAGCATCCATTTGTAATCCACGTACTTGAATAAAATAAAAAAACGGAAAGCCGAGCCACGCACTGAAAGGGGACCCATGTTTGCACATGGGCCCCCTTTCCCCGAATGCCAGAAACCCACTCTGACTGATGTCTAAGTGGGTTTCTTCAGCCAATCAGGGAGCGCCACGTTGTAGCACCCTCCTGATCGGCTGTGTGCTCCTGTACTGTCTGACAGGCGGCACACGGCAGTGTTACAATGTAGCACCTATGCGCTCCATTGTAACCAATGGTGGGAACTTTGTGGTCAGCGGTGAGGTCACTTTCGGTCAACCGCTGACTACAAAGTTCCCACCATTGGTTACAATGGAGCGCATAGGCGCTACATTGTAACACTGCCGTGTGCCGCCTGTCAGACAGTACAGGAGCACACAGCCGATCAGGAGGGTGCTACAACGTGGTGCTCCCTGATTGGCTGAAGAAACCCACTTAGACATCAGTCAGAGTGGGTTTCTGGCATTCGGGGAAAGGGGACCCATGTGCAAACATGGGTCCCCTTTCAGTGCGTGGCTCGGCTTTCCGTTTTTTTATTTTATTCAAGTACGTGGATTACAAATGGATGCTACGAGGAGCCTGGTACCCTGGATCTGGTGAGTAGAATTTATTCAACAGGTACCCCTTGGATTCTACTGGAGAAGAGGACCGATCCTCGTTTGAACATAAGGTAAGTATGTATGTATGTTTGTGTGGATGTATGTAATAAAACTTTACTTTCAAGGTGTGTGTGTATTGTCTTTTTTTGGGTATTTTTTTAGTAGTAGTACTACAGGTACCAGCGGGCCCGTTTTTCCGCCGCATGCTGGTACTTGTGGTTCTCCAAGTACCAGCATGCGGGGGAGGCTTGCTGGGCCTTGTAGTACTGCTACTAAAAACAATATCTTTTCATTTTCACAAAAGGCTATCAGCCCCCCATCCGCAGCCAATTGGATGGGGGGGGACAGCCTTGGGCTTCACCCCTGGCCCTTGGGTGGCTGGGGGGGGGGACCCCTTGATAGAAGGGGTCCCCACTCCCCCAGGGTACCCCGGCCAGGGGTGACTAGTTGGATCTTTGATGCCACGGCCGCAGGGCACTATATAAAAGTGACCCCCGGCTGTGGCATTATCTGTCCAGCTAGTGGAGCCCGGTGCTGGTTTTAAAAATACGGGGGACCCCTACTCTTTTTGTCCCCCGTATTTTTGGAACCAGGACCAGGCGCAGAGCCCGATGCTGGTTGCTTAAATATGGGGGAACCCATGTCATTTTTTTCCCCATATTTCTGCAACCAGGATCGGCTCAAAGAGCCCGAGGCTGGTTATGCTTAGGAGGGGGGACCCCACGCAATTTTTTTTAAAGTTTTACAGTGTTTATTTAAAAAAAAAAATGAACCCCAGCACGGATCACACAGATCCGGCCGAGATTCATTGTGATAAAGTCGGCAGTGTTTTGCTAATCACTGCCGTAAAAAACGGGAAAAAAACACGAATGACATCGACATCGGAACAAATGAAAAATCCGAATACGACAGCTTAGTAAATTAGGCGTAATAAATTCAAAAAGTTGCAGTTTTACACTGTCGATGTCATTCGTGATTGAACTTTGACCTTTTTCCGAAAATTACGAATGTTAGTAAATTTACCCCAGTGTGTCCGCTATGTCATTATCATTTTTGCTTAAGACTCCCCACTTGTCTTTCAAAGGGCCTATACTCTCCTTTTTTAATCTCTTGCTATTAATGTATTTAAAGAATTTTTTGGGATTCGCTTTGCTTTCCTTTGCTACTAGTTTTTCAGTTTCTACTTTAGCCGCTCTTATTTCCTTTTTGCAATTTTTGTTACATTCCTTATAGTGCTGAAATGACTCTGCTTCTTGCCCATAAGTTCCTTAATCTTTTTGTTAAGCCACATCGGTTTATGATTTTTATTCCCTTTTTTGCTACTCATAGGAATATATTTGAGTGTATTTTTAGCTAGCAGGAATTTTAGTACCTCCCATTTCTCCGTAGTATTTCTTCCTAAAAACAAACCTTCCCATTCAATATCCCTGAAAAATACCCTCATCTTTTCAAAGTTTGCTTTGCTAAAGTTTAAAGTCCTAGTTGAGCCAGTATAGGACTGTTTGTAGAAACTGATATTGAATGTGACCATATTGTGGTCGCTGTTTCCTATGGGTTCCCCTACTATAATACCCGATACCAAATCCTGATTGTTTGTTAATACCAGGTCTAAGATTGCATTGTACCTAGTTGGTTCCTCAATTAGTTGGACTAGGTAGTTATCATTTAGTGTGTTTAAAAACATACTGCCCCTAGCAGTATCACATGAATCGTTTTTCCAGTTTATCTCTGGATAGTTAAAATCTCCCATCACTACTATGTCTCCTACTCCTGCTGCTTTTTCAATTTGCTTTAGTAACAATTCATCATCAGATGCGTTGATACCAGGCGGCCTATAGCATACACCCAATACTATCTTTTTTGTTCCTTTTCCCCCGCATGCAATTTCTACCCATAATGTCTCAACAGTGTCTACAGTCCCCTCCTGAATATCTTCCCATATATTAGGTTTTAAAAACGGCTTTACGTACAGACACACCCCTCCACCCTTTTTATTTAGTCTGTCTCTCCTAAACAGTGTATAGCCCTCTAGATTGACTGTCCAATCATGAGATTCATCCCACCAAGTTTCAGTAATGCCTATAATATCATACTGTTTGCTTGCTGCAAGTATTTCTAGTTCACCCTTTTTACCAGTAATGCTTCTGGCGTTTACATACATACAACTAAGATAAGTATTTTCCCTTGCGTTAGGGACATCTTTCACCTTATGTGGCAAGGATGACCTGTAATCGTCATTGGTTAGTGCTTTGGTAAAATCCCTTTTAGTACCCATGTTAGTAACCTTACTGCCTGCTCTTACCCTCCCCCCAACTTCTCCCCCATTTCGTTTACTACCGCCATCCCCACTATTCTCACTGCATGACCCGTAGTTTCTAGCTAAACCCTCCCCCCAGGCTCCTAGTTTAAAATCTCCTCCAACCTTCTAACCATCCTTCCCCCCAGCACCGCTGCCCCCTCCTCAGTCAGGTGCAATCCGTCACGACAAAAGAGATGGCGCCTGACTGAGAAGTCCGCCCAGTGTTCCAGGAACACAAACCCCTCTTTCCTGCACCAATCCCTAAGCCACACATTTACCTCCCTAATCTCCCTCTGCCTCCCTGGACTAGCGCGTGGCACGGGTAATAATTCGAGTGTTTGACAATACACAGTATGGAGGCTACATGTTTGTGACACATTATACACCATTCATTATAAGTGCTTTTCAATGGTATTGGTGTAGTAAATGGATAGGTATATTTTGATATAAAGATGTGGTGCCTTTCAGCATGCACCCATCTGCCGCGGCTCCCAGCTCCCAGGTTATACACAGTGTAATCTCTGTCAATGCGGGACCACCTGGGGCACAGCTTGTTAGAGCTGCAGACTCATACAGCATGCAGCCTCTGACCGCCGCCTCCCGTTTCCCAGGCTACACACACCGCTGGCGGTGTCCGTCAGTGCGGGGCCGCCAGGTGTATGTCTCCTAACAACCATTTCGCATGAGCTTAATCATAGGACTCCTATGATTAAGCTCATGCGAAACGGTCGTTAGGAGACAGTTCACATGGCAGTGTGTCTGTCAATTAGCATTTTAAATGTTCAGTCACTGCATATAAATGCATCCATTGTGTAGATAAATGTACCACATGTATCTTAGTTTGTGACACAGCTGCAGCATACTTTGCAGCCGCAGCGGGGAACAAACACGGCGGCCTTGCACTGATGGATACTGCTAGCAGTGCGTGTGGCCTGAGATACAGGAGGTGGCGATTAGCGGCCGCAGCGGGACATACACCCGGCGGCCCCGCACTGACGGACACCGCCAGCGGTGTGTGTAGCCTGGGAAACGGGAGGCGGCGGTCAGCGGCTGCATGCTGTATGAGTCTGCGGCTCTAACAAGCTGTGCCCCAGGTGGTCCCGCATTGACGGAGATCACACTGTGTATAACCTGGGAGCTGGGAGCCGCGGCAGATGGGTGCATGCTGAAAGGCACCACATCTTTATATCAAGATATACCTATCCATTTACTACACCAATACCATTGTAAAGCACTTATAATGAATGGTGTATAATGTGTCACAAACATGTAGCCTCCATACTGTGTATTGTCAAACACTCCTATTAACATTAAGATTCTAGCTTGAGTTTCAAATACCAGTTAATGTGTGGGACACAGCTCTATTACCTTGAATGGCAACGTTATTTGAACCCCTGACTATATGTGCGGGTTTGTAGACATAAGCCACGACCAGCAGGTATAAGCTGGAGTACTTGAGAGAAGAATAACATATTATCTTGGTTTATATCATCAAACGATACAACGCACTAATAATATACTACCGCCACACCCTTCTAGCTGGTGAGATTTAAGACCAGGGTGCGACTGTGGATACACATCCTAAGAACACATTTGTCACATTCCTCCAACTGACATAAATATTTAGACAAAATATGGATGTGGGAATATAAGCCATGATCAGGGGGTACGAGCTGCCTAATAGCACAGTCTTTGTTATTTCATAGGGTTTATTCCAAATCGGTGAGACTCCTGAATAATTAAATAACAGGGAATACATCCTGTCATTTGAATATTTGAATACATGTGACATGAACTAAGATCATACATATAGGCATGCAAAAATAGCATGCTCACATAATTAAATTAGTTTAGTTGGGTCACATGTTTATGACCATTATCAGCATCATTACAGCTGGCAACATATTACATTTGTAATATTACATATTGATCAGGTGATCTCAAGCAAAAGTTGACTATACAGTAGAAGATAATTATATTAAGAATATTTTATTTATTTAAATAGGGGCTACAAAGGACAACTCTGTGAGATAGACATTTAGGACAAATGTCTGATTATTATACTTGGAAATAGGGGTACGTGCAACACCAAGAATGAGAAAGATTGTCAATTAAGAGTGACAACCCAGTCCTCAATAGCTCTCACAGAGGTACATTTAAAGGATACCACTGTTTCTATTGAGATATAAAGGAAAAGATTATTGCAACATATATGGATACATTCTAAACACTTGAGAGAGTGAAGAATGAAAAGGTAGCAGTGACTGAATTTTTAGTTTCATTCCACATTTGTTTATTATTTTTTGCACTTGTTTTCACATGCACAATATTTTCGCAGATGTTTTAAGATAACAAATAAAAGCTATATTTTAATATTAGTGGTCAAATATCACTTGATCACTTGAATATTTGATATTAAAGTCCGAGTGTGCCCACAATAGGGAATACTTCCTTCTTCTGGTTTTTGTTAACCCATAAACATACAGAACAATAGTATAAAACTGTCTGGCATAGGCTTTGAACTACAATAAGTACAAGTAAATGGGATCTGGTCATACCGGTGTCAGAGTAGGACACTGGTCAGAGCCGAAATCCCAACACTGATCAGAATGCCAAAGCTGGCATCCCAACATGGATCAAAATGCCGGCACTGGAATCTTGACTGGCGGCATCTTGAACGTAAGTATGCAGGTGCTCTTTAGGGTTAGGCTGTGGGGGATGGGTTAGGTTTAGGCTGCCGGAGGAGGGTTAGGGTTAGGATGCGGGGGGGGGGGGGGGGGTTAGGTTTAGGCTGCAGAGAAGAGGGGGTTAAGGTTAGGCATCACTGGGGAGGGTTAGTTTAGACTGCGGGGTGGGAGGGTTAGGTTTAGGCTGCGGGTAGGGCGGTTCAGTTTAAGCACCAGGGAGGGTTAGGCTGCGAGGGGGAGGGGGTGGTTAAGGTCAGGCTGCAGAAAGGGAGAGTTAGGGTTGGGGGGGAGAACAGAAGAGTTAGCATACTTACTTTCCAGGTGTTAAGATCCTGCGCACGGGATGCTGCTGTAAGTATTCTGACCACCGGCATCCCAAGCGCTGGGATCCTGATACCATCCCCAATTAAACAAATAACCATTATGAGATTAGAATGTGTTTAAAACATGGGGGCTTACAGGCTGTGTAGGAATTCCGGTGAGTCTGTCTGTATTTTGAAAGTGGCAATCATTTAAAATGCAAAACCATGGTTGGTTTTGCCTTGTAAATGATTGCAGCTTTAAAAATAAAAGCAGCATTGCCGGAATTCCCACGAAACCTGCAGCTCACAGGCTATTACATAAGCCCCATGGTCTGTTTGCAATAATGGACTTTTTAAGATGGTGCATAGCAAAATATAAAATTAATAGCAGCATGTTTTCAGCAGTATCATTGGTCACCTTGGGCTGGACTTTTTAAAACAACTAATAATTATACATGCTGCAACAGTCATGGGGACTAATTTGCAGAAACAAATATTGTCTGCTTATTACTGTATATTAATATTAGTTTTTTATCGCAGAATTGTAACTATAATCTTAGAAGGCAACTTTGAATATTCCTCCAGATATTTTAACAGAAGGAGTTAACATCATTAAATAAAGCAGTTTCTTCTACACAAAGCGGAGGAGCCGAGGGTAGGATGTGTGAAGCAGCCAGAGAGAACAGATCTTTGCTAATTAATTAGGGACCTTTTAACGATCTTTGCGAACAAACAAGTTGTACTTTTCATTATGACTGCATGGCATATGTTGCTCTTCAAGTTACTAAATTGTGGCAAAGTGTTTCCTGCCTCTCATAGTTTATGAACTCATGGGTTTTCTGGTTGAAGCAGCTGGGACAATTTCAGTTTAAACAGGCATTTTACTTCCTTCCAAGGTCACCGTCAACTGCTTTAAGAAAAAGCTTCATCTTTTCTTTGTAAAAAAAAAAAAAAAAGAAATAATAATCTGCATAAAGACATTTTTACAACAGGTATTGCATATTCTTTTCCTACTGCAGTTCATGTACTGAAGGCTGCCAACAAAACACATCAAAACGTAAATGGAATAAATGATAGCAAATCGATTGATTTTGGCTTGTATCCTCATATATAATTATCAGCAGTTCCAGGAATATCGCCACGGGAGGAGATGTGGCCACTACAGAGACCTGTCGTTAGGGGAATCTGTCAGCGCCATACTGTACTTTTCTGAATATGCATGAGTGCCAGCACATAAGTAGTGATGGCCTATTGCCAAGGGTGGAAAATGGCATTGCTAACCCAAAGTTTAATTTGGACCCAGTAATGCCATATTTCACCTTTATAAACAACACAGAAGAAAAAAAGATTTGTCTTGGTGTGGTGCACCGAGGAATAAAAATAAACTTTTATTAATTTATTTAAACAGGTTTTTTTTAAACTGCAAAAGGAGGAGTGTATTTTCGCTATGCAAGTGTGCGTTCCTATGTGTTAGCAGAGCTGCTAAAAATCAGTTTGTGCAGTCTCTGCGCAGCCCAGAACTTACTCTTCCAGTGCTTCCAGTGTGACTGAATCCTGCTGATCGGGGCCGGAGCTGACGTCAGACACCCTCCCTATAATGTATAATTACAATCTCCTTTAATGTAAGGTATGGTAATTCCACGAAAGTCTACTGCTGTAGGCCCAAGAACACACTGAGAATCTCAGTTCTGCAGTAGATATTTGGCATCAGATACTGTCATTTTGTTATTGTGTATGTGTATATAGTTCCCTGTCTGATTACCTGTTTGTGTTAGACCCAGCAAGTGAAGTAGAGAGCGTGTAATGTGGTCTGTGTCCAAATCACCCCAGGATTCAGGAAAGCTGCAGAAATGTGCATTTACTAGTTGCAGAGGCACTTAAAACAAATCTACTGTATCTCAAACCAACCGGACTATAAATCCACTAACACAAGATGCTCTTTCCCTCTTAAGGCAAAGACATTTGCAGCAACAATGGATCAAAGATCCCTATAGCATTGCAAGGGGGACAGGCAGAGACAATCCGCTCAATGTCAATAGCCATAGAGGGTCAAAATAGGGCTTCCTTAGCCCGCTGTGCTGTATGGTAAAAGAATTACCGTAAATGGTGTGCAGTCAAAAAAATCATGACAACGATCCACAGGAGGTGAAATCCTATAAAGGAGGAATCTGACATGATCATGCTGCATCCTATTCTTTGGGGGAGATTCAAATGTTTGAAAAGTCAGTTGGGAGTCTGTTTTTTCCTATCTAATAGACAGGAAAAAACAGACACCCAACCGACTTTTCAAACATTTGAATTTCAGCCTTTGTATGTTACAAATAGAACTCACACTCCAGTGTATCAGGTGGACTAATGGTTCTTTCTAAGTGACCCAGTCAAGTGCTCTTAAAGCTTATATACTGTTGTAAGTGTTTTTGCCTTTTATTGAGACTGTGATACACATTGCACCATGTTGTGCTCATCTCTTCCTTTGCCTGCTGGAGCATGTGGAAAAGATTAGAATTCCTGAAGAGAAATAACACTGTTTTAATAATCACCTTATGGAAGCAATGCCACATTTTATTAGTAAATGGAATACTATGAAATATATTTTAGGGTATGCATATATTAGTGGTTTGAAAATAGTATATATAATTTACTTTCACAGCTGCCAATGACAGGATCTTATCAGGATGTCTAGAAGCAGAGATAAGAAAAATTATCTATTTAAAGTTCTATAAATTTGAGCTACTGTATCCCTAGCTTATAATAGTTTTGCGGGTTGCAAACCAAGCAGGGGTGCCATGCCTTGAAAATAAGTTCTACTGACGATTTTATAAATTTTTACTGAGACCAACATTTTTGAATAACACATTATTTATGCATTTCTTCAAAAGTTTTAGAACATCTAGAGTTCAATAAAGTCAGGGATTGAAAAATAACCTGTTCATTCTATTCAGACTCAAACCATTAGTGTAGTGCATACTATGTATAATTTACTGGAATCAAAATGGGCATATATTTTTACTGACCTGTTTTTTTTTATCTCACTGAAATGCAGTTATAGTTCCTTATTGTGACTGACATTAAATCCACTTACTGTCGGCAGCCACAAACTGAGTTAAAAATAAGTGAAATAGGGACCAATCAGAATGCAAGGATTCATCACCTGACCATAAATTGCAATAACATTTAATTCCTTATGCATCACATGTTTTTTCATTGCGATCCACTATTCTGATAGAAAAGCAATGTGCCTTTATTTTTGTCACAAGATCATGCTGTTAGTCTACACAGATAACAATGGCAGTTTGACTAAACAAGTAATAAAGACAGAGAGAAATTTAATTATTTGCACTCACTCTGGAGGAAATATCCAGTTATGTGCAATGAATCATCGGGAGCGAAAAATGGGAGTTTTTCACAATTTTTTCTGATGTTTTACCGATTATTTTTTTAATAGGGTATACAATAGGATCTCCAGTAAAAAAATATATTTTTTCATGCGAAAACACACAGGTTCAGTGAAGCCAGTGTGTTTTCGCCGCTGCAGCCCTGAAAAGCCAGCACTTATCAGGGATTCTGTTTCACCTGCCTGAGGCAGGTGAAACAATATCCCCGATAAGCTGTGGCGACCCCTCCAGTCAGTGTCCCCGGCTGCTGCAGCACCCAGCAGCAGCCAGGGACTGCAGGGAAGGTGCCTGGAAGCCAGTCCTGTGGATGCACGCCTCCCCCTCTTCCCGCACTTCATGTATGCAGGACAGAGGTCATGTGATGGGGTGGCCCCGGAAATGTCATTGGAGAGCTGGAGCATGGGAGCAGCCAGGGAGCCGATGACTGGTGCACCTATGCACCAATGCAGGTAACAGAAGCTCTGCCAAGCCGCGGCATATCAGGGCTAATAGAATAACCCCAGGGCATATCATTACCTGCGGTAGATATCCGCCTTATAGAATAATATATTGAGAGAGTGGGGAACTTGTATAGGCGCCTATAACCTGCCATGACTAAATACCACACATGCGATCTCTGGCTACCTTGGATGTTGTGCTTGTACATAGACCAAATTGTTACAATAAACAATATTCACATGTAATACTAATCAGCAACATGTAATACTAAGACACTGCAAGTGATGAGAAACAGACACTACTACTTAATGACTGGGTTATTTGGCACACTAAGATACTTTAGGTGTCCACTTAAGATGAGAGATTCAGTTTAGTATATTGTATATATTTTTGTTTACATATTTTATGGAACCGTATTTGTGTGTCTAATTTATCTATTGTAGCATTGAGAACGTTGGCCTAATATACCACACAAGGACATTTATAACAATGTCACTATTCCATGTAGAGGATTGTTTGATCTATTTGATTTGTTTGAATTTGTCTCAGTATCTCAAATATCCACATATTATTAAAAGTGCTGCTCATACAGATGTTCTCTATTGCATTTTCCAATTTATCAACAATTGTTGTTTTTTTCACACTGTTAACTTTATAACATTGTACAAATTTATACTGTACATTATATGATATGATGCTTCAATAAAACAGAGAGAAAAAAAAGGGTGCTACTCATTATTCCTACTACAATCTTACCATGAACTGCAGCTGTATCTGAAGTTGCATTATAATAACTTGTTTGCTGATGGCTTATATTTTTTATATACCTGGCGCTTCAAATCATGTTTATGCCTAAAATCTAAAAGAGCAATACTTTTACTAGCCTTGTTTTGCTAGTAAAATCATTACCCTTTTAAATTTTGGGCATAAAAATTATGATAAGTGCTGGGTTTTAGTACCCAACGCTTAGTAAATAAACCCCTAGGGAATATATAATTAAATCAGTTTTTTTTCCGGCTTTGGATTTACCCTATTCAATAGCAGGGCCATTTTTGCCTAGGCAAAAAATTCAGCAGGAGCAAAAAACATGTGGATCGGAGAATCCACATGTTTTTTCACCTGTGCTGGCTAAAACGTGGGCAGTTTTCACTGATATTTAGCCATTTTTGCCCAATGCCTTTTCACACAAAAAAAAAATGCCTTCAAAACAGGCAAAAATGGGCGGTAATTGAATAGGCAGGGGGGCGAAATCAACAGCTCCAAAATTGCCAGAGAAAACTGCATAACCCCTATGTGTTATTTTATGACAGGGACATTTATTTTTTACTGGCAACATAAATGGCATCCACGTTATAAAATAATAAATGTTGCCCTGTCACAAGAACATTTTTACACAAATTAACAACTAATCATTATTGCTTAGTAGGATTAATAAAAAGTACATAATAAATGTACTTAATAAATGTGCACATCAATTTTACACACTAATATATAAATAAAATAATATTGCCCCATAACAAAATTGTTAGTATTACTTGTCTCATTCAATACATAATGATTGCCCTAATTACTGTATAAGTGTATTGCGCCTTCCCTTCTGATTGGCCAAATAGATATTGCTGTTTTATGGCAGATGTCTTGCTTTTTACTGAGGTTGTGACCAAATCACCAGCAGTGTGTCCATTTTATAAACTGTTGTGTATTGCCATAGGTTTGAGAAAGACTGTCCAAATCATGTAATAGCAAGTACGTTTGGTTATTATTGTTATTATTATTATTATTATTATTATTATTATTAGCCATCTGATTTTTCCTCCTTTCATTATCAACTTCATCATTCTTTTTCTATCAGGATTTGAAGGGCATCTTGTAGGCTAGCTGAGCCTACAAGATTCTGACTGAGGCTGTACATTTAGATCAAGGTCAAAAGTAGATTTTCATTGTCTTGGAAGTTGTATAATAAGTATTTTTGTTCTGATAATTGCAGAGCTTAATACAAGGACATACTGTAATTCAGCACAAGTAAGTAGGATTCAAGGTATACACTTTGTCTCTTTTTTGTAGCATTGTACATTTCTCTAAAATACTTTGATTACATTTTTTTTTCTCAGTTTTTTTTTAAATATTACATTGTAGTCTAATGGCACACTAAGGGGCAGATTCAATTAGCCATGAGGTTTACCTGCTGCTAAGTGCTCTGCCCTGGGCTATCCAATTGGGTGCCGATACCCGTACGTTAAGCCCCAAAGGGTGCACTTAATGCAGATTTTTCCTTGTTTCAGGAGCTATGAGTGAAAATCTGTGTTCATTGCACCCTCTGTTGCTTAACACGCAGGGTAACCCAGAGATTCAGTGCACTTTATTCAGAAACTAAGGGATAACGCATGCTAGCCACGAGTTTGCTGTGTGATGGGAAAATGCATAATTAATGAGTACTTCACCTGGATCTTTCCCTGACACTCCCAGAAAATGGCCAGTAACCACACACAAATGGCCTCTTCCTGTCAATCAGCATGCAAATGGCTGTGCCACTTAAATTTTTGCACCAGTCTGTCGCTGTATGGCCTGTTGTTGTTTGCCAACATGATGCTCATTGCGGTGCATACACATGAGCAGTCTATCGATGATCGCCTGCTGTGCGAAAACGCACAGCAGCAATCAGGTCTGAATCGTCTCCAATATGTGCTCCATAGCTTGTAATTATAGATGTGCTCTGACCCCCATGTTTTGGTTTTGGTTTAGCATCTGTATTAACTTTGCGTTTTTGGTTTTTCCAAAACTGCCCTCGCGTGTTTGGATCTGCAATTTTTCAAAAATTGATAACATACTTCCCTGCCATGCAGTTACACTAAACAGCGTAACAGCATAACACGTAATGTAATAGGACACACAAGCAGCTTCTGCTGATTAAAATGATATACAGCATGCCTATATTTTTGTGTGTAATAGTGGCTGTATCTGCATCCAAAATGCCACATAGCCATAGGCGTTTCTATAATGGGTGCAGTTTGTGTGGCCCACACAGTACACCCTGCACCCATATACAGTGCTCAAAAAAATAAAGGGAACACTTAAACAACACAATGTAACTCCAAGTCAATCACACTTCTGTGAAATCAAACTGTCCACTTAGGAAGCAACACTGATTGACAATCATTTCACATGCTGTTGTGCAAACAGAATAGACAACAGGTGGAAATTATAGACAATTAGCAAGACACCCGCAATAAAGGAGTTGTTCTGCAGGTGGTGACCACAGACCACTTCTCAGCTCCTATGCTTTCTGGCTGATGTTTTGGTCACTTTTGAAAGCTGGCGGTGCTTTCACTCTAGTGGTAGCATGAGACGGAGTCTACAACCCACACAAGTGGCTTAGGTAGTGCAGCTCATCCAGGATGGCACATCAATACGAGCTGTGGAAAGAAGGTTTGCTGTGTCTGTCAGCGTAGTGTCCAGAGTATGGAGGAGCTACCAGGAGACAGGCCAGTACATCAGGAGACGTGGAGGAGGCCGTAGGAGGGCAACAACCCAGCAGCAGGACCGCTACCTCCACCTTTGTGCAAGGAGGAACAGGAGGAGCACTGCCAGAGCCCTGCAAAATGACCTCCAGCAAGCCACAAATGTGCATGTGTCTACTCAAACGATCAGAATCAGACTCCATGAGGGTGGTATGAGGGCCCGACGTCCACAGGTGGGGGTTGTGCTTACAGCCCAACACCGTGCAGGACGTTTGGCATTTGCCAGAGAACACCAAGATTGGCAAATTCGCCACTGGCGCCCTGTGCTCTTCACAGATGAAAGCAGGTTCTCACTGAGCACATGTGACAGACGTGACAGAGTCTGGAGATGCCAAGGAGAATGTTCTGCTGCCTGCAACATCCTCCACCATGATCGGTTTGGCAGTGGGTCAGTAATGGTGTGGGGTGGCATTTCTTTGGGGGGCCGCACAGCCCTCCATGTGCTCGCCAGAGGTAGCCTGACTGCCATTAGGTACTGAGATGAGATCCTCAGACCCCTTGTGAGACCATATGCTGGTGCGGTTGGCCCTGGGTTCCTCCTAATGCAAGACAATGCTAGACCTCATGTGGCTGGAGTGTGTCAGCAGTTCCTGCAAGACGAAGGCATTGATGCTATGGACTGGCCCGCCCGTTCCCCAGACCTGAATCCAATTGAGCACATCTGGGACATCATGTCTCGCTCCATCCAGCAACACCACGTTGCACCACAGACTGTCCAGGAGTTGGCGGATGGTTTAGTCCAGGTCTGGGAGGAGATTCCTCAGGAGACCATCCGCCACCTCATTAGGAGCATGCCCAGGCGTTGTAGGGAGGTCATACTGGAACGTGGAGGCCACACACACTACTGAGCCTCATTTTGACTTGTTTTAAGGACATTACATCAAAGTTGGATCAGCCTGTAGTGTGTTTTTCCACTTTAATTTTGAGTGTGACCCCAAATCCAGACCTCCATGGGTTAATAAATTTGATTTCCATTGATCATTTTTGTGTGATTTTGTTGTCAGCACATTCAACTATGTAAAGAACAAAGTATTTAATAAGAAAATTTCATTCATTCAGATCTAGGATGTGTTATTTTAGTGTTCCCTTTATTTTTTTGAGCAGTGTATTATACTTACCCCTCGGTAGTCCCATGGCAGCACCAGGGGCCCTGCACTGTGGACACAAAACACTTGGAAAATTAAGCTGCAGCATTTCCTGAGTTATTTGTGCAAATGTACCTGGGATGAAGGCACGGGTGCCAAGTTCCCGGAGACCTGCACATGCACAGTAGTCTCTGTTGCTGGAGAGAATGGGGCCTGCAGCAGAGGCTGCACACAGGTCCATTCCTCTCTTAAAACGCCCCTGACTGTAGCATAACATTTTGTATGCAAATTAGTGATGTGCAGCGGTTTTGTGTTTTGGTTTTGGATTCGGTTCCGCGGCCGTGTTTTGGATTCGGACGCGTTTTGGCAAAACCTCCCTGAAAATTTTTTGTCGGATTCGGGTGTGTTTTGGATTCGGGTGTTTTTTTACGAAAACAGCTTAAATCATAGAATTTGGGGGTCATTTTGATCCCATAGTATTATTAACCTCAATAACCATAATTTCCACTCATTTCCAGTCTATTCTGAACACCTCACACCTCACAATATTATTTTTAGTCCTAAAATTTGCACAGAGGTCGCTGGATGGCTAAGCTAAGTGACACAAGTGGCCGACACAAACACCTGGCCCATCTAGGAGTGGCACTGCAGTGTCAGACAGGATGGCAGATTTAAAAAATAGTCCCCAAACAGCACATGATGCAAAGAAAAAAAGAGGTGCACCAAGGTCGCTGGATGGCTAAGCTAAGCGACCCAAGTGGCCGACACAAACACCTGGCCCATCTAGGAGTGCCACTGCAGTGTCAAACAGGATGGCAGATTTAAAAAATAGTCCCCAAACAGCACATGATGCAAAGAAAAAAAGAGGTGCAATGAGGTAGCTGTGTGACTAAGCTAAGCGACACAAGTGGCCAACACAAACACCTGGCCCATCTAGGAGTGGCACTGCAGTTTTCTAGCAAGAGGATGAGTGCTTCCATCCTCATGTGAATCTGAACCACTAGCCATGAACATAGGCCAGGGTCTCAGCCATTCCTTGCCACTCCGTGTCGTAAATGGCATATTGGCAAGTTTATGCTTCTCATCAGACGCTTTTAATTTAGATTTTTGTGTCATTTTACTGAACTTTTGTAGTATACTTGACGACACAGAGGTAGAGCAGTGGACTACTGTACCGTACTGCTATATATATACTGGTGGTCACAGCAACATTCTGCACTGTCCCCTCCAACTATATACTGCACACAACTAAAATGCAGCACAGGTATGGATGCATAGTATACTTGACGACACAGAGGTAGAGCAGTGGACTACTGTACCATACTGCTATATATATATACTGGTGGTCACAGCAACATTCTGCACTGTCCCCTCCTACTATATACTGCGCACAACTAAAATGCAGCACAGGTATGGATGCATAGTATACTTGACGACACCGAGGTAGAGCAGTAGACTACTGTACCGTACTGCTATATATATACTGGTGGTCACAGCAACATTCTGCACTGTCCCCTCCTACTATATACTGCGCACAACTAAAATGCAGCACAGGTATGGATGCATAGTATACTTGACGACACAGAGGTAGAGCAGTGGACTACTGTACCGTACTGCTATATATATACTGGTGGTCAGCAAAATTCTGCACTGTCCTCCTACTATATATACTGCGCACAACTAAAATACAGCACAGGTATGGATGGATAGTATACTTGACGACACAGAGGTAGAGCAGTGGACTACTGTACCGTACTGCTATATCTATATACTGGTGGTCAGCAAAATTCTGCACTGTCCTCCTACTATATACTATAATGCAGCACAGATATGGAGCGTTTTTCTGGAAGAGAACGTAGATATTTTCAGCACACTGAGCATATATTTGCAAGCACACTGAGCACAGATATTTGCAGCACACTGAGCACAGTTATTTGCAGCACACTGAACACAGAAACTGAGAGAAGGCTGCACGTCCTCTCGCTATCATCTCCAATGTACGAGTGAAATTGCGGCGATGCGCGGCTCCTTATATAGAATACGAATCTCGCGAGAATCCGACAGCGGGATGATGACGTTCGGGCGCGCTCGGGTTAACCGAGCAAGGCGGGAGGATCCGAGGCTGCCTCGGAACCGTGTAAAATAGGTGAAGTTCGGGGGGGTTCGGATCCCGAGGAACCGAACCCGCGCATCACTAATGCAAATACAGTCACACACAGAATATAGACATGCAGCACACAATTTTAATCAGCAGAAGCTGCTCGTGCATCCTATTAAACTACTTTGTGACAAAGACGCATTTTCAGGGGAAAAACAAAAAAGAGACGATTGGCGCTACTAAGTCAAGCAGCACTCACGCATTATGTGTAACGTGACTTGTAGCTAACGGAGCAAAGATGTAAGAGGACACGTCTGTAATTTGGGCCTTTTTTGTTCCTTCGGTATTATTAACATCAACAGCATTCCTTTCCAGTTATTTAAAGCCAAAGGCTGAAGCAAGTTAGCTGGTTACTAAACGACAGAGCAGCGGCACAGACACACAGCAGTTTATAGAACATCTATAAAACATTGCTGCACAGCAGTGGCATAAAAGAAAAGTTGTGCAAGATGGAATTGTCCTTGGGTCATCCACTTACCCTTATGTTGAATATTAAAAATGATATGCACAGTTTAACAAAACAAGGACCACAGTGACAGGGAATGCAACTTTTGTTGCTGATGTGCTTGATTTGTTTGGGCCCCCACAAAACAAGCTACCAATGATCTTAAGGCAGCTGAGCTTCAGATGTGTCCTCACTCAGTGTTGCTGTGGGAGGCTGTGTGCTGTGTGGTTGCTGTGATGCATACATATTGTGGCTTAGCACAGCCTCCAGGAGCCATCTGTTCCCCATCCTGCCTTCTACCTGATTTGGCTCTCCCGGCTGCTTTTAGTAAATGTGCCAGTAGGAGAGTGCATATGCGATAAGGAGTGTACACACTACTGATGTGCTGTGCCATGGCATTTAGCCCATCATGTGCAACAACATATGAGTACACATCTTTAACAGAGCTGTCAACGATCTCTACAGTGGGAAGATGTCATCAGCATTATCATCCTCACTCTCACCCTTATGAGTGCGTACAGTACATCATTCTCACTCAATATTAATTCATCCCCACTGAAATCCACCATTACAGAAGTCCCTGTACAATACTTTGATGTAATTGCCGGTAAAGGTCTTCGTCATAGAATTTGTGGTTTATTTTAATAAATATCATCTTTCCACATTTTGCGAAAAAAACTTACTATGCTGATAGCTCACAAGGTTCCCGGCTGTGCTGAAAACTGTAAGTACACACTGGAGGGTGGGCAGCTAAAGTAATGCAAAGTGAGTTTGTACAAGGGCCTCCAAATTGGCTTTTTTTCCTCACAGTAGTCAAAGGGACTATGACATGCTTATTTGTACTATGTCATTAGACTTATCCTCTGCCATTCTTTGGATGTTGACTGTACCCATTGAAATTATGGTACAGGTGTCACAAATTTTTCCCAGTTATTTCAGACCTGACCAGCTATCAAAATGTTGTGTTGACTCATCTACAGTACATCACCACTGGGTCTCCTGGGAAAGCTGAGCTATTTCCTTGCAGCAGCAATTGTCATCGAAACTGAAGGCAGAAATGTCATTGTGTCATGCACCGATTGAGCTAACAACTTGCTCACAAGAAGCTCTTTGCATCTGTTAAAATCTGGGTCATTTGGAAAGAAAGACATGATGTACCACTTAAACCTAGACACAAGCATGGCCTGTAAAATGTAGTGATCCAATTTCAAGATATTAACAACCCTTGGATCCGGGAAAAGTGAATAAATGGTTTGATCTTTACTCCAACATACTTAGCAGAAGCACTGTGTTTCATCTCTTTCTTCAATTTCTCAAACTGCTTTTCCTAAGTATTAATTAGGGGAATCACGAGACTCAAGATAGCAGTGTCTGAACTCACTTCACAAGTGACTACTTCCAGTGGGTTTAGCACCTTGCACACAGAAAGTATTCTCAACTGCGCTGGACTAGGGTACATTCAACCCTCTTTTTCCAATGTCATGGTTTGTTGTGTAGCTTTGGATGCCTTGTTGCTGTCCCTCCATATGCTGAAGCATACAGTATAAAGGGTGGAATTCCACCTTGTTACCACCTCTTGCTTCAGTTGGTGGCAGGGCAAAATGAACTGTCCTTGTAGCCACTGTAACCTTCTTCATGCTGTTGCTGAATGAAAATGTCCCAAAATTTTTCAGGCAACAGGCAGCATCTCCTTCGTTCCCATGTAATTTCTTTAAAACGTCTGTATCACCCAGTTGATTATGTGAGCAAAACATTGGACATGTTGTATTTCACCCATCTGTAATGCTCTCATAATATTTGTGTCATTGTCTGAAATCACAAATCCTGAGGAGAGCCCAAGTGGGGGGAAGCCATTTAGCTATGATATTCATGTGTTTTTTTTAACAAGTTGTCAGTGGTATGCCTCTTAGTAAAGTCGGTGATACAGAGAGTAGCTTGACCACAAGCAGCTGGTTTTGTACAAGTTGTGCTCAATTCATCTGAGTGTTCATACAATGAATCTGTCTTGGTACCACACATTTGGATTGGGTTCTTTGAGAAATAAGTGCATACATTCACAAATGACTAATAAACTTTTTATCTGCCAATGCAGTCCTAACAGCCTTGAAGTTTACTCTCGCTTGCGCTATTTGCACTCGCTCTTCACAAACTTTCTATCTGCCGATGTCGGACCGCATGACATCATTACACAATAACCTTACCACTAAATACGAACTAACTTAACTTATCTAGAAATAACGACACAGACCACTGAAATGCCATTAAAATCGGTCAACCGTTATTTATTTAATTATAATATTTAAATTAAGTATGGTGGCAATAAGAAAGAACGGCCAGATCAACAGTGACATTACGACTATTGCCGCTACGCATGTCCACGACACGACTTTATTTATTTCATTGGCTACGCCAATAAATGCTGAGTCTCCAACTCTCTCCCCAATACACCATAATAGGGCCGGCCAGACAGCCAAGCCCAATGACTCCCGATAAGGAGTGCCAGAGTATACAATGTATTGGGCAAAGAGCGCACCCCAAAAACAGCGGTGCAATAGCCACTGTAACTGCCGTTCTTTCCTACCACACACCTGCCCGAAAGGAGCCAGTGCCGCCACCATACTCTAACTCCTCCCTACAACACAACTGTCTAAGCGCTAACTAACCCAAACTAAGCTATGAAGAACTCAAAAAATGCATTCCTAATCTGCAACTAACGGAAAGGACGGGCCAGGGGTGGGGAGGGGGAATGACCTGTCCCGAAGTGAAAACCTGCAAAACCTGCCACAGAGGGTGCGAGTCAATAGCACCCCCGGGTTCTCAGGAGAAAATCAGGGCAAAATCCAATTGGACCCCCACCATTCAAACGGTGACGAGTGGCCATAAAAGCTACAGGCCGAGTCCAGTCGAGGAAAAACAAAAAGACGGGGAAACAAGCCGGAGCCGAGGCACCTCCACAGAGCACCGCCATAAAAACATAGTGACCAGAGCGAAGGCACCCCAACACCCACCCGGTGGCCCGCCCTTCCGTTGCCCCCCAAGTGAACTGAAAAGATAACAAAAAGCAGAAAAATTGAGCAAAACCAAAAGGCTGGCCTGAAACAGGAAAAAAAAGTGGATTACCAGACTCAGCGTTGGTAGGCATTGGATTTCCAGCGAACAAGTGATTAAATCTCAGTCTCGCCAAAAACCCCAATGAAGCGGCGAAAGGAATGTGTGCCATACAGTGATGGCGACAATCCCAACGCAAGGATGCAGTGCTTAAATACCCACCGGAATTGGTACATCGTCAAAGGAGACCCATAGAGGAGGACGAGCCACGCTCCGCCACCACGTGGCCAAGACTCAGCAGGCGCGTGTGCATGGGTAACAGGACAGACGCTGGAGTTTGGGCAGGCAGGCAAGGTAAACCAATGCCCACGCCCCAACTGATAGCACTGCACAATTTGCAAAGTAAAGCATCCGCCATTAACACTTATGACTCGATCAAAGGGGAACCGCTGACCAACGCCACGACAATGGGAAACAGTTCCAGCAACAAAGGTTACGGGTTCCGGCCAAGGGGCAGTGGACCATGCACCAGCGAGGTACGCACCGTACCCCCGTCGCCCGCTCCAATTATTGACAACAATTGTTCACCCATGTGAATGACCCTATATGCAAAATTGGAAAGACCGAGAAAGGACCGGAACCGGTGCCAGGTAACCTTGCCACCTGCCGATGCCCTCTCAATCCCCACACACAGTTGGGCAACTTCGTCCAAAGGCAAACTGCAGCAGCCCGCCTCAGTATCCATTTCAATGACGATACGAGAGGCGAGTGCAGGGACCATCACATTTGTCTGGAGCGGTCGGTACCCCGAACTCAGAAAAGAGTGTTTTCTGGAAAATAGCAGCCATGCACACCTGTCTGAGTTGGAAGGCCCCGAACACCGAAAATCGTCCAGGTAGTGGGCGACTCCCGAGTCATCCATCCCAGCGCAAATGCACCAATGGAGAAATGAACTAAACGCCTCGAAAAATTAAAAGCACAGAAGATGGTAGGCATTTGTCGATGTAAAATCAGTCATTCAGCCGAAATCCCATGAAATGCAACGAATCAGGGTGCAATGGCAAAAGACGAAATGCATATTCCACATCAACATTACCCAATAACGTATGGGGGCCCGCCGCTCGGACTTAATTCAAAGCACAATGAAACAACTGATAAGTAACTGAGGACAGCGCCTAGGGGATCGCATCACTAGGAATGCCGGAGGATCTGACACCCGATCCCGCACCGGCAGGCTTGGGACATTCCTTAGCCGGGTGGATGCTCCGCAGCACAGGCAGCAGTGTCGAAAGACATTTGGACCCGGATCCGCAGTTGCCGTTGTTAAAGGCAAAACAACGACCTTTGAACCTGCTTCCTGTGTCGGGCCGAAAGGAACCCCTATCGTATGGCCGCACACTCTTGGCCGGAGAGGCTTCCGGAAGCTCGAGGGAGCTCTCTGTAACCTCCAGCCACACCTCAACATCCTTCACGCCGAAGGCCATGATGTGCAGCCCGTGTTGTTTGCGCCTAAACTCTGTGTCATACCGAAGCCATGCGAGAGGCCTGTTAGACAGGGAGAGACCATAACTCATGTGCAGATAGCGCACAATGTTCAGGGCCTCCCCTGGGCGAGTCTCCAGGTAACATGCTGAGAAGGTGTAGAACCCCTTAAGCCAATTAACATAGGACCTATATGCGTCCTCACCAATCCCCCCTTCTTCTTGGCCACCATTAAAGCCTTGCGGGTCTTGGATGTTAATGCAAAGACATCTACGTAAGACCCACTAGTGATACGATCCCGTATCCGTGGGTGGAGACCCCTCAAAACCTTGGTGCATGGGCAACGCACAATGTCGCTGGGGCTGCCCTCTTCCAGACTGCTGCTACTGCTCCTGTGCCTATGGCGTCGCGAACGCTTACTATGCTTGCGGGAACACCCATGCCTCCAACATTTACCCTTGGAAAGCTCTGCATGCGGTTTGCTATGTGCAGCCTCGGACACCTCACCCAGCAGCCCTAGTGCGCAATCACCAGCAGTCTCACCTGACGAGGAGTCTTGGGAGTCCCGTCTTGCTGCAGCCGATGCGGAAGACTGGTCTCTGTCGCCGGAATCACTCTCCGCCATGTCCACCGGATCTGAAAGACGAGAGGGAAAAGAAGGTGCCAGCGAAGAGCCTGGCAAGTGGTTATGAGCAGACGTTGGCGCACCGGAGCCATTGGCAACCTGCGGTTGCTGTCCCGCAGCAGAAGCGGGAGCTGCGCATAACAACACCAGTTGAGTGACAAGTGGGGTCAGCGAAGACCGCAAGTCACTGAACCGTCCCGCCGCTCCACTCACAGATGCTTGCGCAGTCAATAGAGGCATCAAAATCCCTATCATGGAGACCAGTAGTGCGGTAACAGCCGCCTCGTCCCCAGTAACAGTCCCGGGTCCTGCCGCTGGTGTAACAGGGAGCGCAACGCCAAGTGCCAAAGGTGCACCACCGGCCAAAGGCCCTGCACCACCATCTGGATGGGCAGGACCGTGATCTGATCATATTTTACTACGCCCAGTGACCAGCCGAGGCAGACCGGAATCATCCGGGGGGTTCACGGGCCGACGGGGGGTACCCCCAGCATGGCGACCCGGAGTGACTGCCGACTCCCGAGAGTCCGCCGCAGGGAGCTGAGCGGCAACAAACGCCGGGGACACAGCACAACAGCACGCCTCCCGATACGCCTAGCCCGAGCCCAGGCGCCGCATGACCAGAAGGGCGCATGTGCCGTTGCCCCCACAGGTAACCCACTACTCTGAGAGGACCCATCTACAGTGCCATTATTAGGGACTGAACCCCCGGAGGCTGGCACAGCACGTACTCCAGGGGACAGCCCCTGCCGTCTCCGCGTGGCACCTATAGCATGTGTGCCCGTACCCCTTGTGGCTGATGCATCAGCACCTCCAGTGGCAGAACGTCACTGATACCGTCCACGGGACAGGCCCTGCCCCTCCCTTGTGGCCCCTACAACATGTGCGGCCAGACCCCTGGAGGCTGACGCAGCAGCATCGCCAGGGGTCAAATGCCGCTGAGCCCCTACAGGGGACATCCCCTGCCTTCCCCATGTGGCCCCTAAAATGTGTGCGGCCAGACCCCTAGAGGCAAACACAGCAGCATCTCCAGGGGTCAAACACAGCTGAGATCCCAGAGGGGACAGTCCCTGCCTGCCGCTTGTGACCCCCTCAAGCTGCGCGGCCAGACCCCTGGAGGCAGACACAGCAGCATCTCCAGGGGTCAAACGCCTCTGAGATTCCCCACGTGCTCCTGCCCCGGGCCTGACCCACGCACCACGTGTGGCAGCGGGGGCCAAGGCCTATGCGGGAGCAGCGCTGGTGGCAGCCAGGACCCGCCGGAGGCCACCCGAACGCGTTGCGGGTCCCCCAGTGGAAGTAGACACAAGACCGCCAGGGGAAGTACCCACGAGCGCTCCAGCAGCAGCAGGTAACCCAGGAGGGCTCCGGGACTGGCAGCGGCGGCAAGCGGGAGACTCCGCTGAAGCCGCCCCAGCAGTTAGGAAGCGAGCAGGGGGGAGCTCCCTTCTGCATGGGTGAGCAACCATTTCAGCAGGGGAGGACAGAAAAGGAAGAATAGGGAGAAAAAGGAAGAATAGGGAGAAAAAGGAAGAAAGCAAAGGTATGATAGGGGATAGAGAAGATTAAGGAAAGAATATAGTCAAGAATGCACAGAATTGTAATAGAGAAGACAAGTAAGATCACAGTGGATACTCACAGGCACAACCTTCTCTGGAAAAAATCCTGAGAAAAAGGGACAGAATGAATCTACTGTCTCCTCAAAATGTCCGCCAGCTCCTCCCTAACACTCCCACTATTCTAATTCAAATCCAACCCCCCAAGCCTATTAACTGTTTGATAACCTACTCATTGTGCAAAGCCCATGCAGTCCTAACAGCCTTGAAGTTTATACTCGCTTGCGCTATTTGCACTCGCTCTTCATTGTTTTTTATAGAAACTTGTCCCTTACCAGATGGATGAGTTGGAGCAAAACATGATGACATCTTCTTGGCTTCCTCTATCACTTACTGCTTTTGTTGGTGCAGATGGAGGTGGCCTAGAGGCCTGAAATGCCAGACTCCTGATGGGCCGTTAACAAAACTGAGTAAACTGTTAAGTAATGACTTGTAGGTGTTACATATGTTTACATTGGTGTATGCTGACATTTATAAAACTGTGACCAAGCTGTCTAGAACATTGATGCTGGATATACTGTATATTCTTATGGGATTATCCTCTTTACAGGCTCCTCATAGTCAAGGTATTCGCCCACCATGAGGGAACCTCTGCCAGTTTGGTGTGCACTCACAATGTGGCAATGCTTAGTTTGCTTCAGGTGGTTTTCTAAGGGGTTTGTGATGGAGAAATCAGAGATTTGCAGAGACCCCTGTGTTTTGGTTTTGGTTCTAAATCATCGTGTTTTGGTTTTACAGAACTAATTTCAAAGGTTTTTGATTTGGTTTTGGTTCTGATTTTCTTTAAAAATTTATTAAAATCGATAAAAACAGCTAAAATAATGTAACTTTGGTGTGATTTTGCTGCTATAGTATTATTAACATCATTAACATTTGTTTCCAGTCAATTTTTCCCACCTCACCATATTTATTTATTTATTACCAGTTATTTATATAGTGCACACATATTCCGCAGCGCTTTACAGAGAATATTTGGCCATTCACATCAGTCCCTGCCCCAGTGGAGCTTACAATCTATATTTCCTACCATATGTACATGCGCACATATTCACAATAGGGTTAATTTTTTGTTGGGATTCAATTAACCTACCAGTATATGTTTGGATTGTGGGAGGAAACCGGAGTACCCCGAGGAAGCCCACGCAAGTACGGGTAAAATATACAAACTCCACACAGTTAGGGCCATGATGGGAATGGAACCCATGATCTCAGTGCTGTGAGGCAGTAATGCTAACCATTACACAACCCGTACTGCCCATGACCATATATTCTCTTTTTGAAATGACACCTGGAATTATGAAGGTGGCACTTTAATGCAATCTAAAACCCAAGATTTGTCTTTTAAGCCGAGCTCTGAACTCGACATAAGACCCGACTCTGGACTTGGTTCACTTGGATCCCCAAAAGTGATTGGGTACTTAGTTTTCTTCAAAACCAGTACTTCACCTACACTTGCGCCAACAATTCCACCTAGGTGTAAGAGGTAATATTGATAGCAATTAAAAAGAAAAAAATGCCCTTTTCATTTTTTTTGCCTTTCTCCTTTCTCCTTTGACCTTTGCACTGTAGCATATTTTTGTTGTTTTAGATGTATACTGCATTAACACCTTGAGTAGCCTGTGTGCATCACCCACCCCCATGCAGGTCCCCCTACCTTCTATGTGGATTTTGGGAAGATGGCGCATGCGCAGAAGATAGTAAAGGTTCCTGGACAGAAATAGATTCAGTGTTTTGTGCTATACAGTAAGTTTTGCCATAGCCCAGTATCAGTGGCAATACAATGTACCTTACACATATCAGGCTACTTTTTAATGGTGTAGGATGTGTGTATGTTTGTGGCATTGCAAACTGCATTGTTGCAGCTCCGCCACTAGTATTGTAATGCAAAGGGAAAACACACAACATACACTCTGCAAACGAGCGTATGCTCAATTCTCTGTTATCCCCACAGTATCCACCTGCACAGATAAAAGAAAACTTGGTTTAGGCTGGACTTGCACTCCTGAGATATTAATTACAGAAGAAAAATGACAACCAAATGAAAAGAAAAAAGGACTTTGTGTGACATAAAAATCTAATGAAAGACAAGACAGTACACAGTGGTTGTGGTCTCACAGTGGTGAGATTACTCTTATATTAATATTTAGGTCTACACCCAAGCCACCCTAAAGTGTAGAGGTCCACGTCCAGTGCAGTCCATGCTATACATTGAGTTAGTTGAAATTTATCAGCACCTTTATTTACATTAAATAAATTTGCATGTCTTTGTAAATGCTAGTGTTTCTTGGTCCCAGGCTATACTTATCCATTCGCCATAACTGGACTCCCTTTAGCTGCAATTACTGTATGGCAGAATGTTGTGTCTCAGAGCAGAAGATACTGCACATTTGATCTTGCAGTGCTCTGAATTCCAGGAGAGCAGGAACAGGGCAGAGGTTTAATGGATTTCGGGACCCATTAACTTTTTATGGTTCGCAATAAACTTGCCTTGCTTCCAAATGAGTCTGAGAAGTGTTTCTGCTGAAATCTGTGCAATAAACTTAGATAGCTTATTCCAGAAGGCTCTCAGCGTCCTATCTGTCTTCCTTTGCAGCATTCTGGCGTTAGAATAGATAGATACAAACCTGTGGTTGTAATTTTATGTTTATGCAAATAAGTTTGCAGTACATTTGAAATAGAAAGCTTACAAAATCCTTGGCCCAATCTTTTATTTCTCTATGGCATTGAACAAATCAATGACAATAAGTTTCTTGTGAACTGATACACTAATAGTGCACTAATGCCTGGATTTCTACTTTATAACACAAAAACATGACATAAAGTCCACTATACTGAAGGATAAAATCCCTACAGTCCTATAAATTGCAAATTGCACAAAATACAGTGTGTTGCAGATCACATACCCTACGCACTACAGTATGCTCAGATAGTGTTTCCATTATCTGACAATAGGTTAGAAGCAGATTAGCTCCATGAGACTTTCAGGAATGAGAGTGATTTGCTAACTGTAAAATATACATGGCACACCTCATGTAATTTACAGAATTGTGTGTACCTTTATTTAAGGGTTTGCACAGTCATATGTAGACAAAATGGTGGTACTGTGGCTAGCATTGCTGGTGCACAGCACTATGGTCATGGGGTTGTGTTTTATAATATGTTCACCCCATGTACACATAGGATTCTTTCAACACCATAAAGACATACTGGTACAGGGTGTAACACTCCATGGCTGGCATGTGACAATGCCCTGATTTATCAAGACCTGGAGAGTAAAAAATTGCACGATGATAAATTACCAACCAATCACCTCCTGCCACTTTTCAAACACAGCCTGTACCATGGCAGTTGGAAGCTGATAGGATGGTACTTTATCACCATGCAATTTATCACTCTCCAAGGCTTGATAAATCTGGGCTTAAATGGTTGGAAGAGGTATTGCAGATGTTCGGTGGCTAGGTGATTGACCCTTTCCCTAAGATGTTTCCCCCGTTCATTGTATCGGGTTCAGATAGGTAGGATAGATTGATACACAACAGTGAGTCACTGATAGCAATCTCCAACTGGAAGGCCGCAAAGACTTCTGGATTAAAAATAGTAATTCGTTTTACGGCAAGAATTGGATAATCACAATGATGAAAATGGAAGAAAACGATTGCAAAAAAAAAAAAATCACATTTAGCTACAGCTCACATTACACTGGGACATTCAATAATTCAATGATCTCGGGGGCGTGGCCTGACCTGCAGCCTGTGTGGACGTGCCTGCAAGAGCTCCTGCTGGCCCTGCACTTAAAGGGCATATTTACCGGACCTCCCACGCTGATTTATACCCCCTGGCGAGTGCCCACCGTGCCCAGCACCCGAGGAGGCGGGAGAGGTGCCCCCTGGCACTGTTTCATTGTTGAGGCCTCCGCTCCGTCCCGGGACCTCGAGTTTGGGGTCTACCCGGGAGCGAGCTCCGGGACCGGAACGCGGCCGCGCCGGGTCCCCTGGCGGCTCCCCCGCACAAGTAAGCAGGCTCATTTAGGCCCCTCTCTTGCCCCAGACCATCGGGGACGGCGGGGCGGATCAGACTCCCGCTCCCTGCCCTCCGGAGCCGCGGCTGCGGCCTTTTCCCGACTGCACACACTCCGGCGGCGGCCATCTTGCTACACCCGGCCCGCCGGTCACCTGCACACCCCTGCCCCTACGAGCCGGCCCTGCCTCCCCTGAGACCCCTTCTATTATAAATACTCCCTCAGCAGGGAGAGAGAGGGGTCTGCTGCCACTTTTGAAGCCCCAGGGAGTAGAGGCCTACATCAGCACCAGGATCCGGGGCCTAGAGTAGCTGCGAGCACCTGCTGCGGAGCCCTGCCAGTGTGGAGGCCTGTTGGAGCCAACTATCGCCCCCAGCAGCTGTGGATAGCCTGGTCACCTCTCTGTGCCCCCCCCTTCACACTCCCCGACCAGGCGCAATACCGTGGAGGCATCCCAGGAGGGGTGAGTGTTGGTCCAGGAGGGCACTGCTTGCCTGACACCTACGACATTGAGCTATCAGCTGTTGTCTTTATACCTGGCTCCCCCCTCTCCCTTGCTCGCTGGAGACCTGCCCTTCGGCACCGCTGGAGGGTTATGACCGGTCGCCGGACCTCTGCTGATGCCGTTCTTTTGATGTAGTCCAGAACGTTCATACACCACCACCTTTGAACCCTCTGCTTACCTAACCTCCATCATATAGTCTCCGGGACTTATCGCTTCAGAATGGCGCCGAAAAAGGTTAAAGCGGTGCTTCCTCCTAGAGTATCTTTGCCGTCTCAGAAAGCAGCCTCTGCCCCCTCTACGGCACGGAAGTCCCCAATAGCCACCTCCGCGTCAGACCCTCCCTGCAGACCTGCTTCTGTTCCGGGGTTCGACCCAGACTCTGACGCCCCTCTCACGGTCAAAACCCTGTATCAGGCTCTAACAGCATTTAAAACAGAGCTGACTCAGGATCTCACATCGGCCGTCCGAGAGGTCAAGACAGAACTGCATGCTATAGGGGAACGCACAGACCATCTGGAACGGAAAGTCGAGGAATTGGTCTCGTCCCATAATGACCTCATAGCGGCCCATGATCAACAGCAGAATGACCTGGAGGCATTCAAACTCAAGATGGCGGATATCGAGGACAGATCTCGGCGCAATAATATCAAGATCCGAGGCATTCCCGACTCCGTGCAAAACTCCGAGCTAGAAGACTACGCCACCGCGCTATTTAGGAAGCTCTTGCCCAGGGCTGACCCCAGAGAGCTGCTTATAGACAGGATTCACAGACTGCCTAAACCACGCTCTGTCCCTCCCTCGCTTCCACGAGATACGCTCATGAGAGTGCACTTCTCCACGACGAAAGAACGCATTCTAAAGGCGGCAAGGGATGCGGATTCTACCACGCTTGGTGGATTACAGCTCTTTCCGGATTTCTCGGCTTTGACTTTGGCCAAAAGACGTTCGTTTCTTCCTGTTACCCTGGCGCTTCGTGATCAAGAGATTAATTATAGATGGGGCTTTCCGGTGAAGCTCATCGTCTTCTATGACAACAAATCCTACACGGTCGCCTCACTGGACGCTGGAGTCAAGCTGCTATCGGAGTGGGATATTGCTGTCGAGCTGCCGCCTGGAGCCAAGAAACAGTCAACCCCCCAATCGGAGTGGATCGTTGCCTAAAGTCGTCATTGTAAACTTGGGTCTTGAATGTGGACGTTATGATGTTCTGTTCTAATAGATAGGCCTTGGCCTTTCGTCTAGATGCGGACACGTGAGTTACTACGTTAGTAGTTGTAATGTTGGAGTCCCGGCTCCGTGCCCATACTTTAGTTTATTAGTGTGTGCATATATGTTATCTGTGGTCCTTACATGGTTGGTAGGAATATTTGCATTTGTACATGTCTCTTTTTTCTTCTTCTCTTTCCCCTTATCTAGGTTCATTGGTGGTGGTGGCGTTAGGCCACATGTTCCCCCTCGTTAATGTACTACTGCATTTTTTTGTTTTCCTTGCAGTAGTTACACCGACCCGATGTACTGGGTCGTTTCGGTTTGTTCTCACCCTTTCTTCCTTCGTTATTCCCTCCCCCCCCCCCTCTCACGACACTCTAACTAATGGTATGAGACAAAATAACTTCATACTTGTATACAGAAATATCTCACTACTCATGGCGCGTTTTAGACCGCCTAGATGATCCAGGTTCTGTCCATGAACGTTAAGGGGTTAAACTCCCCTAATAAGCGAAGGTTAGCATTGGACTATTTTGCTAGGCACAAGACAGATGTTATTGCGCTGCAGGAGACGCACTTTTCGTCCTTAGCCCCCCCTACGTTTAAAGACCACAGGTTCCCTATTGGCTATTTTGCAAACGGCCCCTTTAAGAGGAATGGTGTAGCTATATTGTTTAAAAACTCTGTTTCCTTCACTTTACACTCGCAAGTTGCTGATAAAAATGGCCGTTATCTCATCCTGAGTGGCCTTTTAAATGACAAACCTGTTACCTTGGTCTCAGCCTATGCCCCTAACTCAAACCAAGTGGCCTTTTTGCGTAAGCTATGTTTGGCTATCCAGAGGAACCGTACAGGCTCGCTCCTTCTCATGGGGGACTTTAATCTGGTTCTTGACCCTAGATTGGACAGGTCTCCCAGGCCTTCCCCCTCTCCATTAGCCTCCTCTAACGCACCATCCTTAGCCTTCCGTAACCTTTTGGCTGAATTTGACCTCTACGATATATGGCGAGTGCAAAACCCAACGGGCCGTGAGTACACATACTATTCTCCCGTTCACAACTCCTATTCCCGTATTGACTTTTTGTTTTCTGATAAATGGACTCTCCAATTCACTAGATCTGCTGACATCCTCCCAATAACCTGGTCAGACCATGCCCCGCTGTTTCTCAAATGGGATCTTAACAGTCAACATGCCCCGCCCCGACCTTGGAGACTTTCTCCTCACTTACTGGCCAACCCCGTATCAAAAAAAATTATTGTAGACAGCATCACGTCCTACTTGGAATTTAATTCCCCTTCGGACACGTCCACTCTGAACTTCTGGTGCGCATTGAAAGCTGTAGCTAGAGGCGCGGCGATACAGGCAGGAGCCCACCTTAAAAAACTACATCAACAACGCTTGAATGATTTGGAGCGTAGATTAAAGGAACTGGAGGAGAAAAATCAGGCTCGACCTTCGAGATCTCTCCAGAAAGAATTAGCTGATATTAGGTCCCAGCTTCAGACATTGCTCACGGTGCGCACCCAGGCCTCATTAAATAGGATGCGGCAGAAATTTTACCTGGCAGGGAATAGACCGGGAAAACTGCTTGCTCGTAAGCTCAGAGCGCAACAAGCTAGGAATAGAATTAAGCTTATTATGTCCCCAACAGGCACCAAAATATCTAACCCTTTGGAGATATCGAACCAGTTTGCTGACTTCTATTCCCAACTTTATAATCTCGCAACTGACCCTTCTACTCCGCAGCCCACTCTTCCATCTATCAACACCTTCCTCGCTGATTTGAAACTTCCCTCCATTACCGACGACCAATTAGAAGTGCTGAATGCCCCTTGGTCCACCGCAGACACGTTAAGGGCGATCAAATCCCTCCCTAAAGGTAAAGCGCCAGGCCCAGATGGCTTTATAAATGATTTTTATGTGGCACTCCAGGACCTCCTGACTCCATCCCTGGTAACAGTTTATAACCAAATTACCTCTCAGGGCACGCTCCCAACGGAGATGCTGGAGGCTCGCATTGTCACGATCCCTAAAACAGGTAAGGACTTGACTTCCTGCCAAAACTACCGCCCTATTGCGCTGTTAAATGGTGACATTAAGATATATGCTAAATTAATAGCTCACCGACTGAACGTCCTCCTCCCCTCCTTGATCCACCCCGACCAGGTTGGATTTATTCCCGGTCGGCAAGCGTCTGATAATACCCGTAGAGTATTCAACCTCGTAGACTCTATAACCCGTGAACAGGGCCTCCTCCTGCTGTCCTTAGATGCGGAGAAGGCTTTCGACCGCATAAACTGGGCCTACATACGGGAAGTATTATTGAAATTTGGCCTCCGCGACCGCATCCTGTCATCCATATTAGCCCTGTATAGTTCGCCCTCGGCCCGGGTCTTTAGTAATGGCTTCCTCTCTTCCCCCTTCCCAATTTACAATGGCACCCGTCAGGGCTGCCCCCTCTCCCCTCTCATCTTTGTCCTGGCGATTGAGCCTCTGGCAGCTAAGATTCGGGCAGACCCACAATTTCCAGGACTCCACCTTGGCACCGTCCCCCATAAACTATGTTTATTTGCAGATGATGTTCTGTTATTTGTAACTGACCCCTGCACCTCACTCCCTCATTTACACGATATTTTAGATAGGTACTCTGCAGCGTCCTACTATAAATTAAACACAACTAAAACAGACGCCCTGCCGATAAACCTCTCCCATTCCATGGCCTCTTTGCGTACCAAATACCCTTACAATTGGCAAACAACCTCGATAAAGTATTTGGGTATTCACATCCCCCCGTCCTCCTCTTCTGTATTTGACGTTAACCTCCCCCCTTTACTGACTGCGCTACAACTGTCCACCAAATCGTGGCTCAATTATGAGATATCATGGCTGGGTCGCCTGGCCGCCTTTAAAATGTCGCTGCTTCCCAAACTAATGTTCCTGTTCCGCACAATTCCCTTTATATTCCCCAAGAAATACCTAGACAAGGCTACCAATATCCTCACCAAATATGTCTGGGCTTTGCGACCGCCTAAACTGTCCCGCGCCAGGATGTCACTACCTAGGAGAGTTGGTGGCCTCGACATGCCTAACCTTTCACTATACCAAGAAGCTTCCCTCTTGGCTCAGATTAAAGCTATCACCAGTGATACACACTCGGAGTGGACGTGTCTAGAGGAACTAACCTGCCCCAGGTTCCCCTTAAAGGACCTCTTTTGGCTACCTAAACCCATGCGACCCTCGGACCTACGTCTTCTCCCCTCAACCCGAGCCACTCTACAGGTCTGGGATAAACTGACTATCGGCTTATCATCTCCCCTCTATACATTGCCACAAATTTCCCTACGTACAGTAACCGCCCTAATCCCTAACCTTAATTTGTCAGGCTGGCGTTCTAGAGGGATCGGCCTACTGGGAGACCTGCTCAACGGGCCTGTGCTTAGCTCCTTCTCTACCATCCAAGAACGCTTTGCCTTACCTGAATCTGAGAGGCTCAGATACTATCAAATACAACATTGGTGGACCAGTCTACGCCTTACCCCCTCCCCAATGCACCCTACTATGTCTCAGGCCTTGGGTCGTCTCTCTAGGGACGCTTCGGCTGGAGAGATCTCCTTTTGGTACAAGACACTACTTGCATTAGCTCCCGTTCTTAAAACTAGAGCCCAGAACAGGTGGGAGGTAGACATTGGTTGTACCCTTACCGACTCCCAATGGCAACATATCTTTATGTCATCCTTCACTATGTCCAAATGCTTAAATCATTCCGAGATGCACGTCAAGTTATTACATAGACTATACCTCACACCCGATAGGCTGCACACGATTTGGCCTACATGCTCGAAGTATTGCTGGCGTCTATGTGGTGAGGTGGGCCACCTTTTCCATATCTTTTGGACCTGTCCTTTTATTAAGCCATACTGGGTAGAGGTGTTTGGGCTAATTAATAAAGTACTTGGACTCACCCTGTCCCCCACCCCCCTCATTGCTTTACTAAATGTCTATCCGCGTTCCGTGGGTGCCAATTTACAATATGTTTTAGGCCACATTTGCCTTGCAGCCCGGGCGGCACTGGCTCAGAACTGGAAACAATCCATACCCCCCCCCTTAATGAAAGTCATACACAAAATTCAGAAACAATTCCTGATGGAGACTGAGTATATGTCTTGCTCCCTCTCTACCAAGCCCCCTCTAATACGTTGGAAGCCTTGGCTGCTTTTTACCACGGAGGGTGAGGGTGCCAACTTGGTACGGCGATCTCCCTCCCCGGACATCCAACCCCACACCCCTCCCCTAGATGGAGACACCTCCTCTCCCTGAGCCTGGGACCGCCCGGCGATCTCGGTTGCAATATGCATTAATGTGGAATCATCGTTTCTTTCCATTCTGTACGCCCTACTGCATTACGTCCAGTGTACAAACGTCTGATCGATTTTGAAAAGTATGTATAAGTATACAAATTGTCTCTTATGTATTTACTGCTCCCCCTTCCCTCCCCTCCCCTTTTCTTATTTCTGTACCCCTGTTTTGCATAACAAAAAAAAAAAAATCTGAATAAAAATTATTGATGAAAAAAAAATAATTCAATGATCTCAATCAATCTAATCACAGACATATGCATAGTCCGAGAAAAATTATACAACAAGAAAAATAGTGAAGATTAAGAATACAGTTTTCAATATCAATTGTTACTTTTTTAAATATACCTGATACTCAAAAAAAGTCTTAATCTTCACTGGCAATTTACATTGGAGCTCATGGATCTTACAGTGCCACAGTATTGCAATAGAGAGTGACTGCGGTATAACTGGATTTGTTGCACAAGGGATGGAGAGCCTGCAGTGCCACAGTGTTGCAATGGGGGCTGTGGTACAACTGTACTTTTAGAAAAAAGATTGATCCTGGGTTTCAGCTAGTAAATGTCACTGTACTCCAATGTGGTGTAAGGATGTAGGCAATGAAGGTGTCATAGATGCTTTATAAGCAACTGTCTCTGTAGTAATTATCTCTTGGAATTAATAACTCAGTCTTTTACTCTCTAAAACAGCTCAATGTCTCTGTGGAGTTCTCACAAATAATTTCTCTGTGGTGGCAAACACTCTGCTTAAACAGGGGTCATGTGTGTGATTCTCAATTAAGTGTCTCGCAGCACCCCTTTATTAAATGCATCTATGAGTAATATGTGTGTGACAATGTACAACAGGGCTTAGCACTCACCTTCCTGCAGTCCGCCACATCAAACAGTCTGTTACTCACTCCAAACCTCACAGGTTATTACAGTCTCTCCCAGAATCGGTCTCCATGGCTTCAGCTCTCTCAAAATGGCTGTGGCATCTGTGCCTCTGCATAGGCCTGGCAGCAACATTTCATGCCTGTTATCCCGGTTCTCCACACTTGCGGAAGCACCCTGCTGCCTTAACGCTGTAGCGCTGTTTTCCACCACCTTGCATGAACACTCGGTGCTCCATGTCAGCTCTTCATCTCCGCTCCTCGCCACACATCCAGCTCCTTCAATGTCTTCTCTCCAACAACCTACATCACTGCCCTCTTCTTTTCACAAGGCTCTGCTTGCTCTGTGTCTGTCAAATAGGATCCTGCCACCTCACTGCACAGAACATGCAACCACTCTCTGTTCCATTCTATTAACTCCTGTTGTGCCAGTAAAACTAACAAAATTAGCAAACACTGGGGTAGATGTATTAAGCCCGGAGAAGGGATAAAGAAGTGATAAAGCAGTGATAAGTGCATGGTGATAATGCATCAGCCAGTCAGCTCCTAACTGTCATTTTTCAAATCCGTAATGATTGGTTGGTGCGTTATCACTGGTTTATCACTTCTTTATCCCTTCTCCAGGTTAATATATCTGCCCCACTGTTTTCTTCCAATTAAAGGAGAATACACAACTGTCTCTGGGGTGCTATAATTGTTACTGGTTTCTAATAAAATGAATATGTACATTAACAAATATAGGGGTCCATGTACTAAGCTTAGGTAAGGGGTCTAAGCTAAAAATGCGGAGACAATACCTGTACATATTGCTTATCGGTATGTACTAAAAGAATTTCTCTGCACTTTGGCTGCCCGCGCTGAGTACTTGATTTTCACACTCCCATTGGCACCTATGGCAGTGCTTAGTGTCCCAGCTGTTACTAAAGACTCAGGTCATTTATACCCCTTTCCCACTGCCCCAATAAACCAGTTTATTGCTTGGTCAGCCCGATTCACTGCTCAATGGAAAAGGGTACCCAAAAAATAACCCAGGTCTAGATACCAGGGTGGGACCCGGGAAGTACCTGGGTAACGGCGCATTGTAAAGCCTATGGAGGGCCAGATACCGGTGCTTAGAGACGCACATACTGTAGGTGCAGTGTGAACCGGACCGACCTGGGAATAACCCGGGTCACAGGTGCAGTGTGAATGGAGTTTTACTCAGGGCTGAACCGTGTGCAAAAAGGGGTATCACCATCAGCTGTCTCTTGCAGCTCTAGCTGGCATTATCTGGTTTCTGCAGTACTGTTGACCTGCGATCTGGACACCATCTATGTTTCTTTGTTCTTTTGTTAATAAAGTTTGTGTAAAATAGTCTAAAGCTTTTTTTTCTTCTCACTGGACTTCATGACACAGTTTAGGGATGGCCATACGCGCTACTGCCATTGATGGATACCATTGATGCCAATGGTGAGACAAACCATCGATGGCAGCTAAGTATTCTTTGCATAGCCATCGATGGCTTTTACCATCGGTGTTTATGCGCATGCGCCGATGCTTAGTCTTCTGCTGTGTAAGAGCTGGTGGCGGGGCTGAGCTGTGAGTGATAGCTCAGACTCTTAAAGAGGAGGGACATCCCATCCCTATCACAGCTTACAACTGAGCAGAGGGAAACACATCAGAATGTGGAATGTGTGGGCAGTGACCGCTGATGGTGTGCATTACCAGCATTGGCAGATATATTCTTAATAATTGTGGTAGCCACCTCCTGCTTTGCAATGTGAGCAGGTGAAGCAGGAGCAGCTTTTTCTATGTAAGTTTTTAGCACATGGACCCCATAGATTCTAAACTCCACAGGGACTGATGTGAATGATAAATACTCTTTTTCAAGTGCTGCAGGTTCTATATAAATAAATGGTAATAAATAATTAGGTGAACACCTCTTTCCATATTCATTTGTACTATCATATTACTGTCATGATACTTATTAACTAGTTGCTTGGCATAGTCGCATCAGATGTGACCACGCCAGGCTGGGCTTTACCTGACATTGTCACATATGATGCGACCACTTAGAAATGCAGCCGGCAATGTCAGAGGAACCTATTGGACCCTCTGACCCCAATTTGTACTGATCACTGTGGGCAGCAGTGAATAGGAAGCCCGCGGCACACCTCCTTCTGGAGGCTGCAGAGAAGAGCAGCTGACGGGGAAGCATGCCCATATAAGTTTTAAATAACAGCTGCAGAGAGCAGCTACAGTCAGGGAAGCAAGCAATTCCCCTGAGTATATACCTGGCAGGTGCAGACTACAGCAGCTGCCAGGGAAGCCAGTAGTGCTCCTGTTTAAACACCTGGCGGCTGCACAGCCAGTTACCGGGTAAGCCAGCCCTGCACCCACTGTGAATACCTGGCGGCTGCAGAGAGGAAGCCATGGATGTAAGCCATGGGGATGGGGGTGTTAAATAAAGCATTATGATGCTGTGGGGGGGTGGCATAATAATAATAATAATAATAATAATAAATGCACTGGCCAATGGAGGGGGGGGTGCAAAAAACAGGGGGGTAAGTAGTGATTTTATAAGGTGGGCCTATGGACATGTGGGATGGCGGGGGTACAAATCAGCCCCTAAGTATATACACTGTATTTTTCAAATATTTACATACAGTGGGGCAAAAAAGTATTTGGACATCCACTGATTGTGCAAGTTGACCCACTTAAAAAGATGAGAGAGGTCTGTAATTTCCATAGTAGGTACACTCCAACTGTGAGAGACAGAATCTGAAGGAAAAAAAAACAGGAAATCACATAATATGATATTTAAACAATTTACTTGTATATTCTTGTGGGAAATAAATATTTGGACACCTACCAAGCAGCAAGATTTCTGGCTCTCACAGACCTGTTACTTCTTCTTTAAGAAGCTCTTCTATCCTCCACTCTTTACCTGTATTAATGGCACCTGTTTGAACTGGTTATCTGTGTAAAAGACACCTGTCCACATAGGCGGATCCAGGGGGGGCACTTGGGCCCGTGATCCCCCCCCCCCCTTCCCCCTGTCGTTTCTGGCTTTCTTTTTTTTCAAAAGGAGAACAGCAGCAGCACTATTACTATTTCCGTCAGTCAGATTTGAGAAAAGAGCCGGCAGCACTAGGACCCGCCGCGGCTCTAACAGCAAGTCCGTGTGGTAACCAATGGGGATGCTGGAGCTGCAGCTCCAGCCTCCCCATGCTAACACTGCAACCTTTCTCCCCCACTGCCAGCCAGCCAGAGTCCAGCACAGGCGCGGGGTTCAAATGCCAGCATCGAGTAAGACTGTTACTTATGATGGTGCAGAAGGCTTCATTAGCCCGCACAGTTTCCCAACACTTCCTCCTCCACTTCTTTTACCACCATGCTAGGTGCAGTCAAACTCAGCTCAGCTTTGAGAAGGCGGCCCGTGTGATTGTGACAGGGCTGTCCTGCAGAAGCCTTATGCTGCTTGTTGGAGATCCAGTTGGCTGCTTCTGCTAATTAAAGATCTCACTGCAGTGCTCAAAACAAGGTATGCTGCACCTGCCCCCACCAACTAAAAACTATAATAATTATATTGTGCTGGGGTGCCTTCCAGGCTCCAATACCTAATGGAACAGGTGACCAACATTTCAAGGCCCAATCAGCCTTTTCATCAGGGTGAA
The DNA here is from genome assembly GCF_028390025.1 of Pseudophryne corroboree. Lineage (NCBI taxonomy): Eukaryota > Metazoa > Chordata > Amphibia > Anura > Myobatrachidae > Pseudophryne > Pseudophryne corroboree. Next base: position 367,355,556 of record NC_086449.1, read on the forward strand.
ACATTGGCAATAAACCAGGATGTGCTCCTACAGCCAATCATTACCTGATGGCATATTCTGTGAGACCACGCCCCCTGTAATACCACTTTTCTTATTTGGGAGCATGCGTGCCCTAGGTGCATGTAAATATAACTATTACCATTCCCCCATAATGATGCCCCCTTTTAATTTTCTTCTGGATCCACCCCTGCCTGTCCACACCCTCAAACAGTCAAACTGCTACCTCTCCACCATGGTCAAGACCAGAGAGCTGTCTAAGGACACCAGGGACAAAATTGTAGAGCTGCACAAGGCTGGGATGAGCTACTCGACAATAGGCAAGCATCTTGGTGAGAAGAGATCAACTGTTGGTGCAATTATCAAAAAAATGGAAGGAATACAAGATCACTGACAATCTCCCTCTACCTGGGGCTCCATGCAAGATCTCATCTCATGGGTGTTACGTTCCTGGTGCTCAGAACAAGAGAGATGTTGCATAGTGAGTCCAGAGCACCAGAACGTGACGCTGAAATAAGGTGTGGTATGGAAATAGCCCCTAGCAGCCTACCTCCATTGTTTCACCCATGTGGTCAGTTCACGCCTGCGTGACTATGGTTTCTTGGGCCCACGGCAGCCGCGTTTGAAGAGCGGATTAGGTCTGCCCAACTCCGATGCCCCCTGGTCTAAGAGTGAGACAAGGCGTGAACCGAGACAGGATAATAACAAGGGAACCTCTAACTAAAGCAAACAGAAGGCTAGGGGCTACTAATAACCCTAAAACTAAATATATGTGCGGCACGCCGCCAAAGGAAAAGAACAACAAAAGATACCGCTGTCCACACCCCACACGGCACCATCGTGTACCGGGGAGGACAGTGAAAAGCGGAAACCTCAGCAAAAGCACCAGTACAAAACAAACGCAAGGACTAAGCGGCCTAGGCCGCAACACGTGGCAGAAGCCGCTACTCACGAAACCGGGAGAGAACCCCAATAAGCGAAAACCCCCAGATGACTGCAATAGGTTCACTTGGACTGGAAGGATTCCCAGGACCGGCTTCAGAACTCCAGGACCCAGGAGCACAGTGAGCAGGATCGACCAGATTCAGCAGACTAGGAACAAACTTTGCAAGGCAGGAACAGCATACAGGAAGCTATCACCGGCGAGGCTGCAGTGTGCTGGCTCCCATAAAAAGGCCCTGCTGGCCAATGACAGGAGGGACAGCAAGACCAGCCCCCAGCCCCTAATTAATAGTTGCCGTGCAGCTGCCCTGCTGCACGAACAATTAATCCAGTTTTATCTGGCAACGGGGAACATGGTCTGCCAATGGCGTCCCTGTTGCCATGGACCCGGCGGCTGTTGACGCCCGGCGTCCTAGCATTGCCAGGGACCCGGCGGCTACAGTACACACGGCGTCCTGGCGTTGCTAGACGCAGGGCGGGCAGCGAGGGAGGTGCGGCGGCCGTGAGCGTCGCTCAGAAGCAGACCGAGCGGCGCCGCGGACCGCGGCACCTAACAGTACCCCCCTTTGAGGATGGGTTAAAGAACCCCTAAAGCCGGGTTTCTGAGGGAATTCCTGAAAGAATAATCTCTTAAGTTTAGGGGCATGTAAATTGTTATCCAGGACCCAAGACCTTTCTTCCGGGCCATAGCCTTTCCAGTGAACCAAAAAATAAAGCCGGCCCCGAGAAACTTTGGAATCTAAAACCTTCTCCACCAGGAACTCTTGTTGCCCCTGAACATCCACCGGAGGTCTACCCTGGGAAGTTTTCCGAGGGAATCTCCTGGAAGAAATATATTGCTTCAGAAGGGAACAGTGAAAAGTATTGCCAATTCTGAGTGATTTAGGCAAGCGTAGCCGAAAAGCAACTAGATTGACCTTCTTTACGATAAGAAACGGTCCAATAAATTTGGGTCCCAATCTAGCCGAGGGTTGTCAGAGCTTGATGTTGCGGGTTGACAACCACACCTTATCTCCCACCTTAAAAGTGCATGGGCGTCGGAACCTATCTGAAAATTTTTTTTCTCGGAAGGCAGCCTTCTTAAGGTGCACCTTTTTCCAAATCATTCTGAGACGGGAAGTTAAGGTCAACGAAGAGACTGGAAAATGAGGGTAAAAAGAATTGGCTCTAGGATGAAAGCCCAGCACCGAAAAGAATGGAGACTCCTTGGTGGAAGAATGACAAGAGTTATTATAGGCAAACTCGGCCAAAGGAAGAAATTCAGACCAATCATTCTGAAGTTTGGCCGTATATAGCCGTAAATACTGTTTTAATGACTGATTAACACGTTCAGTTTGTCCGTTAGACTGTGGATGGTACCCAGATGTTAAAGAGAGTTTCATATTTAATGAGGCACAAAAACGTTTCCAGAAACGGGCAATGAATTGTGGTCCCCGATCAGAGACAATATCCATGGGTAAACCATGGAGCCTGAAGACATGGCGGAGAAACAAAACTGCCAACCCTTGAGCGGAGGGTAATCGGGGAAGAGCAATGAAGTGGGCCATCTTACTAAAATGGTCTCCTACCACCCAAATGACCCGGAACCCAGCTGAAAGAGGAAGGTCCACCACGAAATCCATGGATATATGTGACCATGGCCTGAGAGGAATGGCTAGAGGCATGAGTTGCCCGACCGGCAACGATCGAGATACCTTGTACTGAGCACAAACCTGACAGGAACGGACAAATTCCCTCGCATCTTTAGAAAGATTAGGCCACCACACTGAGCAAGAGAATAACTCCAGGGTTTTAGTGATACCCGGATGACCAGAAACCTTATTATCATGAAACTCAGCTAGAACAGTGCCTCTCAGAAATTCAGGGATGAAGAGACGATCTGCAGGAGTGACATTGGGAGCCTGCTGCTAAAGCTGGACTAGCTGTGTAAATAAATCTTGTGTGAGGCCAGCCCGGATGACAGACGATGGGACTATGGGGGTAGTAGCCGGGTGGTTATTGTGAACCGGAAGAAAACAACGTGAAAGGGCATCGACTTTCGTATTCTTGGAACCGGGCCTGAAGGTGATGATAAACCTGAAATGAGTAAAAAACAGCACCCAACGTGCCTTTCGAGCATTAAGCCGTTTAGCTGACTCAATATACTGCAGGTTCTTGTGGTCAGTGAACACAGTAATGGTATGCCTTGCTCCTTCCAGCCAGTGCCTCCACTCCTTGAAAGACCATTTAACTGCCAACAATTCTCGATTACCAACATCATAGTTGGATTCTGCGGAGGAGAATTTTCTGGACATGAAGGCACATGGGTGTTATTCCCGAGACTCCGGGTCTTCCTGAGAAAGGATAGCCCCCACTCCAACCTCTGAGGTATCTACCTCGACAATAAAGGGGAGATCCAGGTTAGGGTGTCTGAGTACTGGAGCTGAGACAAAGGCCTGTTTCAAGGCCAGGAAGGCAGACTTGGCTTTAGGCGACCAATTGGAAGGGTCCACTCCTTTTTTAGTCAACGCCACAATAGGAGCAACCAAATCTGAGAAGGTATGAATAAAACGCCTATAATAATTTGCAAACCCTAAAAAGCGCTGGATTGCTTTTAAGTTCGTGGGTTGTGCCCAATTTAGGATTGCCTGGAGTTTTTTTGGTTCCATGAAAAACCCCTTTGGAGAAATAATATACCCCAGGAAGGACACTTCTGTGATGTGGAAATCGCATTTCTCCATTTTGTCGTACAAATGATTTTCCCGTAACCTCTGAAGGACCAGTCGCACATGGGTAATATGTTGTTCAAAGGACTCAGAGTAAATCAAAATGGTGTCTAAATAAACGACTACGAACTTTCCTAGAAAGTCGCGAAGGACGTCGTTAATGAGATCTTGAAATACAGCAGGAGCATTAGACAGCCCAAACGGCATCACCAGGTATTCATAATGTCCCGACTGTGTGCTGAAAGCCGTCTTCCACTCATCCCCAGATTTTATTCAGATGAGATTGTAAGCCCCTCTAAGATCGATTTTGGAAAAGATAACGGCAGTACGGAGCTGATCAAATAGTACCGAAATCAGTGGCAAGGGGTAGGTATTTTTAACAGAAATTTTATTCAACGCCCAATAATCAATACATGGGGGTATATTTACAAAAATTCGTGTTTTTGCCGTTTTGAAGGGTGTTTGAACTCAAATGGTATCGGGTGCATTTTACTGCAACTTTTTGAATCCTGATACGATCATTCACTAAGCTGCCGACTTTTCCCAATTCGTTTTTTCCGATGTCGATGTGATTCGTAATGTTAGGCAGTGTTTTACGGGAGTGATGAGTAAAACACTGCCTGACAAAACACAAGTAATCCCGGCCGAATCTGTGAGATCTGTGCAGGGCTTCATTGTGTACCTTAAAAAGGTGTTTAAAGTCGTTAAAAATCAGAAAAAATTGCGTGGGGTCCCCCCTCCTAAGCACAACCAGCCTCGGCCTCTCTGAGCCGGTCCTGGTTGACAAAATATGGGCAAAAAAATGACAGGGGTTCCTCCATATTTCATCAACCAGCACCGGGCTCTGCGCCTGGTCCTGGTTCCAAAAATACGGGGACAAAAAACGTAGGGGTCCCCCGTATTTTTGAAACCAGCACTGGGCTCCACTAGCCAGGTACATAATGCCACAGCCGGGGGACACTTTTATACTGGTCCCTGCGGCCCTGGCATTACATACCCAACTAGTCACCCCTGGCAGGGGTACCCTGGAGGAGTGGGAACCCCTTAAATCAAGGGGTCCCCCCTCCAGCTATCCAAGGGCCAGGGGTGAAGCCCAAGGCTGTCCCCCCCATCCAAGGGCGGTGGTAAACCTCACCGCTGACCGCAAAGTTCCCACCTTTGGCTACAATGGAGAGCATAGGCGCTACATTGTATCTGTGCCGTGTGCTGCCTTACAGACACTACAGGAGCACACAGCCAATCAGGAGAGTGCCACGACGTGGCGCTCCCTGGTTGGCTGAAGCGACCCTCTTTGACAGGAGTCGGGGGGGGTCCTGGCAGTCAGGGAAAGGGGTCCCATATGTAAACATGGGACCCCTTTCAGTGCGTGGTCGGGTTTCCGTTTTTTTGTTTTGCCAAGTACGTGGATTATACTTTGGACACAATCTACACTGGATTATGTGAGTATAATTTTTTTCACAGGTCCCCCAAGGATTCTACATGGAGAAGAGGACCGAGCCACGTGGGAACATAGGTAAGTATGTATGTTTGGAGGTGTGCATGTATGTAATAAACTTATACTTTCACGGTGTGTGTGTCCTGTTTTTTTGGGGGTATTTTTTTAGTAGTAGTACTACTACAGGTACCAGCGGGCCAGGTTTTCAACTGCATGCTGGTACTTGTGGTTCTCCAAGTACCAGCTTGCGGGGGAGGCTTGCTGGGACTTGTAGTACTGCTACTAAAAACAATATTCAAATTTTTTACACATGGCTATCAGCCCCCCATCCGCCACCCTTGGATGGGGGGAACAGCCTCGGGCTTCACCCCTGGCCCTTGGGTGGCTGGAGGGGGGGACCCCTTGATTTAAGGGGTTCCCACTCCTCCAGGGTACCCCGGCCAGGGGTGACTAGTTGGGTATGTAATGCCAGGGCCGCAGGGACCAGTATAAAAGTGTCCCCCGGCTGTGGCATTATGTACCTGGCTAGTGGAGCCCGGTGCTGGTTTCAAAAATACGGGGGACCCCTACGCTTTTCGTCCCCCATATTTTTGGAACCAGGACCAGGCGCAGAGCCCGGTGCTGGTTGATGAAATATGGGGGAACCCCTGTCATTTTTCCCCCCATATTTTGACCACCAGGACCGGCTCAAAGAGCCCGAGGCTGGTTATGCTTAGGAGGGGGGACCCCACACAATTTTTTTCTGAGTTTTAACACTAAACAGACCCTTTCCCATAGATAACCATGCACAGATCTCACTGATCCGTGCATGGTTATCCAAACTCGACTGGAAAAAGCAGGTCTATTTTTTTGCTGCTTTTTTTAACGAATCAAAAAAAAACAGACCCGCACTTGAGCACTCAGAGACTAACACCCAAATACGAACGAATAGTGAATGCCCGTATTGTATGAAATAACAGCCGTGTTTGAACGATGGTCTATTCATTCGTATTTCTGAACTTTGCTAATCAAACCATTATGAATAGTCCAAACACTGCCAAGATTGGTGCTTAGTGAATTCCCGGATTGGGACTTAGAAAAAAAAACTCAAATCGGACAAACTCGAATTCTTAAAAAATTTTGGCCATGGTCTGAGCGACCCATCTTTTTACTCAACAAAAAAGATTCCTGCGCTCAATGGAGATTTTGCGGGCCTAATAAAGCCCTTCTTCAAGCTCTCCTGTACATACTCATCCATTGCCGTAGTTTCCGAGCCAGACAGGGCATATAGTCTCCCTTTGGGTAGAGAAGCACCGGGAACCAGGTCAATGGCGCAGTCATAGGACCGATGAGGAGGCAGGATATCCGCATTACCCTTGGAAAAAACGTCGGCAAAATCTTGATTTTGCAAAGGAATAAGTTCTGGAATGACAGCCGCGACCCGGACTGGACACGAAATACACTCCTCAACACAAAAGGAATCCCATCGGGAAATCTCCCCAGACCGCCAATCTATGGTGGGATTATGAAAGGCAAGCCAGGGGTGACCTAAGACAATGGGAACAGCTGGACAATGGGTAAGATAGAACTCGATTTTCTCCGAATGTAGGGCCCCCACAGTCAGTTGTACTGGAGGCTTGCGGTGAGTAATTACCCCATTAGAAAGTGGACCACCGTCCTGGCCGTGCATGGTGATACGTTTTTCTAAAGGTATGTGTGGAAGGCCCGAAGCCTGAGCCCAAACAAGATCCATAAAATTTCCTGCAGCTCCGCTGTCAACGAAGGCCTACACCAACGAAGTGAGACTACCAAAGGAAATTTTTACAGGAATTAATAAGAAATTGTTAGAGGAGATTAATTGCAGACCCAAGTGAACCCCCTCACAATTCACTTGGTCAGCGCAAGACCCTGCTTATTTGGCAATTACGCGCAACATGTCCCTTGCCACTACAATACAAACAAAGCCCAGAATTTAGACTTCTGGCTCTTTCCTCTTCGGACAGCCGGGAGAGACCCATTTGCATGGGCTCCTCTACGTCCTCAGGGAAAGTATACACACATGGACTGGGCCTGAAATTAGCTCCCCTTTCAGCCCTCCGCTCTCGGAGACGACGATCAGTTTTAATAGCAAGCTCCATGAGTTTATCTAAAGTCTCAGGAGCAGGGTACTGAAGGAGACTGTCTTTGATAACTTCGGACAAACTGAGGCTAAACTGACTGCGCAGGGCCGGGTCGTTCCAGCCACAGTCGTTCGACCAACGGCGAAATTCGGTACAATACACCTCTGCGGGATTTTTCCCCTGTTTAAGTGCATGCAGGTGGCTCTCAGCCGACGCTTCCCTTTCAGGGTCGTCATACAAAAGGCCTAAGGACTTAAAAAAGGCATCTACAGATAGCAAGGCTGCGTCATCGGCTTTTAGCCCAAAAGCCCAGGTTTGCGGATCGCCTTGTAGTAATGACATCACAATCCCGACCCGTTGAGACTCAGTACCAGAGGATCGGGGCCTTAAATGAAAATAAAGTTTACAAGCTTCCTTGAAATTAAAAAAATCCTTTCGGTTACCCGAAAAACGGTCGGGAAGATGCATCTTTGGTTCTGGAATCATACTCGGGGAGGCTCGCAAAAGATCTTCCTGCGATCTCACCCGAAGAGTAAGATCCTGAACCATCTGAGTTAGTTCCTGAATCTGGTTGGCCAAAAGTTGGCTGGGATTCGGTCCTAATACTACCGGATTCCATGAGGCCAAATTTCAAGGCCCACCAAATACAAATAACTCTTTATTCTTTTTGTGGCCGGTGATAATGTTACGTTCCTGGTGCTCAGAACAAGAGAGATGTTGCGTAGTGAGTCCAGAGCACCAGAACGTGACGCTGAAATAAGGTATGGTATGGAAATAGCCCCTAGCAGCCTACCTCCATTGTTTCACCCGTGTGGTCAGTTCACGCCTGCGTGACTATGGTTTCTTGAGCCCACGGCAGCCGCGTTTGAAGGGCGGATTAGGTCTGCCCAACTCCGATGCCCCCAGGTCTTAGAGTGAGACAAGGCATGAACCGAGACAGGATAATAAGAAGGGGACCTCTAACTAAAGCAAACAGAAGGCTAGGGGCTACTAACAACCCAAAAACTAAATATATGTGCGGCACGCCACCAAAGGAAAAGAACAACAAAAGATACCACTGTCCACACCCTACACGGCACCGTCGTGTACCGGGGAGGACAGTGAAAAGCGGAAACCTCTGCAAAAACACCAGTACAAAACAAACGCAAGGACTAAGCGGCCTAGGCCGCAACACGCGGCAGAAGCCGCTACTCACGAAACCGGGAGAGAACCCCAATAAGCGAGAACCCCCAGATGACTGCAACAGGTTCACTTTGACTGGAAGGATTCCCAGGACCGGCTTCAGAACTCCAGGACCCAGGAGCACAGGGAGCAAGATCGAACAGATTCAGCAGACTAGGAACAAACTTTGCAAGGCAGGAACAGCATACAGGAAGCTATCACCGGCGAGGCTGCAGTGTGCTGACTCCCATAAAAAGGCCCTGCTGGCCAATGACAGGAGGGCCAGCAAGACCAGCCCCCAGACCCTAATTAATAGTTGCCGTGCAGCTGCCCTGCTGCACGAACAACTAATCCAGTTTTAGACACAGAAAAAAAAGTTGGTTCTGAACTGTTTGCCCATGTGGCGCAATGCAGCCTGTCCACTAACAGATGCCAAGGTAAAAATCACCAATTTTACAAAAGCAATATACAGCGTTAAATAGGGGGTGGTATCTGTCTATGTACAGGGCGCATATAGAATATTTATAAGGTATTTATAACGTAAAATACATCCCTTTTATTAGTGAGAAGATGGTATGTCCTTCATATGACAACTTGATGGTTTCTCTGATTCCTTCTTCCTCCTCTTGTAGGGTCATATGGTGATCCCAATGATCATATAAAACAGAAGTAAAGGCAAAAATGTGTAGAACAGTTTGTCACCAAATAGATATTTCCACAAATTCAGGAAATAGAAGGGCGTACCCCACTCACACAGAAACAAGTGAGTGGAAACCCATAAAGGTATCTTTCAACCGGGTAGATCTCTTTAGAGTGTTTGAAGACTATATTTCAGGAGCGTACCCAAAACTCACAATCATGGAATGATGAGAAGTCACGTAATGGTATCTTTAGAATCTTTTGTTCTCAATAGTTTCTCTGATTTCTTCTTCCCCCTCTCGTGGAGTCATATAGTGATCCCAATGATCATATAAAACAGAATTAAAGAAAAAATGTGTAGACCAGTTTTTCACCAATTAATTATTTCCACAATATTAGGAAATAGAAGGGCGTACCCCACTCACACAAAGACAAGTGGGTGGAAACACATAAAGGTATCTTTCAACCAGCCAAATTTCTTTAGAGTAATGAAAGACTAAATTTCAGGAGCGTACCCCAAACTCACAATAGTGGAATGATGAAAAATCACATAAAAGGTATCTTTAAAATCTTTTGATCTGTCGGATGCGTACCCCAACTTACACAATTTTTAGTTGAAACATATACATAAAGGTATCTTTCAAATTTTCTATCACCAAAGAGAATGCGTACCACAACTCACTGGATGTGAAGGTATTCAACTCCTATCAGGGTATCTTTATCCTCGGTCTCAAGAAATTATATCACATGGGATATATGAAGAAAATAGGGAAGGATTCCTCTTTGTTTGGTTAAAACGGAAGGTTTTATTTCCCAAATACATTAAAAAGTCAAAACAATTCTTCTTATGAACATAAGTCCAAATACACGTGGCAAAAATACAAAATAAAAAAATAAAAATTTAAAATTCAGAAATAAATCCAAATCTGGTCGTCCCAGGCTACTCACAGTACTGTTTGTTCAACGCGTTTCGGTCTTTAGCAGGACCTTTATCAAGAACTGTTTGTACTGTGGGAAGTCTGGATATTTATACTACAAACATCCAATCAGTGAGCAACAGGAAATCGCATCATTAATTGATTAAATAATTCCATTACTTTAAAACATCAACAAAGTATATTCATATTCAGCCAAAATAAACCTTCAAAATATTGAACACCAATCCAAATGAATTGTGTAGATTATGAGACCCCAAAGAGCTTTATTCGGGCCATAGTCATATAAACCAGTAAGGATTATGGGAAATGTAGGAGATAGGGCTAAACTCCATGCCCATATAAGGAGTTCCGCCGGACCTTGTGTATCCCATAGCTCAGAGAATTAACCAATATTGTGAAGCCATGCCTAGTGAACATAATACAATAGAGAACTTTTCAGTATCTAAACTAAATATTTAGTATTGTAGATATTAAGGTTTATTTCCCGTCCGTAATCGGATGGTACCGCTGGGATTTGTGGGAAATGTAGTTTCCTCAGGGAAATGTTGATAGAAGGCATAAGATTTATCCTCAACAACAATTTTTTTCTTTTTCAGGATCAGTTTTTTATCCAAAAAACAGGAACGGCCATGGGCACCAGATTCGCTCCTAGTTATGCCAATCTGTTCCTAGGGCAGTGGGAACTCAACACCATCTGGACTAATAATCCATATGGAGCGAATCTGGTTTCCTATGTCCGCTACATAGACGACATTTTTTTCCTTTGGAGAGAGGATGAGGCTATGCTTGACACTTTTTGTGCCTCATTAAATACAAATGACAAGAATATTGTCTTGACTTTTGAAAAAAGTACAGAGACTGTGAATTTTCTAGATATAACAGTGTATGTGAAGGAGGGCAAATTACACACAAAAACCTATTCAAAACCTACCGATTCTGGATCATACATATCAACTAGCAGTTGCCATCATAACAACTGGCTTGACTCAATCCCAATGAGCCAACTAAAAAGGGTAAAGAGAAACTGCACGGAACTCAATGTTTTTGAGTCCCAGGCAAGGGAAATGAGTGAGAAATTCACTGCATGTGGATATAATAAAAATAAGGTTGAAAGGGCTTTAATGGAAGCTAAAACCATCGATCATAATGATCTGTTGGGTATGGGAAGAAACAAGAAGACTAAGAATAATGTATATGAATGGGCTTTCATTACCGAATTCAACCAGCAACACAGAGAAATAGAAAATATTCTAAGGAAACACTGGGATTTAGTGAAGAAGGATCCGGTTATTGGACCTTTGGTTCCCTCTAAACCCACCCACATCTACAGAAAGGCCCCGAACTTAAAAAATAAGTTAGTTTCCAGCTCGTTGCCGTCTACTAAAACCACATCCAGGATAGCCTCGAAAGGCTTCTATAGATGTGGAAGTTGTATTGGGTGTAGATCCATAAAAAGTGAAGGAAAAAACAAAATTGAGAATATTGCCATAAATGGTAAAAATCATGTCATTAAAGATTTTATAACGAGCGACAGTAAAAATGTTATTTATGCCATCAAATGCAGTTGTAATTTATTCTACATAGGGCGCACCAGCAGGGCATTAAAAGTCCGTCTTGGTGAGCACGTTAGAAACATAAAAAAGGGATTATCTACCCACTCACTTTCTGCACATTTCCAGTCTAAACATAATTGCTCTATTATGGATGTAATGGGGTTCTATGGGATTAAACATGTCCAAGGAAATATACGCAGTAAAGATCTAGCCCCACAACTTGCAAAATCAGAAATGCACTATATTTTCACTTATGGAACCTTGAATCCCCATGGTCTAAACTGCGATTTTGAATTGAAATGGTTTCTGTAAAAAAATGACATCTTCTTATCTGTAATTTTATTTGCATTTGTTTTTAAAAATAATGCCTGTAATTGGTTACGAATATGATCATCTATCTTGTTATTTGTTTTTTATGAGCACTAATACCTATCTATATACTTCACTAGTTAACTACTATGAAGTCCGTGCAACTGTGCCATTGAACTACGTATCCCATGATTCCCTTGAGAACGATCCGACCATGCGGGACGTCACTTCCGGTCACTGCTCAGACACGGAACTAATGTGAAGACATAACGGAGGATACAACTAAATCACCGCCACCCGACTTCCGGCGGATCTCCTCATAAGGGCACAAGAGTCCCGCAAAGGAACTACATTTCCCACAAATCCCAGCGGTACCATCCAATTACGGACGGGAAATAAACCTTAATATCTAAAATACTAAATATTTAGTTTAGATACTGAAAAGTTCTCTATTGTATTATGTTCACTAGGCATGGCTTCACAATATTGGTTAATTCTCTGAGCTATGGGATACACAAGGTCCGGCGGAACTCCTTATATGGGCATGGAGTTTAGCCCTATCTCCTACATTTCCCATAATCCTTACTGGTTTATATGACTATGGCCCGAATAAAGCTCTTTGGGGTCTCATAATCTACACAATTCATTTGGATTGGTGTTCAATATTTTGAAGGTTTATTTTGGCTGAATATGAATATACTTTGTTGATGTTTTAAAGTAATGGAATTATTTAATCAATTAATGATGCGATTTCCTGTTGCTCACTGATTGGATGTATGTAGTATAAATATCCAGACTTCCCACAGTACAAACAGTTCTTGATAAAGGTCCTGCTAAAGACAGAAACGCGTTGAACAAACAGTACTGTGAGTAGCCTGGGACGACCAGATTTGGATTTATTTCTGAATTTTAAATTTTTATTTTTTTATTTTGTATTTTTGCCACGTGTATTTGGACTTATGTTCATAAGAAGAATTGTTTTGACTTTTTAATGTATTTGGGAAATAAAACCCTCCGTTTTAACCAAACAAAGAGGAATCCTTCCCTATTTTCTTCATATATCCCATGTGATATAATTTCTTGAGACCGAGGATAAAGATACCCTGATAGGAGTTGAATACCTTCACATCCAGTGAGTTGTGGTACGCATTCTCTTTGGTGATAGAAAATTTGAAAGATACCTTTATGTATATGTTTCAACTAAAAATTGTGTAAGTTGGGGTACGCATCCGACAGATCAAAAGATTTTAAAGATACCTTTTATGTGATTTTTCATCATTCCACTATTGTGAGTTTGGGGTACGCTCCTGAAATTTAGTCTTTCATTACTCTAAAGAAATTTGGCTGGTTGAAAGATACCTTTATGTGTTTCCACCAACTTGTCTTTGTGTGAGTGGGGTACGCCCTTCTATTTCCTAATATTGTGGAAATAATTCATTGGTGAAAAACTGGTCTACACATTTTTTCTTTAATTCTGTTTTATATGATCATTGGGATCACTATATGACTCCACGAGAGGGGGAAGAAGAAAGCAGAGAAACTATTGAGAACAAAAGATTCTAAAGATACCATTACGTGACTTCTCATCATTCCATGATTGTGAGTTTTGGGTACGCTCCTGAAATATAGTCGTCAAACACTCTAAAGAGATCTACCCGGTTGAAAGGTACCTTTATGGGTTTCCACTCACTTGTTTCTGTGTGAGTGGGGTACGCCCTTCTATTTCCTGAATTTGTGGAAATATCTATTTGGTGACAAACTGTTCTACACATTTTTGCCTTTACTTCTGTTTTATATGATCATTGGGATCACCATATGACCCTACGAGAGGAGGAAGAGGGAATCAGAGAAACCATCAAGTTGTCATATGAAGGACATACCATCTTCTCACTAATAAAAGGGATGCATTTTACGTTATAAATACCTTATAAATATTCTATATGCACCCTGTACATAGACAGATACCACCCCCTATTTAACTAATCCAGTTTTATCTGGCAACGGGGAACGCGGTCCGCCAATGGCGTCCCCGTTGCCATGCACCCAGCGGCTGTGGATGCCCGGCGTCCTAGCGTTGCCAGGGACACGGCGGCTACAGTATGCACGGCGTCCTGGCGTTGCTAGGCGCTGGGCGGGCAGCGAGGGAGGTGCGGCAGCCGTGAGCGTCGCTCGGAAGCAGACCGAGCGGCGCCGCGGACCGCGGCACCTAACAATGGGGTATCAATGATCTTGAGAACGGTGAGAAATCAGCCCAGAACTACATGGGGGGACCTGGTCAATGACCTCAAGAGAGCGAGGACCACAGTCACAAAGGTTACTATTAGTAACACACTAAGTTGTCATGGATTGAAATCCTGCAGTGCCCGAAAAGTCCCCCTGCTTAAGCCAGCACATGTCCAGGCCCGTCTAAAGTTTGCCAGTGACCATCTGGATGATCCAGAGGAGGATTGGGAGAATGCAATGTGGTCAGATGAGAGCAAAATCAAACTTTTTGGTATAAACTCCACTCGCCGTGTTTGGAGGGAGAAGAATGATGAATGGCATCCCAAGAACACCATACCCACTGTGAAGCATGGGGTGGAAACATCATGCTTTGTGGCTGCTTTTCTGCAAAAGGGACAGGACGACTGATCCGTATTAAGGAGAGGATGAATGGGGCCATGTATCGTGAGATTTTGGGCAAAAACCTCCTTCCCCCAGTAAGAGCATTGAAGATGGAATGTTGCTGGGTCTTCCAGCATGACAATGACCCCAAACACACCGCCTGGGCAACTAAGGAGTGGCTCCGTAAGAAGCATTTCAAGGTCCTGGAGTGGCCTAGCCAGTCTCCAGACCTCAACCCAATAGAAACTCTGTGGAGGGAGTTGAAATTCTGTGTTGCTTAGCAACAGCCCCAAAACATGACAGATCTAGAGAAGATCTGCATGGAAGAGTGGGCCAAAATACCTGCTACAGTGTGTGCAAACCTGGTCAAGAACTACAGGAAACGTTTGACCTCTGTAATTGCCAACTGAGGTTATATTACAAAGTATTGAGTTAAACTTTTTCATTGTCCAAATATTTATTTTCCGCAAGAATATACAAATAAATTGTTTCAAAATCATACAATATGATTTCCTAGTTTTTTTTTAAGATTCTGTCTCTCACAGTTGAAGTGCACCTATGATGGAAATTACAGACCTCTCTCATCTTTTTAAGTGGGTCAACTTGCACAATCGGTGGCTGTCCAAATACTTTTTGCCCCACTGTATATCATAAAAAAATGACAATATGTGTGTGGTGTTTGGGAAAATAAATCGTCAGTAAAGTGGTTAAACAAGATTCACCATGCAAGGGCATCACAGCTTCAATCAATTGTATGATATGATATATCTTCAGCAGTAACAGGATTATCACTTTTATTTACAGTATAGGGTAAGTAGGTAGAAAGCACTATCTCAAATCAATCAATTAATCAATCCATCTACTTACTGTATAATCAGGATTTGCATAACTCAACTGGAAGAATTTTCAGGTTCACCCTGTAGGTCTGAAAATCCATGCACTGTCCCACCAATTAAGACACTTCTACAATTACTCTACAAACAGCTAGATTGAAATATGTTATCTCATGAAGCACAATCTTGTATTTGTTCATGTGGAGTATCTTGATGTTCCTTTAAGCAGAAAAGAACTATCTTCTTGGCCAGGTTTTTCCTATTGAAATCGGCAAAGTTTGACCTTGAAATGTGCATTCCAGTTCTCCAGAAATCTGAATCAATCCAAATTTTGTGGATCCGAACCTATCCAAAACCTAGTCCAGATTCCCCAAGTAGATTCAATCCGAAACCATGTCACAGTTCAAATCTTCCCATGGTTTGGGATTCGGATTTTGGATTGCAAAAATGAAACTATTTTTATTAATTTTTTTATTGATGTTAAACTGAACCGAAATCTGAATCCGAACTAAAACACTTAAGGGTGCTTTTGCCAAAACCAAAACACGATGATGAATTAGAATCAAAACCAAAAAATGGGATTCAGAGCACATCTCTAGTTTGAAAATTCAATAATGGACACCGTTTTGACATACCATTCTAATCACAGAGTAGCTCATTTGCATTAACTAAGGCAGTCAAGTCTAAGGCAATGTTGTAGGCTGCCTTAATGCTCATTTATGATAGCCCACAATGCTTCATAAAGAACTCTTAGGGGTCAATCTTTTTCTTAGCCATGTGTGTTCACAATACTTTTCAGTACACATCAATGAGAAACCTGTCTTAATGGAAGTCTCTCTAAACCCTTTCTCCTGCTTGTTTTTACTGTAATTCCATCTCAGTCTCAGCCAGCGTCACAACTCTTTGACAGATGGTAAGGATGTTAACTATACTTTCTGGATTTGCTTATACCCATAACAGAGTCCAACTTATCAGTGGTTTGAACTAGGGACCCACATAAGGAGGGTTTGGGCTTTGCTGCTTTCAATATGCCGGTTATGTCCCTCTGCCTGGGTTCCTATGTACAGACTGGTGAACACTAGAGGCACTGAAGGCAGATAGGGAGATTGGTCCCCAATAGATGTACTGGAAGGTAGTTATCAGAACCAGAAAGACAATGTTGTACCAAGGGACTGGCACAGTCAGGTCAGAGGAATAGCCAAAAAAAGAACAGGGAGATCACTAGAAGTAGCACCAACCAGGCCAAGAGAATGAACGGATCATAACACTGGGATCACACTGTGAGTTCAATCAGAACCAGAGGCTAAGATACAGGTAAAAGTGGTCAGAGAATTACTTTACTAAGGAGGGAGATTCAATCTTGGAACCAAACATGACATCACATTTGGCACACCTGTCACTTTAAAACTTGACAGAGTGACATGTGTGTGTATAAATCACTTTGCAAATGAATGCTCATTGTGAGCAACTATGGTAATGGCCTTTGATGCCTCCACAGTGCAACAATGATGCATGCACAGTCGGCCGATAATCACTCATCTACTAAAATATCAGCATAGCGTACAACTATGAATTAGGCCGATTGCTTGTAGCCTTTTAGCTGAATTGCTGTCAATCTTTCCGTAGCAGCCCCAAGAACACTTTATTTAAATCAAAAGTTTACAGTCTGAATTTTTATCATTTTATTTGCTATTTATTTTGCAAATATTCTGTTCTCATATCTGTACTTGTCATTTTTGCAAGAACTACAAAATTTTCAGAAAATCTAAATGTATTAAATTTGCCTTTGACTGGCCTAAATAAGCTCAGAAACCATGAGAAAAATTGACACTTAGCCATATTAATAGGAATATAATAATTAGAGATATGTGCTGGCCCCCGTGTTTGGGTTTTGGACCTGTATTATTTTTTTGTTTTTGTTTTGGTTCTAATTTAGCAAAACCACCCTCACTTGTTTCGGTTTGATTTTTACAATGCTAAAAACAGCTAAATGTAATTTGGGCCTGTTTTTGTTCCTACAATATTATTTACCTCAATAACATTCATTTCCATGTGCAGTCAATTTTGACCAACTAACAGCTCACAATATTCTTCACCAATATCGGTCAAAGGCTGGCTGGCTAAACTAAGCAACAGAGCAGCAGCACAAACACACAGCATGTATATCTGTTTACAAATGTGTTGCAAATGAGTAATGTATTAAAGCTATAACCAATTAAAATGTCTATGCAAAAAAGACTATCTCTAATGCCCCCCAAAATACAGCTCAATTTGAAAAATAAGTTGTGCAAGATGGAATTGTCCTTGGCTCTGCCACCCACCCTTATGGTGGGTTTTAAAAGGAATATGCACAGATTAACAAACCAAGAACTTTAGCAACAGGGACTGCCACTTTTGAGGCTGAAGTGCTTGGTTTGTTTTTGCCCCCACAAACCAATTTTTTTAAAGGACTACCTCCAATCACTAAACATAGAAACATAGAATTTGACAACATATAAGTACCACTTGGCCCATCTAGTCTGCTCCTTTTTTTTACCATATTTTTTTATCTCAAGCCTTATTTGATTCTTGTTTCTTTGTAAGGATATCATTATGTCTATTCCATGCATGTTTACATTTCTCTACTGCCTTAGCCTCTACCACCTCTGATGGGAGGCTATTCCACTTGTCCACTACCCTTTATGTGAAGTCATTTTTCCTCAAATTTCCCCTGAACCTACCTCCCTCCAGTCTCAGTGCATGTCCTCGTATCCTATTGCTTCTCTTCCTTTAAAGAATGATTTCCTTCTGGACTTTGACAAAACCCTTGAAATATTTGAAACTTTCTATCACTACTGAGGTGGTTGATGATGAGTGTGTTAATTATAACTTATTATAAGTTTGTAAAATAAATTTCATGAACTTGCTGCAAATGACGTAACATTGAGAAGGTGCACAGATAATTAACGCCCCTACCTCTACCAACTTTGACCTCACAAAATGGAACAGATGCCTTAACAAATGTCAGGATTTTGGTAAAAATAATCCCACACCCAAGACGTGTTTTGTTTTTCTTATGCCCAGGCATCCCAATGGCTTTCTTTTTATCACAAGCAAGAACTTCTGCCACTGGTGGCTGATTTACACAAACAACTTCATCATCACCAATATCCTCATTTAGCATCAGATACTTGGCCTGCTTGCAATTGTGAAGAATGCATTTGTTAAGAATGTGATTTAAGAATGGAGATAGAACCGGAGTTTGAACTGGATTTGGACTACGCTAAAAACTCGAATAAAACAATTTCCCCAAACACTGCAACTCAGGACCATCATGTGGCCTCTCCTCACCTCTGCCTTGAGAACACCAGGACCAATGCCTACTACTTCTCTGTCCAAGAACATCATGACTGCCCCCAAGACTACCCCTCAAGCTGAGCAGGGAACTGAGGGGCGTGCGCATCAGGACCAGATTTTGCTGGGTCAGTTCCATTGGACATTAGTGTGCACTCCACATTCTTACACCCACCCGCACTGCTTCCCACACTCTTACACCCACCCGCACTGCTCTCATGAGACCAGGACATTTATCATTTTCACAAATTAATGTTTTCCTGCAAATGTGTCTTTCTCTTCTTTCTTCTTACAGGGTACTTTCCCCCCACTGTGTGCTATTCCTGTAATGTGTACCTCCATTGGTTGCACACCCTGCCAGCAGTAACCTACACAGTGCGCCTCACATGGCTGCCTCGGATGGTTCCTCCATGGGCAGGGTGTGCTTCATTTGGATCTTTCCATGCAGGGTATAGCATACTCCTACACTCGTGTCAGTTTTCCCATGAATGCATTTGGCCCTTGTATGGCTCATCTCCCACTGTGTAACCTTCGTAGTGCGCCAAACATGGCTGCCTTATCTGGTAAACTTGTGGATGGGATGAAAAATACATGGACCTGATGGTTTTATTGGAACCCTACTCTGAACCTAAGGACTCTGCAATCTCCCTGTTTAGTGTTCTCTTCTATGGGTGGACTATTCCACCCTGGGTAATCCTACTTAGAGCGCCTAAGATGGCTGCCACACCTGGTACCTTGTGAGGGTGGAATACACAACCCCTGGAGGTTATTACCCAAATGCTTACACCAACCCTGCATTATGCTTTCTGTCTTTATTGTCTGTGTGGTTTATCTTTTGATGTAATACTTAAATCTTCTGTATTATGTGCATTGTTTGAGTTCTAGTTGGCGCCGCGGATGGCTGCCTCGGTGCTGCTCTGCCAAGCAGCCTTTGTGTTTAGTCCTACGTGTATAATATGTCTAATATGTTGAGTCTATTGTACAGTTGCAATGTGCAGTATCAACTCATACGTGTAATGTGTGTAATGTATGCTATGTTCTCCCCCCTTCGTATGCTATGTATTCCCCCTTCATGTTGCTGCTTGGCGATGCATTGTACCACAAAGAATTCCTAGTGTACGTGAGTACACCTGGCCAATAAAGCTGATTCTGATTCTGATTCTGAGATAGTACACAAATATCACCCTCATCCTGTTGCACTTCCATACTAGCATCCTTAATTTCTATTATGTTATCATCACCATATTTACTTGTACTACACATCCCCACATTTTTAGATGGTGCAGAAATGGTGGAAGGAGGTCAAAGAAGATATTCTACAATTACAGTGTGAGAAATATCACTCATATATAGCTAATGTGGACATCACTAGACTCTCCTCAGGGATTTGTGAACACACAGTTTGTCCTTCAGCCTTAGCATTCTTTTTTTGGGCACTGATGTTTGTCAGTTTTTTTACACCTCTATACTGTACCGCTTTTTCTTAACATTTGTGAAAGAGTTCAATTTCAGGTGCCCTTTCCTAATTTTCCTGCCTCCTAGACCACCTTTAGTAGATGTTATTGTACTGTTATCACTGCCAGCAGCAACAGCACTAGTACTTGCACAGTGCTTATATTATTAATGCAGTGGGTGGCACAGCACCTACTGAGCATTATTGTAACACAGTGCCACAATCTGGTCCTGAACACACTCACTGGTTTTTTTTTAAATAAAATGTAAAAAATATTGTTTTTTTAACAAATGACAACAACTTCACACTGTGACTCAAACATCACTTATATTATTTACATGGTGGTACGGAACCTACTGATTCTTATTGTAACATGCTGCCACTGTCTGGCCCTGTACACACATTTTTTAGCAAGTGACATGTTTTTGCCAATTTTAGCCAAGATCAATCTCGGCTGACATTAACCATTTTAGATTTTTTTTAAAACAAAACAGTAATGTACTAAGCTCCCATGTTTATACCATTTCAGTTTTCCCAATGTTGATGTTATTTGCAATGCAGAGCAGTGTGTAAGGGGGAGTTTAGTAAAACACTGCTGAACATGACACAATGAAGCCCAATCGGATCAGTGAGATTCGTGCAGGGCTTCATTGTTTGAAGTTTTGAAACAGTTAAAAATCAGAACAAAAAATGTGTGGTGTCCCCCCTTCTAAGCATAACCAGACCTGGGCTCTTTGAATCAGTCCTGGTTCTAAAAAATACAGGTAAAAATGTGCTTAGGGGTCCCAACTATTTTTGGAACCAGCACTAGGCTCTTTGACTGGTTCAATTTCCAAAAAATTGAATTTTTGGGGTGGGAGACGTAGGGGTCCCCATTTTTTTTAAACCAGCATCGGGCTCCACTAGTTAAAAAGATAATGCCACAGCCGGGGTACACATTTATATAAATCCTTGCAGCCATGGCATTAGTCCCCCCAATTAGTCAGTCCTGGCTGGGGTTCCCTGGGGGTGTAGGGACCCTCCCAATAAAGGGGTCCACCCATTCCAGACACCCAAGGGCCAGGGATGAACCCAGAGGCTGTCACCAGCACCCGTGTAAAATGAGAATTAAATACTATCTTTTACAGTGGAACTATAGGTCCCAGCAAGCCTCCCCTGAATGCTGGCACTTGGAGAACCACAAGCACCAGCATGCAGGGCATTAAAGGACCTGCTGGTACCTGTAGTTCCACAGTAAAAGAAATATTGCAATAAACACAGCCCTCACACACCTTACATAGTATAACTTTAAAAAAACATACATGCACACTCACATTTACATATACTTATCTACATTCCCACAGAGCACCTCGGTCCCCTTATCCATGTAGAAACCATAGGGTACCTGTAAAAAAAAATCCTATAATCACCTATGTCCAGTGTACTGTAGATAAGTTCTCTTCTGTCCATGTCCATGTAGTTATAAATAACAAAAAAAAAAATGTAATATATATTTATAGTCACTGCACTTATAGTAATGGTGGCACACACCAAAAACTTTTGCGGGCACCAGTGTGCACCAATAAAGGGGTAATGCTGCCCTTTATTACGATTTGGAGCTCTGGGCTGCATTGTGGGTAGTTACAGCACCAGTGTGCACCTGTAAAGGGTTAATGCTGCCCTGGATTAGGAGCTCTGGGCTTCACTGTAGGCAGTGACAAAGAACAGCACCAGTGTGCACCAAGGGTTAATACTTCCCCTGTATTTGGAGCTCTGGACTGCACTTTGGGCAGTTACAGTACCAGTGTGACTGTGCACCAATAAAGGGTTAATGTAATGGTTAATGACATTAAAAATAAATAATGCTGTCCTTTATTATTTAAAGTAGGAGGAGCTCTGGGCTGTGTGCAGTGCATCAGTAAAGGATTAATATTGCTGTATAATACCCTGGCAGTCTAGTGTCTCGGCTCTATGGGGTATATTTACTAAAATTCATATTTTCCCGTTTGAGGTCAAAGTTCAATCACGAATGACATTGAAAGTGTAAAGTTGCAACTTTTTGAATTTATTACGACTAATTTACTAAGCTGTCGTATTCTGCATTTTCGGATTTACCGATGTCGATGTCATTCGTTTTTTTTTGCAGTGTTTTACGTGAGTGACTTGTAAAACACTGCCGACTTTAATACAATGAATCTCGGCCGGATCTGAGAGATCCGTGCTGGGCTTCATTGTGCACCTATTAAAAAATTGTAATCAGTGTTAAAATAAAAATAAAAATTGCGTGTGGTCCCCCCTCCTAAGCCAAACCAGCCTCGGGCTCTTTGAGCCGGTCCTGGTTGAAAAAATATGGGGAAAAAAATGTCAGGGGTTCCCCCATATTTAAGCAACCAGCACCGGGCTCTGCGCCTGGTCCTGGTTCCAAAAATACGGGGGACAAAAAGCGTAGGGGTCCCCCGTATTTCTGAAACCAGCACCGAAAGTAACCTCACCGCTGACCACAAAGTTCTCACCATTGGTTACAATGGAGCGCATAGGCGCTACATTGTAACACTGCCGGGTGCTGCCTGTCATACAGTACAGGAGCACACAGCCAATCAGGAGGGTGCCACAACGTGGCGCTCCCTGATTGGCTGATGGAACCCTCTTAGACATAAGTCGGAGGGGGTTTCTGGCATTCGGGGAAAGGGGTCCCATGTGAAAACATGGGGCCCCTTTCAGTGCGAGGTCGGGTGTCCGTTTTGTTATTTTGCAAAGTACCTGGATTACAAATGGATTAAAAGAGGAGCCATCTACACTGGATTTTGTGAGTATAATTTTTTCAACAGGTACACCATGGATTCTACATGGAGAAGAGGACCGACCCTCGTGTGAACATAGGTAAGTATGTGTATATGGAGGTGTGGATGTATGCATTAAAGTTTTAATTTCAAGGTGTGTGTCTTATGTTTTTATTGGGGTATTTTTTTAGTAGTAGTACTACAGGTACCAGCGGGCCCAGTTTTCCTCCACATGCTGGTACTTGTGGTTCTCCAAGTACCAGCTTGCGGGGGAGGCTTGCTGGGACTTGTAGTACTGCTACTAAAAACAATATTCATTTTTTGTCAAAAAGGCTATCAGCCTCCCATCCGCAGCCCTTGGATGGGGGGGACAGCCTCGGGCTTCACCCCTGGCCCTTGGGTGGCTGGAGGGGGGGGACCCCTTGATTGAAGGGGTCCCCACTCCTCCAGGGTACCCCGGCCAGGGGTGACTAGTTGGTTATGTGATGCCTGGGCTGCAGGGACCTAGATAAAAGTGTCCCCCGGCTGTGGCATTATGTATCTGGCTAGTGGAGCCCGGTGCTGGTTTCAGAAATACGGGGGACCCCTACGCTTTTTGTCCCACGTATTTTTGGAACCAGGACCAAGCACAGAGCCTGGTGCTGGTTGTTTAAATATGGGGGAGCCCCTATCATTCCCCCCCCCCCATATTTTTTCAACCAGGGCCGGCTCAAAGAGCCTGAGGCTGGTTTTGCTTAGGAGGGGGGACCCCACGCATTTAAAAAAAAAAAAAACCACTTTCCCATCCCCTTCCCACTGATAAACATGCACGGATCTCATGGATCCGTGCATGCCTATCCAAACACGGGAAAAAAAAGCAGGTCTGTTTTTTTTTAGCACTTTTTCACGAATTGTATTTCAGCACGGCAGTGTTTGGCTATTGTCGGCAGTGTTTGTGATTTGCACTTTTTAGTAAATTACCGATTTCTACCAAATTGCAGGCATATTTGACCGATGGTGTATTGATTCGTAATTTTTTCCTAGGACTTCCAAAATATTACGAATGCCCTCATCACTGCCGAGATTTTTGCTTAGTAAATTCCCGAGATGACACTTTGAAGAAAAAACGTCATCTCGGTCAAAATCGGGACCTTAGTAAATATACCCCTATGTCTAGATATTCTGTGCTTTGGATCTGAACCTAGCGGGAAAACCCAAACAATTGCTCGGAATCCCTTGGAAACTAGAAGATCAGGTGGGCTTGGTTTCTAGCACATCTTTCATTGTTATAGCGATGTGTTTATCTCTGTGTAGCAGAATTGCGGGTCCATATTTTACTAGAATCAATAGGTGGTGGCAGATTAAGTAGCTATAAATGGATTTGAGAATACTGTTTTGCCATATTTTTTAACTATATCTGTAATCGGTGACTGAGAGATTAAGTGCTGAAATTTTCATCAAATTTTACAATAAAGTCCATAGTCATGAACACAGTTAGTAATAATTCCTAACAACATGGAGAAAGGATTTTTTTTTAAATACATTTGTAATACAAATAACAAGCAAATAAAATAAGAAACAAACTAAACATACTGTATAGTAAAAATAATGTATTTATAATTTAAAAAAAATGACAAAAAAATGAAAGAAAAATATTGAAATGATTTCACTATACAATCTTAGTAAAGGAGGTAACTAATAATGGTTAGTTATATCAAAGAAATATATATTTGGCAAAACTTCTATAAAGCATTGGTCTGTAACATTCTTCGATATTACTTTTACCCCACCCTCAACCTCTCCATTCCATGTCAACATTATTTGGCCTTCCCCCATTTACCTTGTACTGTACGTATGCAGTTATAACAGACTAATGCCCCCTACACATTTGCCGATTTGCCGTCAAGGTGCCCGGCAGCCGAGACGGCTGACGGACGTCCCGGCGGCGCGAGGAGGGGTTGGTGATGGGGGGAGTGAAGGTTCTTCACTCCCTGACCTCACCTGGCCCCATAGCCCTGCATGCTACTATGGACGATATTGTCCATATTGGCTTGCAGGCATAAACGAACAGTCACCAACGATGAACGAGCGTGGGGCCGCGCATCGTTCAACGTTGGTGCCTACACACTGAAAGATATTAACAGTTTCTCGTTCATTACTGAATGAGATTGTCCATATCGGCTGCACACATCGGCAAGTGTGTAGGTCCCTTTACATGTTTTAGGTAGATCAGAATTCCACAAAATTACAAGTACAGTACATTGTAATTTTTTTTACTGTTTGCAGTGAAAATGTTTTTGGAAAAATATGTTTTTAAATAAAACATTAACACAATCAAAATTATAGTCATTTTCCAAATGTTGATGACTCACAATTGGTAGCACTTACATTCTCTTTAAAGCTATGTATAAGAACCTTTACAATCTGTACGCAAAATTGGGATAGGTTTTCATTAATAAACACTGATGGGAAGTTTCTGAGTCATTTGTTATTTGTGGATGATTCTATTGTGTTCAGTTTACTTTGAGAGATTTTGCCTCCTGTTATCAAAATGCAGAAACCGTACAGAATATGTACAATACAGCACAGTGGGTAATAAGAAAAACACAGGTTTTAACATTTCTTTTCACAAAATATTCAAAATATTCAAAAGCCTGTAAAAGGATTATATGAGCACAGTTATGCGTAATTATGGACTAGCATGTACATTAACAAAATATTTAAGTGTTTTGGTTCAGTTAGAATAAAAAACAGTAGGATTAGTTGGTTGACAGCAAAAACTAAATGCAAATGACATGGTGGTTATTGACCCATAGAAGTAAATTATTGGAGTTTTATACTCATTGGCTAAAAAGAATCAAGTCATAAAATACAATAGTCAAAAATAATGGCATTTAATGTGCATTTTCAAGAGTTATTTCAAAGCTATTTAAAAAGAAAATGGAATTCACAGCAGACCTATCACATATTTATTTTCAGAATGTAATCCTATTGCATTCAAAAACACACTGGAAGGTAAATTGGCTGCTCACAAAAATCTTATGTGTGTGCGCACACTAATGTGTGTAATAACATTGCATTTTATAGATAAACAACAATAATGATAATGATAACACTACTACTACTACTACTACTACTACTACTACTACTACTACAATAATACCTCCCAACATTTTTTTTTTCAATAATGATTTTTTTATTAATTTCCAAATATAGAGAAAAAAAAAACAAATAAATGTACATGAACAGAGATTGCATAAAGAGTACAACATTGAGCTAATACATGAGACCCGATCATTCACAGCAAATCTGGATTCAGAAGCTCAGTTCACTAATAGTGTACATAGATTCTCTTAACTATCAACCATAGATAGAACCAAAAAAGTAATAAAATAGAGAGCACAGTAGAGAGGGAAAGACATAACAAGACAGCGACACACGAGGGAAGAAATATAGACAAAGAGAGGAGAACATATATGTCAGGGGAGTACCTTACTCAGATATTGTAACATAAAGATTGATAGATAGATAGGGGGCATCTGTCACATACGGGTATTATCAGATTGTGGAGAGTGCAGAATTGCCGTGTCAATCGGATCACTAAAAATTACGGAGTGACCCTGTCTCTCCCGGAATTCACTCCATTTAAACCATCTCATATAGATAGAAGAAGGAGATGAAGAGTACACACATCCCGCTGTTTCAAAAAGGAAATGCTTATGGGTATTATTAATAACCGTCTGAATGTGAGATATGGACTGTGATTTCCACAATTGGCCTATCGCTGCCTTAGCTGATATTAAGACATGACCTACAATATACTTGTCGCAGCTGAGGAGAGCGTGAGGAGAGTAGTGGAATAAGGCAAATAGTGGATCTAGTGGCACAGTTGCTCCCACCACTTCCCCTAAAAGAGAGAACACTTACGTCCACAGAGGCCTCAAAACTGGGCAATCCCAGAAAATATGTAGAATGGTACCCACCTCACCACAGTTTCGCCAGCATAGCTGGGAGGTCGAGGGCCAGATACGGTGAAGCCTCTGCGGAGTGAAGTATGCCCTATTGCATAGTTTATAGAACATTTCTGAATGCTGGAGACATTTAGAGATTTTAAAGCACTGTGAGGAAATTGTATCCCACTCTTCCTCTCGAAGTACAATAGAAAGATCCCTCTCCCACTTAATCTGCAAAGGTAGTTTACCGGTTTTATTCAAAAGAACAATATACTGATACCATCTGGATACCGCACCACTATGACCAGAGGTAGACAATCTAGAGAGCATAATAGCAGGTAGAGGAAGGGGGCTACTAGACCTGTCAACATAAGAATGGAGCCAATGGCGTAGTTGTAAGAACTTGAAAAAATCATGCTTTTATATCCCAAATTGAGACTGAAGCTGAGAGAAGGGAATCAAACCATCATTCAAGAAAAGATCTTTCAGTCTCACAACTCCAGCGTCAATCCAAGTGTTTAATATAAGATCAGGGATAGTATAAGCAACGGTTCTGATAGGAAGATCCGCTGCAGGTAATGCAATAGTTGGGTCAGACACAACCACTGAGTGCCATACCTTCAAAGTACATCTAATCGCATCCCCAGGACCAGTCCATTTCGGAACGCTATTTATAGGCAGTAGAAATAGATCTGTAATGTTAATTG
The DNA here is from genome assembly GCF_028390025.1 of Pseudophryne corroboree. NCBI lineage: Eukaryota > Metazoa > Chordata > Amphibia > Anura > Myobatrachidae > Pseudophryne > Pseudophryne corroboree. The sequence goes on from NC_086449.1 coordinate 367,382,955, forward strand.
ACCCTAGGAAGGATTTTTCAATAATTACCCATGGTTTGGGGGAATGAGCTGCATACCAGTCGCGGGCCTGGCTAAGAAGGCAGGCGGAGTGATATGCATCTAAGTTGGGGTAAGCAACCCCACTAAAGCCTTTGGGCAATGACAGAACCTGCCTAGAGATACGCGGTCTAGATCCCTTCCAGATGAAGTGGAATAGAATTTTATTAGCCCTAACACTAAGAGGTTTAGGGAAATTGCGGGGGATGGCCCGAAATAAGTAAAGGAGTTTAGGTAGCAGTACCATCTTAGTTGCAGAGATACGCCCCAGCCAAGAGATTTCATGTAAAGACCACTCTTTGATCAATTTTTCGAAGGCACTAAACAAAGGTGAGTAGTTACAGTCATACAGATCTCTGTCAAGCGCTAGATGTATACCTAAATATTTAATAGTTCTCGCTTGCCAAGCATATCTGTATCTACCCTTAAGTAAAGCCAGGATATGTGGTGGGATATGAAGCGGTAGTGCCTCCATTTTAGAAGTATTCAGTTTATAGTATGATAATCTAGAATACTTATCTAATATGGCATGGAGACTGACAAGGGAGGATTCAGGGTTGGTCAAACAGAGTAGAATATCATCTGCGAAAAGGTTGACTTTATGACTCAATCCTCCTATCTCGGGTCCCGAGACCCTCGTATCAGACCTAATAGTTACAGCCAGGGGTTCAATAGCCAGGGCAAAAATAAGGGGAGACAAAGGGCACCCCTGTCTGGTGCCGTTAAGAATATCGAAACTCCTGGATAAACACCCATTAACATACACCTTAGCAGAGGGGGCAAAATATAATGCAAAAATGGAATCCAGAAACCTTCCCCGGAAGCCAAACTTACCCAGGACTGATCTCAGATACCCCCAGTGTAACCTATCAAACGCCTTCTCAGCGTCCAACAATAGGAGGAGGAGGGGCGCTTTATTAGCATCACAATACTCTATGACATTGTAAACTCTCCGAGTGTTGTCCGGGGCCTGCCTGCCCGGGACGAAGCCAACCTGATCAGCAGCTATAAGGGAAGGCAATAAAGGGCAAAGACGGTTAGCGATAACCTTAGCAAAAAGCTTTACGTCTGTATTCAACAGAGCTATCGGTTGGTAATTTTGAACGGATGTGGGAGATTTACCCGGCTTAGGGATAGCCACTATCCGCGCTTCAAGCATCTCCCTCGGGAACCTCTCAGCCTCCAACGCCTCGTTGAAGACTGCCAATAGCACTGGTGCCAAATCTGCTTTATAAGTTTTGTAGAAATTAGACGGAAATCCATCAGGCCCCGGCGCTTTATCTCGTGGAAGACCATCAATAGCTGCCTCGAGTTCAGAAATAGTCCAGGGAGAGCTGAGGGACAGGCAGGCCTCGGAGTTCAGTGTCGGTAGGGACAGGTTTTTTAAAAAGGACTGGATTTCAGCTTTAATGGGTTGGGGATTTTTAGGATCTGACTGTAGGTTGTAGAGTCGGGAGTAATACTCTGCAAAAGTGTCTGCTATATCATAAGGGTCAGAGACTCTTGAGCCCGTAGGAGAATAAACAAAGTAAAGTCTAGCCTTAGCTCGCTGGCCTCGCAGTTTCCGTGCCAAGAGACGCCCTGCCTTATTTCCAAATACATAGAATCTCTGATTTAATCGTGCGAGATTGCGTTGTACTTCCCGAAGAGAAAAAACGTTCACCTTTTCCCTTGCGGCAAGCAAAAGCTTAAAGGCAGTTCTATTCTGCGGGTCAGCCTTATGTGCTAGTTCTAATTTTGCAACTTCGCTTTCAGCTAAGAGACGTTCAGCATTTTGAGAACGTTTCAGCCGTGAAGCGGCCTGAATGGCAGCCCCCCGCATTACAGCCTTACAAGAGCACCAATTATTAAAGACCGAAGTGTCTTCGGGTTTGTTAGTTTCTAAATATACCTTTAAGGTTTGATGTATGGCAAGTGAAGCCTCTTGATGGCATAACAGGAAATTTCCTAGTCTCCAAGGGCCCGGAGATACTTTACGGGCCCCAAGTTTCCACACCACCTTCAGCGGAGAATGGTCAGACCATGACATCGGTAGTATATTAATTTTCGTAATGGCCGGTAGTGACACTCTGTCAGTCAGAACGAGATCGATTCTAGAATATGAGGAGTGGACATGTGAATAAAAGGAGTAATCTCTAACAGTAGGATGTTTAGTTCTCCACGCATCGTAGAGATCGTACTCTCCTAACAATTGGCGAAGCCCAAGGGTATTAACAGGGGAAGTTCTGGGTTTAGCTAAGGGGCTTCTAGTGGGGAGAGATCTATCAACAGAGGGGTCTACAACTAAGTTGAAGTCCCCCAAAAGCATGACGGCACCTTTAGCATGCTTCTGTATCAGGGAGAATAGTTTCCTGCAAAAGGAGAGTTGACCAGAGTTGGGTGCATAACAGGAAGCCAAGGTAACAGTAGTATCTTCAAGCTGTCCAATTAATATTAAATACCTTCCTTCAGGGTCTACGATTTGGGATTCTAGAATGAATGGGCAGTCATGAGAAATTAGTATAGCCACTCCGGCCTTTTTTGCGGGACCATTAGCCATGTAGCAGGTAGGGAAATGATTATCATAGAGTTTGGGGGGATCTAATTTCCTAAAATGGGTTTCCTGGATAGCGACCACATTCGCCTTCAGTTTATAAAAGGAAGATAAGGTCAATCTACGATTCTGTGCGGAATTCAATCCCTTAACATTCAGTGATACCAAATTAACCATAACAAACTAACCAGGAGGCGGAGCATCCGCTGAAACCAAAGAATGCAATTAAAAAGGTACAATACCCTGAACACAGAGTGAAAGAAGAAAAAATCATAGGGGGGGGACGAGACACAAAGGGAGACACACGGAGGAGGACAAAGAGAGAAAAGAGAAAAACACAGTGCACAAAACAAAGAAAGCCGACTCCGTGCATAGACAAAGTCATAGTAAGATGCCAAAACATACAGCACCTCACCCAACAAGTTTGGGAGGTTAGTGGCCAACCTCCCCGCAATCAAGTAACCAAAAATTTGTAAACATTATAAACAAACAATCGCACATGGCACATCAAAGGAATGTCGTTAAGAATGGAATAATAGGCTAATTTGTAATGAGTCACAGGATCCTGGAACCGGCAAAGAGTAATACTGTAATTACAGCAATAAGACGGCCCAAAGGGGAGCATACAAACCAGACCAGGAACCTGTGAAACAACAACAATCGTTAAAGAGAAAAGTCCCGCCATGCAATAGCATAAAAGGTATTAAGCATGGAATAACAATGCAATTAGCTTATAGTAAACACTGAAATTAGTACTATCTTATAGAAACAGCGCTAGTCCTATAAATGGCCATTCTTGGCAGGGAAAGTACTGCAGTGGGAAGGGCCTACTTCCCAACCATCGACCAGTCCGGCTGAAGTCGGCGGTCAGGAGAGCCGGACCCTTGATCTCCAGCTATATTCTATTTGTGAAGAAGTCTCATACCGTCCTCGACCGAAGACACCACAATAGTTGAACCTTCTCTAGAAATCAATAAACGCGTGGGGAAACCCCATCTATATATGATTCCAGCTTTCCGAAGGGCCGCGGTGATGGGCTGAAAGAAACATCTCCTGATGAGGGTGTATTGTGATAGGTCTCCAAAAACTTGAAGCGGGCCCAAAGCTTTCACCGTGTCAGAGGCAGGTCTAGCCGCTTTAAGCAGGAATTCTTTAATGTGGAAAAAATGGACTCTTATTAAGACATCCCTCGACGCCCCTTCGGGAGCACTGCGGGCCTTCGGGACCCTATGGATACGGTCCAATATCAAGTCCCCAGATGTAGCAGGTTCTTGAATATTTCGATTGTATAGTCATGTAGGCTGCTATTAGATACGGATTCAGGAACCCCTCTGAGCTTGAGGGTATTTCTGCGTGAGCGGTCCTCCAAGTCTGCTACTTTCTCCCGCAAAGCTGCCACCTCCCCCTCGAGAGTATCATGGGAGTCGATAACGGTATTATGAGAGCCCACTACTTCACCCATCTTTGTTTCCAAATGTCCGGCCCTCTCGCCCAAATCCTCAACGGAGCGCTGGCAAGATTGCAACATAGTACGAAATTCAGATGCCACCTCATCTTTAAACTGGTGTAACAAAAGCTTCATGGCGCCCACCGTTAAGGCTTCACTGTCCTCCAGGCGTGGAGAGGAGGGGGGATCCTGAGATGAAGATAGAGCCATCCTGGGCGAGGAAGTTGTAGGCGGGGGATCGGATCCGGTGGCAGAAGCCCCAGGCCCTTGAGACTTATTACGATAAGGGGAAGGTTTGAAAAAGGCAACTTGAGAGATTGATTTGGGGGCTTTATGCTTTTTTGGAGGCATCATGTATCACCTTGAGGAAATAGAAGAACCCCAGTAGAAAGGAGAATTCCGTCAGAGGCCCAGAACGGTAGATATCCTCTACGCCACGTGCGTGGTTGCGTCAGCTAAAATGATTGCGGGGAGTTACGGGGAAGAAACATTGGAGAGGTGCCTACATCCTATAGGTACAGCAGCGTGCACGACTCCGGGGAATAAATGTTGTCAATTTCTCAACAGATAGGGCCCAGTGGACCCAATGGAGAATGTGGAAGCAGCTGCAGAGTCAGAGGACTCCGACCTCTGGACTGGTCATGCAGGTAGACAGGGCTTCAGGAGAATAATCTGAGCTGCTGAGAAACAGAATAGTAATAGAGCAGCTGATAGGGCAGCACAGCAGCACAGTGTCCTGGGCTCTCCTTATGCACTGCAGTGAGAAGATGGCCGCCCCCCCCCCGTCTCCTGGGCCAGATATTCAGTCCCAGATTATGAGCCCTATTCTGTGGGGGAGAGGGCCCTAGAGGAGAGGGTCCAGAGGGGATATATGGGCCGGTGCTGGTTGTTGCTGTGGAGCCTCCCGGGTGTCCGTTTCGGCCGTCGCGTCTGCGATCTGGCCATGGAGCTCGCCGCCAGGCAGGAGTATAAAATCTAGCCCCCGGCTTCTGGAGCTGGAGTAGGCCGCGTGACGGGAACCTCTTCTCCGGCGGTCCCACCACCCGGGGTGAGTGCTGTGGGCTTCCCACCACCGCGGGCAGCAGCAGGAGGGCTGTAGGGGCTGCAAAGGAGGCAGTAGTCGGGCTCTTTGGGCATAAAGTAGCAGGAGCTCCCTGACTGCACTTCTAGTCAGCTCCGCCGCTAAGCCACGCCCCTCCTCCCAACATTTTTATATCTTGAAGAGGGACTACCAACTGCCCTCCCCCCACCGTGGGACACTGTGGCCCACGGATGGGACAGCGGGACAGTCCCAAAAAAAGGGACTGTCCCATGAAAATCGGGACAGTTGGGAGGTATGCTACTACTACTGCTGCTACTACTACTACTACTACTAATAATAATAATAATAATAATAATAATAATAATAATAATAAAAATATGTTTGAGGAAAGTCAGTTTGGGATTACCAGCTTCCATCCCATTGATACCAGTGCTGTCAAAAGGATACTTCTGATAAAGATTAGACTACTGTAGTTACAAACATTTCCTATACTCATACTGTACCACAGTTACTAAAACAAATAAGCACGTCATATACTGAAACAAAACCCAAGAGATTTACAAAGTGCTATAGGCATACTTTTAAAAAAGCATTTCAGGTAGATTGTGAAAGCAACACCTATAAGTGCAGTGTTAAAGTGGACGTGTACTGCTACACCTGAGAGGAGTGTCATAGAAATGACTTACATCCAAATGTAAATGAGCCCCCAAGCAGTTTCTAAGATCTTTTCAGGACTTACATATGTATTGTGTTATACAAGAGGTCCCATATAAGTGGCCACGAGAAACCTTAGAATGGAGATCGTTGTGCCTTCTAATCAAATTCAGGGGAATGGCAATGATGATTCCATTTGAATGTATATATCGCTGAATAAATGGGGGGTAAGGTACTATCAGGGAGATTGCTAGATTCTTCAGAGAGTCAGGGAGATTGCTGATATTTCAGGGAGTCTCGCTGACAATGAGGAAGAGTTGGTAAGGTCTGTATACAGTAGCTATACGTCTATTTGCATCAAGTAAAATGGTCTCAACGGTTCTGGCATCATTATTTGTTATGTTGCTAGGGTGCAAATGGAGCATGTGAGTTATTTTTGGGTTGTCTGTAATCATGGCAGAGCCAGATTAAGACAATATGGGTCCCTAGGCAAGATACTGGTTCAGGGCCCCACCACCATCTCAATACTTTTTGATAAATTGTACTTTAGTGCATGCCTCTTCACTTTAGAATTACTGACTGGAATGAGAATGGGTATGTTTGGTTGATAATTATGCAGTTGACAGCTAAATTGTCAACTGCAGAATACCAACATGATAGAACTGTTATTTAAAGAATTTATACTGTGTCTGCATTATAACTGCAAACTATATGTTTATAGTTATAATGCCAACACTGTAAAAATGCTTTCAATAATGCTTTAAATATTACTAGCTACAGTATCCATCTCCGCAAGGGGCTTTCTAGGTCTCACCCCGCTGCCAGCATACTGGTGGCCGGGATGCTGCTGTCAGTGAGGCAGTGATTTGCTGCTGTCAGAGAGGGAGGGATGTGCTCCTATCAGTGAGGCAGTGATGGGCTGCTGTCAGTAGGGCAGTGATGTGCTGCGGTCAGTGAGGCAGTGTTGTGCTGCTATCATTAAGGCAGGGATGTGCTGCCATTAGTGAGGCAGGGATGTGTTGCTCTCAGTGAGGCAGTGATGGGCCACTGTCAGTGAGGGCATACTGTGCTGTTGTTGGTGATGCAGGGATGTGCTGCTGTCAGTGAGGCAGGGATGTGCAGCTGTCAGTGAGGCAGGGATGTGCTGCTGTCGGTGAGGCAGGGATGTGCTGCTGTCAGTGAGGCAGGGATGTGCTGCTGTCAGTGAGGCAGGGATGTGCTGCTGTCAGTGAGGCAGGGATGTGCTGCTGTCAGTGAGGCAGGAATGTGCTGCTGACTGATGCAGGGATGTGATGCTGTCAGTGAGGCAGGGATGTGCTGATGTCAGTGAGGCAGGGATGTGCTGCTGTCAGTGAGGCAGGGATGTGCTGCTGACAGTGATGCGGGGATGTGCTGCTGTCAGTGAGGCAGGGATGTGCTGCTGTCAGTGAGGCAGGGATGTGCTGCTGTTCTGTGAGGCAGGGATGTGCTGCTTTTCTGTGAGTAGTGTTTCTGTGAATAATGCTAGTGTTTACAGTAGTGGAGTGATACAGCTGTGGCTCTGTGATGAGGTTTTGGTGACAGTTTGCAGTAGTTTAGGTGTGTGATCGTTGGATAAAAATGCACGGTCATGTGATCTGGTGTATCCAATCATGTTAGTGGGATTTTTTTAATTATAAAACACCTTCATATATTGTTCCCACCCACAGCCCCTTGATGACTGGTCATGATGATACTTAGCCTACAACCTGTCTGGGAAAATTACCTACACAATGGTGAAAACAGCATAACAACTAGTTCAGTGATTTCAGAGTTTATCTACATCAAACAAACAAACAAACAAACAAACAAACAGACAGACAGACAGACAGACAGACTTTAATCTACTGTATAAAATGTATAGACTGTCATGTCATTATTCTGTGGTCATCATTTGCCATTTTCACAGCATAATTGTAATACCGATCCCCATTCCAGTCTGAAATTCTGTAGGTACTGTAGGAGCTGTGCAGAGAGACTGGGAGGTACAGACATGAGATGTAGTGAAGGCAGGTGGGGGGATGAGGGGGATGAACAGGTGATGTAGGAGATGTGCAGAGGTACAAACAGGGGATGTAGTGAGAGCAGATGGTGGTGGTGGTGGGGGGGGGGGGCACATGCTGTAGGAGTTGTGGGGATGTAGTGCTAAAGAGGCAGGAGAAAGTAGCTGAGGCTATGGAGATAGGGGAGACAGGCAGGATACTTACACAGGGACCAGGTAGCAGAAAGGATGGAGTCCAAGGTCCACCAACGCTGTTCCATTGGTCAGAGGAGCATGTCCTAAGCTCCTCCAATCAGGGAATCCTTAATCATCATGTGCTGTGTTCTTCCAATCAGAGCCTGGCACATGCTTCTCTGAAACCTTTGCTGAGTATTATGAGACTGAGCACTGAGAGCTGCAGGAGCCTCCCCTGCTCTCCATAGATGAACTGTCTCCGACCGCCGCTCCATGATGCACCCAATCAGACATGCATACATAAGCAGGTCCAGTGGCAGATGGGCCTCCTTGGTTCCACTGGGCCCTAAGTAGTTGCCTGTACTGGCTGGTCTGTTATCTGACCCTGAATTATGGTAACTACTACCTTAGAAATGTAACTATGTCCGTGGGTTGTCTACATTAAGGTAAGGGTGTGGGTAAACCATTCGGAAATTACTACTGGGTACTTTTAAAACCTGTGTCTATCAAATGTTAAGCTCTGCCAAAATGGAAATAAATTAATGCTGCAAAGCTATTGGCATTGTCACATGTGGACAGCTCTTTCTGCAAACCCACTGGATCATGGATAGAGGGGACTGCTGATGGTGGTGGTGGGTGTTAAGTTCCAGGTATTTGCTGCTGCAGTAATGCCGCTGAGTACCACTGGACTTTCTCGGTGGTACAATTGTACTGGGTGGGCATCTACAACACAATGGTGGCAGGCGTAGTGCTGGTACAATGCCCTGACCAGCGGTTCCCCCCTCAGCTTGGCATGCCATAGTGCCCAGGGCACATTCCCTGCTCACCCTGCCCTAGCTACGCCTCTAGTCAGCTGACACATCAGCTCTGTCATTTTCTATTTTACCTCAGTAAATTATGCAAAACGAGTTCCCTTGAGTACAGATCTGACTTTAGGAAAAAGAAAGAAGCCACATGATGATAGGTCTGATGAGTATGGAGGGTATTCTAGAACTGCAATCTGTTTCTCACCACAAAACTGCTCCACAGACAGAGCTGCATTGGCTGGTGCATTGCCCTGATCGAGGATGAACTTTTTTTTCAGAACTTTTGCCTCTTTCTCCTGATTCTTTCATGAAAAGTTTCTAGAACATTTTTGTAGTAATTTTAATGCACTGTTGTGCCTTCTAGTACCAACCTTTGACATCCTCACGACCGTTAATATATCTTTTGCGTGACTCAATCACACATGCATATGACATACAATCTGTCCTGTAAGCATCATTTAACATATGCAAAAAGATTCAGTGGGCGGTTTGTTAAATGTACCTATTTTAAGCTGACATGTTGCCCTGCTTTTGAACTAAGCATTTTTCTGATGCATGGTTAAAACACAACTTCTTTGAATGATGTATGACACTGAATTATCTGTGCGAGAGGGGTGAAACTTGCAAAGCCGTTTGGGATAGTCCAAGGTCAGTGTTCCTCAATCACTTTTAACTCATGCAGTATGGTTTAATTTTTTTACAAGTACAGTACAGTCTTGTTATTTAAATGCCACACCTCACAGATGGACTGGAGTGACAACTTCAGGAGTGAAACAGAGCATGTTTACTCAGCATCCCATACATAACTAGACTGACTTCAGGGAAACAGAAACCTCCCAGCATGCATGGCAAAAACATCACTTCCTGCCAGTTTCTGACTGGTCATACATTAACATATTGTACATTTACTATATATTTTAAAATACTGGCGTCTTTTGCATGCAGCCAACAAATATCAGGTGTCACACAGCGGGTACTCACGGTCCCGGGATTTGTCCTCTTCCGGCGCGGCTAGCTGTGTTGCTCCGTGGCCGCATGGAGACGCGGCACGGTAAGTGTCAGGAGTGATGGCTTTCTGGAGACTGGAGGGAGGACCTAGTAGCCCGCAGCTGCCCTGTGTGTCTGCAGTATAGGGGGCGGCCATGTTGGAGACCAGGTGCAGCACCAATGAGTGTAATGGGTGAGTGTCAGCCAATCCTGTTTTTCTGCTGCCTATAAAAAGGCTTTTATTTTTGCATTCTGTGCCGGTGCTTTGTTGTGGTTACTCTGTATCCTAGCTCTGTGCTCCGCAGATTATTCTGTGCGTCTCTAGGTAATTTGGTCCCATCCTGCTTTCCGAGTTGTCAGCTGGCTCTCGCTGCACTACGCCCACCAGCTTCCCAGTACGCGGTCACGGTCGACCACTCTCCCGTCTGTGTCTTCGAGTTCTCCAGGATTCCCGTGGTAGCTCGTCAGCCTCAGCTTGTGTCTTTCGGTCACGTCTCCGCATTATCCAGTGGACAATCTTCACAGCTCCTCAGTTACATCTTCGCTTCAGCTAGCAAACCCGTCTTCACAGTTCTTCATTCCCATCTACACATCATCCTGCAACCAGTTTTTACAGTTCTTCATCCACGTCTCCGAAATTATCCAACAACCAGTCTTCACAGTTCCTTAGCCACGTCTTCACATCATACAGCATCTCAACTTCACAGTTCTTCAGTCATGTCTTCGTATTATCTAAAGCAAATTCTTCACAGTTCTTCAGCCTCGACTTCGTAACATTCAGTGGACATTTTTACAGTTTTTCAGTCACGTTATCATCCCATCCAGAAACCTATTCTTCGCAGTTCATCTCACGCCCCACGTCACCCTGCAAATCTTGTCATAGTTCCACAGTCACGCCCCTTCATCAAACCATCTCTCTCTGCAAGCACCAAACTCTTTCTTCAGGAGTTCAGTGACTCCATTCTCTATAGTTTATCAATCCTGAACTAGTTTGTCTCAGACTTTCTACTGCCTTATTCTGTTTTGTTGCCGTTAATAAATGTATGAAAAGGAATTACCTTTGTCCTCCTTGTTTCCTACACTCAGGAGCATCTGCTCCTTCGGTTGGTCTGAGTCCAACGGATTCACAAAACCTGCCTGCCTTGACAGCAGGTAGCTTTATTTCTGCAGCAGGGTACATTGGTTTCCACAGGGAAACATTGGGTGTAGAGTGGATCTTGATCCAGAGAGGCACCAACAGACAAAAGCTTTAGGCTGTCCCTGGATGCATTGTGGGGCCTCCTCGATAACCCCGCCTCCAGCCACTGTGAGCTCAGTTTTGAGATGGTGCCTGTAGAAGTAGTCTCTAACAGGAGGGCTGCACTGGGCAGCCCTGAACAAGCTTTTACTGACAGAAAATTTCTTCAAAACTGGGCTGTTAGTGCTGTATTTGGTGACACTTCAACGCTGCAGCTCTATCACCTCCCAAGCAGCGTTGCATACTCCCGCTGGCTCAGTTTCTGGGTACTTGCAGAGGAGACGCTCCAGCTCTATGCACATGGTCGCAGATGCTCTCCTGGTTCAAGTGGCTGCTACGGGGAGAAGGTGAGAGGTTCCCCCATGCGGGACCTGCAACTGAATCGCGTTCCTGTCGCAGTCTAGGGAGACGTACTGTGATGCTGGCATTGACACTGTCACCAAGCAGAGACCCCACTATAACTGCCAGGGCATAGGAGTACAGGTCAGGTGTTCTAACACCCATGTTAATAAGTCTCCGTAGTACCGGCGATGAGGCCCAGCATAAGAGAGTTGGCGCTTGACCTGTAGTCCTTCCCCGGCCCAGGGTGACATCTACTGCAGATTTTCCTGCCCTGGAGCTTCCTTACACTCTCCCTCACTCCCGGACTGAGACGCTGGTATATCTGCGGCTATTCTCTGGGACTGTAGGGCAAGGTCTCCCTTGTAAAGTAGCCTGTATACAGCGCTGTGACTTTACAAACACTTAAGTATTCTATATGCCTCAGTATAGACAGCGTTAGTTAAATAGTGTACCAATTACAGAATATATTGTATGAGTGTACTGATACATACCTCCGGTCTAGGACCACTCTGTGTTTTATATATATATATATATATATATATATAGTTCAGTGCAGTTTTATTGTCATATAATAATTATCTACCTTGCTAATGTGGCTGTATGGGCCTGTTTCTGCTGTAAGATTTCACTTTCAGTGTTTCCCAGAAAATCTATCACTATATTCTGTACCCTAAGGGAGTAGGTGCGTCAGGGTCATTTATATAGTGTCACAGTATTTACCTATTACGTGTATTCTATTGTGTACTCAGTCACATAATACTGGAATTATTCGGAGGTGTTGTGTACTGGGGACTCAGTCACATACTAACGGATTTATTCGCAGGTATTATACTCTGTCTGGCTTAATCGTACTAATATGCTCTGTGTTGCATTTGTGTACAATGTCTAACAGAAAGGGTGGGAAATCTGGGGATACTCCTGCATCATGCAGAGTATGCGCCACAGATTTACCTGAGGGGGGAATCTGTGTATGATGGTCTGTGTACTCTGTGTCATACATCCCTCAGTCAGTCTGCAGCTCCTGTACTCAATCAGGAGCCATACTGGGCTGCATTCTTAAACCTATTGGGTACTCTAGTGGAACGCCTAACGCCCCCTATGGGACCGCCTGTGCCATTACAGCCTCAAATTGTCCCTGTGATGAATCCACCTTGGGCGGATAATTTGTCTAACCAGTTGCTGCTGACTCATTCCTTGGTCAGATAGAAATCTACCCAAGGTCACTCTCGCATCTCTGAGTCATCTAAGTGGGCTGCTTCCTCCTCTGAATCCACGAATCTCTCAGATGTTTCATCTGAAGAGGAGGGCTCTGTCCTGTCAGACACTGAATCAGGCATTTCTGACGAGGACTCTGAATACAGATTGATGTTCCTGCTCTAGTGGTTGCTATTAAGCAAATCCTACTAATCACTGATAATGTTGAGGAATCCACTACTGTCACTAAGAAAACTGATATGTTTATAAGGCAGAAGGTAGTTAAAGATCTATTACCCCATTCTGACCATTTGGTGAACATCAGGCAGGAACCCTGGGCTAATCCATGGAAAAAGTTCCCTCTCTCTAAACGGGCCTTAGCTCGCTACTTTTTCCCTGCAGAGTTATGTAAAAAGTGGGAAAATTCATTGTTGGTGGATTCTTATTTTACCCACCTAGTGGTGTCATCCACTCTGCCTGTCACCACTGTCACTTCTCTTAAATAAATGACAGATAAGCATGTGGAGGGATGCCTGAATTCTATTTACACCCTTACAGGTGTTGTACATAGATCCACTATTGCTGCCTATAGGGCTGCTAAAAGTATCAAAGCACGGGTTCAGGCAATAGAGGATGAGCTGCCTGACAATATATCTGTCAATGCCAGACGATACCTGTCTCACATTAGCACCGCCACCTATTACATACAGGAGGCATCCTCTGAGGCATGTGTGTTGGCGGCCAAGGCATCGACTACGTCTGTCCTGGCTAGCCGTATTCTGTGGTTGAGGTCGTGGAAGGTGGATCTGGACTCCAAAAAGACTTTGGATGTACCCCCTTTTAAGGGAGACATTTTAGTTGGAGAAGACCTAATTAAAATTGGGTCTGAACTGGCAGCTGCTAAGACTGCCTTCCTCCCAAATACTAATCCTTCTGCACAGAAGGCAAAAGGTACCACTTTTCTTTCCTTTCGGCCTCAAGGGAAAGCAAAAGGTCAGGCATGCCCGAGACATTCTCGTGCTCCCATAACCAATTAGCTCAAGACAAAGTAGTCCTGGGTGACCCGTCAGCCTGCATTTAAGCAAGAAAAGCCTGCCGTATGATGGGGTGGGCCTCCCCCTAGGTGGGAGGCCGACTTCTGCAGTTCACCCAGGTCTGCAGTCTCCTTCAAGAGACATCCCTCTCACTAGTTTTGCGCAATGGTCATCCCCTCGGGTCAGTTGAAGGTGCAAGCTTTGCAGCAGGTTGTGAGTTCTCTCCTGGATACAGGAGTGGTTGTGCCGGCACCTCTGTACCGGAGAGGCAATGGATACGACTCAACCCTGTTTCTAGTAAGAAACCGAATGGGTCCTTCCAGTATAGTCTCAACTTCAAATCACTAAACAAGTTTGTGAGAGTGCCCAAGTTCCGTTTGTAAATGTTGCACTTAATAGTACCGGCGATGGAACCCGGAGACTATATGGTATCCATGGATATACAGGTTGCTTACCTGAATATACCTATTGCCAAGTCATCAACAGTATCTGCGGTTTGCTATTGGCAAACTACACTATCAGTTCCAGGCCCTACCATTTAGATTGGCTACGGTTCCTTAGATTTTCACCAAGGTCATGGCCATAATGACGGCGCATCTCTGTCATCTGGGAATCAGGATCCTGCCATATCTAAACGACCTGCTGATCCTGGCAAACTCCCACAATGTCCCCCTCAGTCATCTACAACTGATGGTATGCTTCCTACAATCCCACGGGTGGCTCATCAACTTGAAGAAATCGTCGCTGTTTCCAGCTCAGAGCATGGTGCATCTGTTCCTGTCTCCAGAGAAGATCCTGAAGCTTCAGGACAGGATAAGATGCTTCCTTTCCTGCAACAGAGTGTCATTATACTCAGCGATGCAAGTACTTAGCCTAATGGTGTGACAATCGGCATGGTGGAGTACGTTCTGCATAATCCTTTCCAAGTGGGACGGTCTTCCTCACTGGATCAGGTCTCACATGATCACTTTGACTTTGGAGGTTCGGCTATCGCTGATCTGATGGCTCCAGGTCCAGCGACCAACCAGGAGACGTCCCTTCTGGATCTCCAACTGGGTCTGGTTGACAACAGATTCCAGTCTGAGGGGATGGTGTCAGGTGTTGGAGCAACACTCTTTCCTGGGTCACAGGACCAGAGAAGAATCACTCCTTCCGATAACCATTCTGGAGTTGCGGTCAGTGTTCATTGTATTAACCTTGCCCTGCCTCTACAGCAGAACAGACCTGTTCCAGTACGGTCAGACAATGCCACTGTCAAAGTCAGAAAAATATCACGCTGCACGTTGCCATATATTCACCTCATGCGCGTGCCTGCTGCACGTGCACATTCTCTCCCGTGCGTGCGGATACTCGCAGCCGCGTGATGGCGCCTCGGCCATGTGCTCGGGCGCGTGGTATGTGCATTTACGGTAGAGTTTGTGTGCGTCTAGCGGGTGACTCAATCGTTAAATAATAAAACCAAATAGTATGTTTTATAGATAATGTTCCCCTTTATAATGACTGTAAGTTTGTTTAATGTAAATGGTCGCTGGACAGAGGAATTCCTCTTTGTATGGTACGAAGGGTCAGACAGGGTTTGAACAGCTGTGTCTGGTACCTAACTAAAGAACATTTTATTAGAAACAATCCGGTGCTGGTTAGGTAAAGATTAATCGCTCCTGCGTATAGATATGGCCATTAGTATTTTCTGGACATTTACTATATTTGCGATTCATTACCCATGCGGCGGGAATCTTCGGATTCCCTCCCACCTGAGCAGTTTGATATAGTCACAGCCCACCTGTTCAAACTAACCTATGACCTTTTGTTATGATGCGAGGAGACATTCCTGTGTCCAATAAACAATGAGATTATAGGTCCCTTTGTAGTATACTGTACTCAGTGTATATAAGATCAGCCAGCCTGGGCAGCTCACTCACTCCACAAACGGTTTTCATATTGACTAACTCGGAGCTGGTACCAGGACTAGCGCAGCGATCATTCCCGGTGTGTGTAAGTAATTCTCTGTAATCATCTCACTCTTTGCTTGTATTGGCCATATTCTCTCTCTCTCTGTTATAGTATAAGATTGTAAAAGTTATTGTATATTTTTGTCTAGATATTCTGTTAGAATTATATGTTAGTTTGTAGTGTATGACTTGTAACTGTTTCCCCTTTTCAATATAACTAAAAGCTTGTTAGTAAAGGTGTTGGAACCTTAGCACGGTATCGTGTGTTCATTACATTGCAGAGGGTAATAGGAGCGTCTCGATCGCTCAAACAGCTTTAGTGTTAATCAGGTTAAGCAGCGTTATATCGCTACAGTGTTTCAGAACAAGGTTTACAGCATAAGAGTATCCTTTCTGTGTGTTACATTCAAGGTTTACTGATTGTCATCTTGTGAGCGTCTGCGCCGCTCGTGATCTCCTCGTGGTCCCGAGCGTCCCCTACGCTGGTAGCGTAGCATTACGGTAGTCGCTCGCCTATAGCGTGCTCGACACCACGCATTAAGCTGTGAGCGAGCGTGCCGCATGTGCGTCTCGATCACGGCCGAGCGTATGCTACGCTAAGTGCGTACCCTTACGGTACCCCATACGCCAATTGCGTACTGAGTCTCTTACCCATATAATGAAGGTTATAAGGTAATCAAAATCAGCATTATCACCACCATGGTGGCATACATAAACCATTAAGGAGACACTTGAAGCAGCATGTCAATGTTGGAAGAGTCAATAATCCTTCGTGGGGCAGAACGCCATCTGCCAGCAATATCGGCAGTGTTCATTCTGGGCATCCTGAACTGGCAAGCGGACTTCATCAGTCATCAGGACGTGCATTCCAGAGAGTGGAGTCTTCATCCGGAAGTCTTTCAACTCATAGTGGACATGTGGGATCTACCAGACGTAGCCCTGATGGCATCTCGACACAATCACAAAGTTCAGGTCTTCGGATCAAGGACCAGGGATCCTCAAGCAGCGTTCGAAGATGCAATAGCCATTCCTAGGAACTTTCGGCTGCCATACGTGTTCCCTCCAGTGTCACTCCTGTCCAAGGTCCTGAGGAAGTTCAAGTAAGAAGGATGAATACTACTTCTAGTCACTCCAGCATGGCCCAGTGTCCTCTTCTACTTCCTCAATGCCCAGACCTCCTCGTTCTGAGTCCATGTCTCTACAAATAGGCTAAATAGCCTAGTGGTCTAAAGTACCAGTGCAATACACACTGGGGCCCAGTGTGTCTGTACCCAAGTAACATATATGCTTTCAGACCTAGCCAGACTGGCTTTGACAGCATGGCTCTTGAAGCATCACTCCTGAGGGCCAAAGGATTCTGTGAGGTAGTCATCCAAACTAGGATGAAAGCCCATAAACCGGCATCTGCCTGGATTTATTATAGGGTTTGGAATTCTTACCTCACCTGTTGTGCTGATAAGAATTATGTTGCCTACAGATTCAAAACTTCTAGAATCTTTGCTTTTCTACAACAAGGCTGGAATTTAGGCCTTCATCTGGCCTCCCTCAAGCTTCACATATCTGCCTTGTCGGTGTGGTTTCAGAGAAAAATTGCGTCTATACCTGACGTTCATACATTCACTCGGGATGTGTTACAGATTTAGCCTCCCTATGTCCCTCCTGTGGCTCCATGGGATGTGAATGCCCTGCAAGAGTCTCCATTTGAACTTCTTGAGTCAGTGGACCTTAAATGGCTCACAGCAAAGGTCCTGTTTCTACTGGCTATTGCCTCTGCTAGAAGGGTGTCGGACTTAGATACTTTGTCCTGACTTCAACCCTTTCCAATATTCTTAGAACTCACCCAGGTTATTTACCTAAGGTGGTGTCATCTTTTCACCTTAACCAAGAGATTGTGGTTTTGGCCTTCATCTCTTCTGCGTTATCCTCCAAAGAGCGGTCTTTGGATGTGGTACGGACTCTCCATATATATGGGGTGAGGACTGCCTGTTTCAGGAGGTCAGGTTCCCTTTTTGAATGATTTGGTTTTCACAAATATGGCTGGCCTGCGAATAAGCAATCCCTGGCCAGATGGATTAGAATGGTGAATGCACAAGCTTAAGCACAGGCTGGACTCCCAGTTCTTGCTGCTATTATTGCCCATTCTACTCGGTCTGTTTAAACTTCTCAAGCTGTCCGCCTTGGCGCGTCCACTGAACAATTGTGCAAGGCGGCTATGTAGTCCTCAGTGAACACGTTCATTAGGTTCTATGCCTTTGATACTTCCACCTCCCAAGATGCTTCCTTTGGATGTCTGGTTCTCATACCCTCTAAGACGCGTCCCCTCCCATGTGGAATTGCTTTAGGACATTACCCGATGTTTCCCTGTGGAAACCAATGTACCCTGCTGCAGAAAAGGAGATTTATGGTAGACTCACCATTGTTAAATCTCTTTCTGCGAAGTACATTGGGTTCCACAGGGCATCCACGCTGACGCACCTAGCTTCTATGGGTTTGTATGGTTTAGCGGCTGGTCCCTTCTCCTGTCGTGAGAATGTGGTTCTATGTGACTAACATCTGCCTTCTCTTTTGCCTGCTCCTACATTGGACTGGTTAACAAAACTGAGCTCACAGTGCCTGGAGGTGGGGTTATAGAGGAAGCCCCACAATGCAACCTGGGACAGCCTAAAGCTTTAGCCTGTTGGTGCCTCTCTGGATCAAGATCCACTCTATACCCTGATGTTTCCCCATGGAACCCAATGTACTTCGCAGAAAGAGATTTAACCATTTTAAGTCTACCATAAATCTCCTTTTTAAAACTGCAGTTAAGATTTCAGTTTGGACATATTTCTTCCAAATCTAAATCTTTCTGCAAGTTTTACATCTGCCTCACCTGCATTACAGTATTTTTTTTGTTAATGTGCAATGTTAATTGCTTTTTTTTACCTTTGCTACCAACTTAAAATCAGGCCCTATGGGGTGTATTTACTAAGCCTTTGATGGAGATAAATTCACTGGAGATAAAGTCCCAGCCAATCAGCTCCTAACTGTCATTTTTGTAAACACTGTCTGTAACAGGGCAGTTAGGAGCAGATTGGCTGGTACTGTATCTCCAGCGACTTTATCTCCATCCAAGGCTTAGTAAATAGACCCCTATGTGTTACCATGTGAGCATTAAGAGTATGCAGTATGCCCACCCCAAATCACAGAATAAGGGAAAGCACCAAAAATAATGAAAATTTACTTATTATACTATAGAGAGTCCAAGAGTAGAGGTGAGTAGAGTGCCTACTCCTTGGTGGTACCACCACCCACTACAATAGTGTTCAGGCAGTATATGTTCTTAAACACAATACAAACCCACCATAATAACTGGCAAGTACACCATCTATTCATGAAGCAGTGAAAAGTGTGGAGAAGTGAGCCAGTGGAGAAGTTGCCCATGGCAACCAATCAGCTGCTACGTATAATTTTATAGAATGCACTTTATAAATGTTACCTCAACACTGATTGGTTGTCATGGGCAATTTCTTCACTGACTTACTTCTCCAAACATTTCACTGCTTCATGAATAGACCCTTTAATGTTTTAAATCTGTGCATGCATCTAAAACATACTGGGCAAGAATTCCAATGATTCCCACTGCTAGATGCAGATCAGAGTTGCATTGAGATCCATGCAATCCCGATAGGCATTCTTAGGCTGTGTCACATGATAGCTTTCATCAGCAGGCATGATGGGGGCATGCCAGTGTCAGAGACTGCATCAGAAGATGTGCACCACTGCAGATTAGAGCTGCAGTTGGTGGGAGTTTCAGTAGACAGCCATTTGCTGCGGCATTAGCATAAGAGTGCAGTAACTAGCATCTACCCCTAAATCAGGCTTGGAGACCTTAAATACCACTATACAGTATTTGGCATACAGTACCGCAAAATTACTAAAATTTCACAGTATGACCTCTGGCATTTGCAGATAAGAAAAGTTTGTGTTAAACAGCACCATTGTAATCACATAACAAGAGCTTTCTATGATTTATTCCAAGTACTGACTGAGAAAATAGCTCCTGGTTTTCTATAATTAAATTGTGAGAGTAGAATCTCTGTAAATGAATATAATGATTAGAAGACATTTAAAATGTTCCCAGGCATACTTCAATGTACTAAAGTAACCCTTTAGGTGACTTAACTCTCAAATATATTCAGTAGAAGTGAAAATATAGGGGTGTGGTTCGTTTTATCGACAGTATCTAGGTCGACAATGTTTAGGTCGACCACTATAGGTCGACAGCCACTAGGTCGACATGGATGGAAGGTCGACAGGGTTTCTAGGTCGACATGTGCTAGGTCGACAGGTCTAAAGGTCGACATGAGGATTTTTTTTTTTTGGGTGTCGTTTTCTTCGTAAAGTGACCGGGATCCCAAATTAGTGCACCGCGTTCGCTCGCCATGCTTCGGGCATGGTGCCTTCGCTCCGCTAATGCTTCGCTGGGCACACTTTATCATTCCAATCGTAGTCCACGTGGATCGTTAAGTATGAAAAAATCCAAAAAAAGAAAAAAAAATTGAAAAACTCATGTCGACCTTTAGACCTGTCGACCTAGCACATGTCGACCTAGAAACCCTGTCGACCTTCCATCCATGTCGACCTAGTGACTGTCGACCTATAGTGGTCGACCTAAACATTGTCGACCTAGACACTGTCGATCTTCAGACCGGATCCTAAATATAGTACAGGTTGAGTACCCCTTATCCAAAATTCACAATACACATTTTTGGTTCCCGTACTAAGATAACAACACGTATATATGTATATTATATTATATATCTATATAATATATCTATATATACACATAATATATATATATGTCATTATCTCAGTAGGGGACCCAAAAATGAGGGATTTTGAATTTTGGATAAGGGATACTCAACCTGTAATAATACTGGATGCCCAAGTGAATCCATTTTGGTATATTAGCTCTGGTGCCAACAACTGCATAAGAGTCCTTTTGGCTGGTCCAATTTGTTATAGGTTAGGAAAATTACGAGTCAGTCACAATGCTTTGTTATGAATATCTAAATATTTAAATGAAATTGTTGCTAGTGAAACATATAGGGGGGAATTCAAATGTTTGAGAAGTCGGTTGGGTGTCTGTTTTTCCTGTCTATTAGGGAAAAACAGACACCCAACTGACTTTTCAATCAATTGAATATCCCCCTTTGTATGCTGCATTGAGAACTATAGTACCATTATTCTGTTCTATACATCTTTATACTACTGCTTTTCCTTTGATGTTTGGTGGATACGCTGTAATTCTCTTCTGTATGTCTGGTTTATTAATTTAAATAATAATTCAAAATAGTTAAGATACATTTAAATGTTATTGTGTTCCTTTCCACTGTTCATGTAATTTTATGACTTTCATGTATTGGTGACTTTACAATACTCGCACAGAAAATGCTTAACTACTAAATATGCCATGGATTCAAGGATAGGCTTGGACTGGGTGAATCCATCTCTGGACATGTGCAATTTTAACTTTTTGGGCTTGGGCTGGCTATGCCTGCACCTTCAAAAGTTTGTAACTACAACTGAGAGCTGAGAAACAGGATGTTACCCAGCTGTCCAACACGGTATCCGGACTCCAGATTGACAGCAAAAAGGTCGACAAACCTTAGGTCGACGCCAATTGGTCGACAAACCTTAGGTCGACATGGACAAAATGTCGACATGGACAAAAGGTCGACAGGAATAAGGTCGACATGGAAAAGGTCGACATTAGTTTTTCACGATTTTTTTCTTTTTTGGAACCTTTTCGTACTTAACGATCCACGTGGACAACAATTGGAACAGTAATCTGTGCCGAGCGTAGCGGTAGCGGAGCGAAGGCACCATGCCCGAAGCATGGCGAGCGAAGCGAGCCATGCGAGGAGACGCGGTGCACTAATTGGGGTTCCCGGTCACTCTACGAAGAAAACGACACAAAAAAACCCTCATGTCGACCTTTTTCCATGTCGACCTTGTTCCTATTGACCTTTTGTCCATGTCGACCTTTTGTCCATGTCGACCTAAGGTGTGTCAACCAATTGGCATCGACCTAATGTTTGTCGACCTTTTTGATGTCAATCCTCAGTCCCAGACCCGTCGAACACATGGGTCATAGACCATCAGGCTTCAGTTATACCCAGTAGGCAGCTTCCAGCTGATTGCTGGATGACCATGGCCATTCACCAAGCAGAATATAAGGCGGTTCCAATGCATTGTTTGATGAATGCCTGCAACTCTTCACCAATTAAAAAACTGGAACCTGTCTACTGCATCCAGGCACAACCACACTAATTTATATAGTGGGACTGTGCAAAGGGTAAATAATTCCTTTGGGTCACCATAATAGATCTTGGGTCTATACTTTTTCATCATCAGAGATACATTAAGAGCCACCAGAGACTATAATATCTGAGGGGTCTACATAGTAAAGCCATCAATCATTTTGGGTGCTCTTCAGTATAAAGTTTTCATATAATGTATACTGTCCCTCATTCCGAGTTGTTCGCTCGCTAGCTGCTTTTAGCAGCATTGCACACTCCAGGCCGCCGCCCTCTGGGAGTGTATCTTAGCTTAGCAGAATTGCTAACGAAAGATTAGCAGAACTGCTAATAAATAATTCTTTGCAGTTTCTGAGTAGCTCCGGACCTACTCACAGATTGCGATCAGCTCAGTCCGTTTAGTTCCTGGTTTGACGTCACAAACACGCCCTGCGTTCGGCCAGCCACTCCCCTGTTTCTCCAGACACTCCCGCGTTTTTCCCTGACACGCCTGCATTTTTTAGCACACTCCCAGAAAACGCTCAGTTACCACCCAGAAACGCCCCTTTCCTGTCAATCATTCACGATCAGCAGTGCGACTGAAAAGCACCACAGGATCCACAGCAAAACTGCTAAGTTTTTAGTTAAATAGCTAAGCGCATGCGCCCTGTGTGCCTTGCGCATGCGCAATTAGCAACAAATCGCAGCATAGCGAAAATCGGCAACGAGCGAACAACTCGGAATGACCCCCAAAGTTACTAGAATAGTCTATTTATTGAATAGCGGTTTAATGGGGCGGGTAGGTATTATATTTGATAAAACCTCTGTGACATAACTTTCAATAATATTTACTTGGCTATATAAAACCACAACCATAAGAGGGTGTGCGATACATTTCCATATGCACAAAAAGTACTATATTTACAAACAAAGTGAACATTATATTTTTTAAAGTTTTCGCCAAAGCAGTCTTTGCAAAGTTTCATACACTCCAATCATTTGATGAAGCAGCTGGATCAGACCGAAGCAGGTAAGTCTGTTGGATGAAGGTCTCCACTGTAGCTTCCAGTGACTCAAAATTGATCCCATGCATCTTGCGCTTGATATATGGGAACACAAAGAAATCACAGGACTGTACAGTGGATGACCAAACTCCTGGATGTGTTCATTGGTCAGAAAATCCATCACTTTACTGGACTTGTGTGCAGGTGCATTGTTGTAATGGAGAATGGCACCATGAGTTCTTGGACTCTGCAGGGAAATAAATTCCAGCACCTGCGGCAGGCATTGATTGGCGTACCACTCTCCAGTGATGGTGTGCTGCTGCACTAGTGGTATGGTAGCTACATGACCACAAAAACAGACACCATTTGCTTGGCCACATTGAGCTCATGTCGGAACTTCTGTGGTGGCACACCTCCAACTGGGGTCCACTGGGCCAACAGTTGTTTGGTCTCAGAGTCGAAACTATAGATCCAGGATTTATTGCTACTGATGATCTCTCAGACAGAGTTTCAGTGATTGCATTAAAACATGGCCAGCATGTTGAGGCACCGAGTCACCGAAGCCTCTTTATGCTCTCGAGTCAACTGGTGGGGTACCCAGCGTGCAATAACCTTGCTCAGACCAAGCTTTTCGTGGAATATCAAGCAGATGGATCCCAATGAGATGCCTATCTCCTTCTCTTACTGTGCCACAGTCACCATGGCGTCCACCTCAACTATGCTCTGCATGGCAGCAACATTATTTTTGTGATGGCTAACACAGATAAGCCGTTGTGCTCCTCATCTTCCAAGAACCATCGTCCACGCCAAAATTCTGTAAGCCACTAAAACACAATGGCTTGGGATGGTGTTTCCGCCCCAAAAGCAGCTCACAGTCCACTCTTGTAGTTGTAGAAGATCATGCCTCTCTAGTGGCCTACTCCATAACGAGTTCATGAAGGAAGTGAACATGCTTAGTTCTCTGGTGTGCAGTGCTGCTTATATGCCGTTCTGTGCTTTGACATTTCACTAGAACATTAGTCAGAGATTACAATTGACAAGCATACAGTCAGATTGTGTCTACTCTAGCTATGCACTGCACATTTGGAATCTTATTTCACACCCCTTGAAGTGCACAAACCACGTCTGCAGGTATTTCCCATTTGATAGATGTGCCACAGTGATAAATGGGAAAGTCAGAGCTGGATTAGAGGATGGCCAAACTGGGTGGTCACTTAGGGGCCCCCACACATTGGGCCCCTCCACAATCCCCCAAACATTGACCCCTAGATCCAAACAATTTTAAAAAATAACCTCTGGTTCCACAGATGCTAATAGCAACAATTTCATATTAGCAGAAGGGCAGAAGCTTGCTTGATCTTGATTTTCAGTATGAATACAGACCGTGAAAGCGGGACCTCACGATCCTTCTGACTTTTTGGGTTTTAAGCAGGAGGTGTCAGAAAAGTTACCATTACAGTAGGATGTTGTACAGCTGTAGTCACTAATAAATAACATGAATCTGGGATCCGATCCTTTGGAATTCTAAAGTTCTGCAAAAATATTTAAAATACAGGGAAATGGAACCCATTAGCGTGATTTTTTAACACACAGTATTATGACATTTCATGGAAAGCTGAATACAGACACTCATACCGGACAAGTGGTGATTTCTTTTGGTTTGAATTATTGGTGGAGTGTGGGCTGACACTGCTATACCTGCGGGCCTATGGGCAGCTTTAAGGGCATAGTTTTCTTTACCACTACATTTTTGTCTGTAAATTGACCACCGGATGGCTACTGGCAGCGTTGCAATGTATTACATCACATCTGTTTTCATAGCTGGTTCCCGGAACTGTCTGCAGCGTCGCTACCATGAAGTACTTAGCTGCTATGCTGCCTGTAAGGGGTATAATGGTGGTGGAGGCAGCAGGTGTGTTGACGGGGATCAATTTTTTTGGTTGGTGCCCACACAATTTAGTTGCCCTAAGGGTCCCACAAACTTTTATCTGGCTGTGTGTGAGTTCCTTGCTTGCAATTTCCCATTATGTCAATAGTTGCCAATGCTCCCCCTCAATGATTCAACTGCAGTACAGATTTACTCAAAAACAATTTCTGCTTCTTGTTGTTAGAAGTGTAACAATGTTTTTGAGCTCTCATTAATGCCAGTGACAAGTACAGTAACTAATAAAATCAGATGCAATGTTCAATTTATATTCAAATTGCATTCAATTTATTTAAAGTAAATAAAGCAATGATTCTAGAGCATGCTAAAAATTCAGTGTGATCTCTGCACTGCTCCTGTGCATTACTGTGTAAATAAATGGTTACAAATTGGAAAATAAAATGCGTGGGTCCCCTCCAAAGGTATAACCAGCAGCAGGCTCTATAAGCCGGTTCTGGTCATGGAAATTTTGGGGAAGAAACTGCATGGAGATGGCTGCTGCTTTAGCATTGCAACCGCATCTGAATAAAGCCCAATATGATAAAAACCTTTATACACACAAAAATGTCACATATAATAAAAATAATCATAATGTTCTCACTTTCTTGACGTATGTATTTAAGCCATAAATAAGGCTAAAACAGTGTTTTAGAATTAAATGGAAATGTTTATTTAATTGAAAATGTTTTTACTAAAGGGGTAGGATGTACCCCTTTAGTACCCCTTTAGGTGTGTGACATTACAGTTTTGCACAGTGCACCATTAAATATTTTTTCCTTTATTGGTACATTGAGGTGCACATTGGTAAGGACTGGGGTAATGGCTAAGGTTCATCAGTACTTAATCAAGGTGTTTTGCAGTGTTTCTGCACTACATGTTAATCACGGCTCTCACCGTTGTAATATATATATATATATATATATATATACATACAAATATAATAATGAAACCTACACATAATAGTATATTTGCGCTATAAGCAAAAAATGTGGTCCACAATATATTGTGTCCTATATTATTTTCTAAATATTTAATACACATATCCCATGTGTATTCATTAGCCTGGAAAGCCCCCGCAAGGTTATCTGGGCTTTTAGTCATTTCAGGTTGGGATAATGATATTTCCCCCAGCCCTTAAACAAGTGAGCTTCTCTCATGTCACGGTTTAATCTATATGTGGATTAATGAAACAATTCATCTAGTCAAAGATGTAGCTTTCTAATCAAAATTTACATTGTTAAAATGAAATTGTCATTTCTCATATGCAGCTCTATTACTGTGCCACTATTCACAAGGGGCTTATCTTAATTTCAGTCCGTGAAGATAACTTTAACTTACAGTATATTACAATTATCTTATATCATCATAAATAGTTTAAACCTATTTTAAAGACAACAAATACATACAGACTTCAAGGGGTTTTTCACTTTTGAATAACCATTCTTTTATGTTTGTAACAAATAGGGACACCCCTCCCCACTCCCCAAAACCAGAATTATCAACAAGTCACAAACTTAACTTCTAATTGCCTTACTTTGCAAAATGATTCAGACAATTCCCCTTATATACAGTAATTTGCTATGGCGATAAAACACATTAATATACTACACTGTCCTGTAGAACAGTGGAGGTCATGTCAGCCCCTATCTTTATGGCTTACTGTTGGATTTCAGGCCCTAACTTAAGAAATACTGCTGGTTTTAATTTTAACCTTTGTATTTTACCATTACCATGCATCAAAACAGATCTTTTTACAGGGGAAAAGGAATCAGTATAAGCATTGTTAAGTGTATCCATCATCCACCAAGGCTCAATATTCAAGAAGGAGCAAGCTGACTGGATCTAAGCTTGGAGTTAGTCACTATCAGGGGATTATACAGTATGTGAAGGTGATCACCTTGATTGATGAAAGTTTTAAAAAGTTAATTTGATTAGAACCAGGGGTCCTTCATGCATTAATTTTCATTACTTGCATGTTTACATGACCTAAGTTTTGAACTGATCATGAGAGAACAATGCATAAAAAAAACAGATAATATGAATGTGCACAGGAGCACAGAATGGAGTCTAGCAAGGAATCCCAGACTGAGTTAGGTCCCTAACAGCACAGTTTTTAGCAGCCGTGCAAATGCTAAGCCGCTGCCCTCTGGGAGTGTATTTTAGCTTAGCAGAAGTGCGAATGAAAGGATCGCAGAGCGGCTACAAAAATTTTTTTGTGTAGTTTCAGAGTAGCTCCAGACCTACTCAGCGCTTGCGATCACTTCAGACTGTTCAGTTCCGGATTTGACGTCACAAACACACCCTGTGTTCAGCCAGCCACGCCTGCGTTTTTCCGAACACTCCCTGAAAACGGTCAGTTGCCACCCAGAAATGCCCCTTTCCTGTCAATCACTCTGCGGCTGGTATTGCAACTGAAAAGCGTCGCTAGACCTTGTGTAAAAATACATCGGCCGTTATGAAAGTACGTTGCGCGTGCACACTGCGCCGCATACGCATGCGCAGAAGTGCCGCTTTTTCACTTAATCGCTGCGCTGCAAACATTTTTCACTAGCGATCAACTCGGAATGACCCCCAATGTACTGATGCAAAGCTCCTAGTAGGAAAGAGTTGGGTAAGATGAGACATTTTTTACTTATGTTGTCCTCTACGCAAGAAAAAATAGAACAAAGGTAAAATGAAAACATCTACCTTTATTTCAGGATGTGTCCTGTCAATCAAAATGATAAGAATGCATATATGACAAAGGGAAGTAAAAATATGACTTCTCAAAAAAAAAAAGTGGTCTTGTGGCTCAACTTATCCTAGATTAGTGGTTGATCTGAATCAGTATATAAATTGAGCCATCTGGGGGTAAATTTAACAATTTACTTTTTCAAGTGTAAAGTTACCTGAGCATAATTGAAAAAAACCCAAAAACATTACTAATGCATGTTCATTTTTCAAATAATTTTACTTCTTTTCATAAAGATAACTTTTAGCAATATACTGTAAAGTCAACAAAATAAAGTTTATCATTCAAACAATAAAACAATTTTCATACATCATTTGTCTGACATTTCACTACCTATACAACATTCCACCTATCAATGTTGCAGGGCAATATGAAGTGTTGCTCCATCTTTGCCGATTCTCCATCCTTTTTAGTTTGAGGTACTATAGTTTCAAATTTGAGATTTACTGAAGGCAAAATCGACTGAAAAATCAACCATGAAACCAATTGCTAACCAAAACCGGACATAGACCAAACAGCTTTACTTTCCCAAAGTGGTCTACAGGACTTACTAAGCAGAGCCGGCCCTAACCAATATGATGCCCTAGGCAAGATTTTGGCTGGTGCCCCCTAGCACCACCGCTGGTTCTGCCTCTGACCTTGCACCTCTTTCCCAGCACCATCACCCCTCACCCATAGCAGTCCTTGTACCCCCTATATTTTAAATAGGAACAGTTCGCACATTTGACGCACAACCCAAAAAGGGGCATCTTCTTGCTGGGAAGGGGCATAGCCACACAATAGTAACCCCAATTCCAATTACGCCACACAGTACTGCAACTTTATTCACATTTTATCTTGCGATAGTGTCCATAATTCATATTACATCCCACAGTAGTATCACTTTACCTTATAAACGTTACCCCTCACAGTAGAGCCCCTTATTCACATTACATCACACTGAATAGCTCCTTATTCACATTACACCACACCTTATTGCTCTTTATTCACATTAGATGACACAGTAGTGCCCTTTCTATATGCAACGCCACATAGTAGAGCACCTTATACACATAATGCCACACATTAGTAATGCATTTATACACAATTCCACATAGTAATGCCCCTTACACATATGAGACACATTAATGTCCTTATAAACATAATGCACCATACACATTATGACAACCTTTATTAATGCCCTTTTACACATAATGTCCCTTACACATATGCCGCACATTATTAATGCCCTTATACACATAATGACACACATAGTGCCCCCTACACATTTGCTGCACATTATTAGTGCCCCTATACACATAATGACACACATACAGTAGCACCCTGTTACACATATGCCGCACATTATTAATGCTCTTATACACATAATGACACACATAGTGGCCCTTTACACATATGTTGCACATTATTAATGCATTTTTACATTACACACATAATGCTCCTTACACATATTCCGAACACTACTGCACAACCAACCCACTCACATGCACACAGCACTCACACTTCCACTAACACTGTGACCTCTGCCTCTGCTTGGATACAGATGTTTCCTCACAAATCTTGCATCACTGCTAATGTTGGGCACCTTTTTTTTTAATGAAAATACATCTTATTTGCATTGCTATGGGGCTAGGATGCATAAGCAGCTTCTGCTGATTAAACTGATATGCAGCATGCCTATATACTGTGTGAGACTGTGGCTGTATCTGCATATGAAATGCTACATACAGGATATAGGCATGCCGCATATCAAATGCCCTAGGCATTTGATATGGCTAGGGGCATCAGAAGCTGCTGATGCCCCTAGCCATATCAAATGCCCTAGGCAATTGCCTAGTTTGCCTATGCCTATGGCCGGCTCTGTTACTAAGGATCTGTTTTTGAACACCAAATTCAAAATTGAGGTACTATACAAGCTGCCCAAACAATAGAGCTGCTTATAGCAGGCAAGTTTTGGAGCAGCTCAGTACAGAACAGTTTGATCTGTGCAGTGCTTCTTTAGGGTAAAAAAGTGTTAAGAGTTAAAATGAAAAAATAAATGGTTTTACCCCCTCAAAAGCATAACCAGACCAAATCTCATCAGCCCATTCTGGTACTGGAAATTCGGGATGGGGGGATGTGGTGGAGTTCCCCCATATTTTCAGCAACCAGCCAGGGGTGATGCTATATCAGGGAGACACAATTTATGGAGTCACCATGCGATCACAATATCCTGCCCCAAACTGGTCACCCCAGACCTGGGATTTCTTCTGAAGTAGGGACCCCTACAATAAAGGAGTATATCCTCCTGGTGCTCACCCTTGCGGAGGGTGTGGGGCTGCTTTGCAAAAAGAAAAAGTAATATTGTCCATAACACTGGTACTTCAAGTCCTAACCTACTTGCCCCAGCATGTCAGCACTTGGTGAACCACAAGTGCCAGCGTGTTTGGACAGTAAGGGCCCTTGGGCACATTTACTTCATTGTGAAGGAATATAAAAAACACAGTATTCACACCGTCTATTGTAACCCATTAATACACTCACTCATACTACAGATGTAGCCACGCTGATTGTGGCTGTGACTAGACGTAGTTGCGATTCATTTGGCATGCTGTGCATGCATGCTGTTGTGCGCGTGCATATATTCGCACCCGCAATCCATAGGCCTCACATTGCTTAGTCATGGTTGCGAATAGTGGCAGTCTGGCACAGCTAGCCATTGCCTCAATACGTATGTACATCAGGGACGTGCGGTGAGCTAAATGGCTCAGGAGGCACTGGCTAAACCCAGAGCCAGATTTACATGCAATATATGAGCCAAAGGGTACATCTGGGCATTATACACAGGTGCAGCAGTATAAACTCCTGGAAATCTGGTGAGTTTTGATTAGAGATGTGTGGAAAGGATACACAGGTGAGGCACTGCCTCACCTGCCATAGACATTTTACTCCAGAGTTTGGGCTATAAAAATTATTAGAATAATGCAAAGAAAATATTTCAAACAAATTATCAGTATTTTTCATATACTTTATTCAGTCAAAACTCTGGTTTAAACGTAAGTATGACAGGAAAGGCTCTGCCTCACCTGCCTCACCCCACCGCACGTCGCTGATGTACATTGCTACATTTGTACATACAGTACTTACCTTCTCCATTGCACTGCTTGGTCACCTTATCCAGTAGTATTTCTGGGGTCTTGGCAAAAGAAAAAGTGCTGACCCGATCCAGCAGACATGCCCTGTATGTCCTACATACTGTATATACAGAGCTATTCTGATTCTGATGTTTCTCATGTGGATTCCTGCACATGATCACTGATTAGCTAATAGCTACACCTTTCTCAGTCAATCAGCGGCCGTGGTCATAGAAACTAGAGATGAGTGGGCTTGAACCTCTGAAAGCCCACCCAAACTTTTGGGATACAAGGGTTTTACTGCAAGGCTCGGATTCCAAATTGAGGCAAAACATTATAATCCTGACGTCGGATCTTGTCGGGTTTTGTATTCAATATAAGTCCCTTCTGCTGTGATTTTGGGTGTCATTGCATACAGGATGCCAGACAGAGAGCACACTCTAGACTGTCAGGGTAGAAATTCATTAGTATATGAATCCTGTAGTATACTGGTGTACACCCCAGATCCCTAAGCACACGCTAGACTGCCAGGGCAGAAGTTAATTAGTATATGAATCCTGTAATATACTGGTGTACACACCAGATCTCCTAAGCACACACTAGATTGCCAGGGCAGAAATTAATATATTAGTCCTGAATTGTACTGTTGCACAGCCCAGAGCTCTCAAGGGCATCTTAACCATAATTAACCCTTTATTGGTACACAGCACACTGTTGGTGTATTTATTGTCACTGCCAGGTCCTCCTAATACAGGGGCAGTATTACCCCTTAGTGCACAGTGCAGACTGGTGTATTTTTGTCACTGCCTAGATTGCAGCCCAGAACTCCATATAGGACAGCATTAACCCTTGTTGCACACCAGCATTTTTCATTTGTCATCACTGCCTAGCAGGTAAATGACTCAGAAGGCACTGGCTATTACCAGAGCCAGATTTACACACAACATATGAGCCAAGGGGTTCATGTGGGCATTATACAAAGATGCAGCAGTATATACTGCTGGGAATTTGGTGAGATTTGATCAGAGGTGTGCAAAAAGCTAGACACGGGAGGCACTATAAAAATGATTACAGAAATTCAAATCAGATATTTCACCTTGAAAAAAAACCCATACAGGGGTGGTGACGTTATAGTATTGTCGTTGCCAAGGGAAGCAGAGGTCCAGGAGGCATATACAGATCCCATACTGGTGATATACAATCCCTCATGTTGTATAAGAACTGACCATTGCCAGTTCTTTACATTTTCTGGTAATTGATTCACTCCTGCCACTATATTGATTCTGGAATTTTTGAATGCATACTAATGCTTTAGGATTGTCTGTGGTTTTATATGCTTCAGTTTGTGACATTAAAAAAAGTATTACACTATGCGCTTTTTCTGTTTTCATGTTGCATGCTAACTGTGGAGGAAACCTTACCAAAACTACTGTGACACTGGTGTACGGAAAGAAGCGAATATTGTGGTTTGTTTGCTATATATAGAGCCATCATCAGCTTAATATAAGGACTGAAGGAATGTACTTTTTCTATTTCTACTGTAAGCACCAGTATTGAAATTGCTTGTCTAAAAAAACAAATATTTCTCATATTTTATTTGCATTTTTCATATACTTTATATGGTCAAAACTCTGGCGTATACTGTACATTAATATGACAGGAAAGGCTCTGCCTCACCTCACCACACAAAAATTAACACTAAGGTTAATAAACAAACTGTGTGTTCACAAATTTCTGAGGCGTGTAGGGGTGTCCACATTAGCCACTGTATTTGTGAGTCTGACATTTTCCATACTGTACTCTTAGAGAGGTCTCCTTTGCTTCCTTCTACCATTTCTAAACCATCTACAAACACTGTATGAGGATGAGCAGTACAAGCAAAGATGGTGATGATGACATAATACAATTTGAGGATGCTAGTGTGGAAGTGGAACAGGATGAGGGGGATATTTTTGTATTATCTGATGCTAATAAGGATGATGACGATGTTTATGATGTTGTTTGTGTAAGACAGCCACCAGTGGCAGCAGTTCTTGATAAAAAGAAGCCATTGTGATGCCTGGTCATAAGACCAAAAAGAGACAACGCTTGGGTGACAACTTTTGTGAAGGCATATGCTATATTTGTGAGGCCAAAGCTAGTCGAGGTAAGGATGTTAACAATCTTGGCACCTCCTCCACGTTACGTTATTTGCATTGAGTTCATGAAATTTATTTTACAAAATTATAATAATTTGTAATAAACACCCTTATCATCAACCTCCTCATTAGTGATCAGTGGACTTGCTTTCAAAAACTTGTTTTGTTGGGGTCCAAACAAACCAATCACTTCAGCCACAGAAGTGTCAGTCCCTGTCGCTGAAGTGCTTGGTTAGTTAAAATGTGCATGTTCTTTTTAATATACAACATACGCGTGAGTGGAAGGTCCCAAGGACAATTCCATCTTGCACCATGTTTCTTTTCTGCCACTAGTGTGTGTAATATTTCATAGATCTGCTATAAACTGCTGTGTGTTTGTGCCGCTGCTTTGTCGATTAGTAACCAGTCAGCTTGCTGCAGCCTTTAGTCAACATTGATGAAAACTAGAGATGAGCAGGTTAAGTTCACAGAGAACCAAACCCCTCTGAACATCCTGTTCCGAGCCCAGATCCGAGTCTGGCTCGGGACTTCCCGCCAGACTCGGAGACCAGACTGAGGCAAAACTTCATCATCCAGCTGTCAGATACTTGCGGGTTTTGGAGACCATATAAACAGTTGCTGCCATTTTCTCTCCAGACTTGGAGAGTGAGGGAGACAGACCTCTGTCTCTCTGTGGGTGGTGGCGTCAGGTGGGGTTAGTGTGTGCTCTGTAGGGGTGCTGCTGCAGTCACTGTGGTGTACCTGTGCTGTGTTAGGGGTGCTGTCCTGGCTGTCACTGGTGTTTCATATGCTGTTACAGGTGCTGCAGCTGCACATGAGTGTAGCTGTCCTCCTGTGTGCTGTAAAATATAGGGGTGCTGCTGTTAAAATAACATTACATTGGCCCTGTATGCTGTAAAAATTCAGGAGTGCAGCTGTTAAAAATTAAAAGCACATTGCTCCTGTATGCTGTAAAATATAGGGGTGCTGCTATTAAAATAACATTACACTGGCCCTGTATGCTGTAAAAATTCAAGGGTGCAGTTGTTAAAAATTAAAAGCACACTGCTCCAGTGTGCTGTAAAAATATAGGGGTGCTGCTGTTAAAATAATATTACACTGGCCCTGTATGCTGTAAAAAGTCAGGGGTGCAGTTGTTAAAAATTAAAAGCACACTGCTCCTGTATGCTGTACAATATAGGGGTGCTGCTGTTAAAATAATATTACACTGGCCCTGAATGCTGTAAAAATTCAGAGGTTTAGTAAAATCAATGTACACTGGCCCTGTCTTGTATGCTGTAAAAGTTCTGGGGTGCAGTGAAAATAAATGTACACTGGCCCTGTCATGTATGCTGTAATAATTCTAGGGTGCAGTGAAAATCCATGTACACTGTCCATGTCTTGTATGCTGTAAAAATTCAGGGTTGTAGTGAAAATAAAAGTACGCTGGTCCTGTATGCTGCAAAAAATACAGGGGTGCAGTGAAAATAAATGTACACTGGTCTTGTCTTATATTCTGTAAAATTACAGGGGTGTTGTGAAAATACAAGGGTGCTGGCACTGTTTGCAGTTTTGATGTCTATGTCTGACTTTCACAATACTGTATGGGAAGAGGAGCCTCCTACCACCATTTGCACACCCTCTGCTGGGAGGATCACCGCCAGTACAGTTGCTGATTTTGAGATTGAGGATGTCACAGTAGAAGTACACCAGGATGGGGAGGATTTGGGTGTAGCTGGCGCTGCAGAGGAAGTTGATGATGAGGATTCTGATGGTGATGTTGTTTGTTTGAATAAGGCACTAGTGGATACAGTTGTTGCCCATAGGATGAAAAAGCCAATTGTCATGCCTGGGCAAAATACCAAAAAAGATACCTCTTCAGTGTGGAATTATTTCTCCACAAATCCGGACAACAGGTGTCAAGCCTTCTGTTGCCTTTGTCAATCCATAATAAGTAGGGGTAAGGACGTTAACCACCTAGGAACATTCTCCCTTATACGTCACCTGCAGCGCATTCATCATAAGTCATTGTCTAGTTCATAAACTGTGAGTAATAGCGTAACCAGTCCATTGACACCTAAATGATGTGGTTTGTTTGAATAGTATTTATCTATGAGAATGAGGATGTAAACACTGAATGGGTGGGGGGATCTGAGGATGAGGACAACATCTTGCCACTGTAGAGCCAGTTTGTGAAAGGAGAGATTAAGTACTTCTTTTTTGATGGGGGCCCAAACAAACCAATAATTTCAGCTACAGTCATGTGACAGACCCTGTTGCTGAAATGATTGGTTTGTTAAAGTGTGCATGCCCTGTTTATACAACATAAGGGTGGGTGGGAGGGCCCAAGGACAATTCCATCTTGCACGTCTTTTCTTTGCCACATCATTCCAGGGGTGCTGCCCTATATGGGGTACTTCCCCTCTGCCTTATCAGTCCAGGGATGCTGCCCCACTGCCATTTAAGTCCAGGGGTGCTGTTGCCTATCTGCTGTGCTGTGTAATTCTCCAGGGGTGCTGCCTATGCTGTATAAGTCAAGGGGTGCTGCCGTATAATTCCAGGGGTGCTGCTGTACCTGATCCTAGGTTTAAATGAAAGCCTAGAGCAGATATGAAACAAGCTTCAATATCACAAACAGATTTGTGAAAACTAGCCCCAAAGGTGGAAATGGAAATTGCCGAAGTGTTTTTAATTAAAGTGGGGAGAGACCACATTTGTGGCCAAAGTCAGTGTGACTCAGAAGAGACTGAATCATAATCCAGCGCAACTGCCGGAGAGATAAAAGTGATGTTTTCTGCCGGAGCATTAGAGAGAGTTTCTTTTCAATTATTTCATGTTAGGGACTCACTCAAATAAATGGCTCCAATTAGTCATCCTTAATTTTGATTTATTATTGATGTTCCCCATATTGTGATTATTTATTTAGAAGATGCGCATTTGTTGTACAGGAATCTTCTTTTCCTAAGGGCTGCGTAGTGTTATCGCAAGACCTTGCTGTGTCAGAAAAACAGAGTTTCAGTGCATCAGCTTTCCATTGCACTGCAGCACTAGACAGGTTATGAGCTCCTGTGAGGCAGAAACAGTTACTGAATAAGGCCCAGTATGGAGTCTCATGGTGGCTTACAGCCAGGAAGATGTCTGGCTTGCCAGGCTGAGGCATGCTGTGGGCACAGAGGTTAGCATTGCTTCCTTCCACAGTCCTATTTATAGTATGAAATGAGTTTGGACTGTAGAGTGGTAAGCTCCTCTAGGGCGGGGGCTCAATACCAAAAAAATGTACTGCACAGTCGTGCTTAGTAGTTTACTAAACCCATCCGAACTCAACTTGCTGTGGGGGCTCAGGAGGGGCTGCTAAAACATCTTAGGGGCTGCTTCATTTAAAAATAAAATATGAATAAAATAAACAAGACATATAGGTATGCTCAAATGCATGCAACCGAGACACACAGGTATGCTCACGTGCGTGTAACTGGGAGCTGTGAAAAACAAAAAGAAAACGGCATCTGCCACAAAATATGTAAATAAAAATGCAATAAAATAATTTAAAAAAAGAAACCCACAAGATTTTCACAAAATAAGTCTCCAGGCTCCGTCGAGGGGAAAATATCCAATCTTGATCCTGTGGTATACACCAGTTTATGTGCATCCCAGCATTAAATCCAAGATTATCTTAATCCCTGAAAATAGAGAAGGGGGTACAATATTGGAGGCTTTGGTCCCTAGTTTTTCAGTTTGTCCAGTAATGTGGTAATTAATAATTATATATTTGCTTGGTTGAAGTCCTTTCTGTTCCACACCAATATAGGAGTGGAGAAGAAAGCCTGTGTGTTGTTCCTGATTGCAAGTGCCTCTCTAATTTTTAATCACTTTATTGACACTGTCCTCTTTCTCTTGCTCTTCTCATAATTTGAAAAGTCATCAAAAGTCATATGTTTGTAGCTAGCTATGATTTGGAGAATTTAGCAAGCTTTTTCCAGGGGGACCAACTGTCGCTGAAATGGTGGGTTTAATAAACTGTGCATGTCCTGTTTAAACAACATAAGGGTGGGTGGGAGGGTCCAAGGACAATTCCATCTTGCACCTCTTTTTTTTCTTTGCATTATGTGCTCTTTGGGGCATTGTTTTTAAAACTGCGATCCTGTCTGCCACTGCAGTGCCACTCCTAGATGGGCCAGATGTTTGTGCCGCCCACTTGTGTCGCTTAGCTTAGTCATCCAGCGACCTCGGTGCACCTCTTTTTTTCTTTGCATTGTGTGCTCTTTCGGGCCTAGTTTTTAAAACTGCCATCCTGTGTGCCACTGCAGTGCCACTCCTAGATGGGCCAGATGTTTGTGCTGCCCACTTGTGACGCTTAGCCTAGTCATTCAGCGTCCTCGGTGCAACCTTTTGGCGTAAAAACAATATTGTATGGTGTGAGGTGTTCAGAATAAACTGGAAATGAGTAGAAATAAATGTTACTGAGGTTAATAATACCGTAGGATCAAAATTACCCCCAAATTCTGTGATTTTACCTGTGTTTATGTTTTTTTTTTAAATCATCCAGATCCAAAACCAAAACCCGAAAGGGTGGTTTTGGCAAAACCAATCCAGATCCAAAACACAAAACCAGAAAAGTGTCCGCCGCACATCTCTAATTTGAAAATAAGATTATGAGCTGTGAGGTGGTCAAAAATGACTTGAAATAACTGGAAATTAATGTTATTGAGGTTAATGATACTGTAGGAACAACAACAGGCCCAAATTGCATGATTTAACAGTTGGCATAATTAAAAAAAAAATACAGATTTAAAACCAAAACCGAAACACGTGAGGGCAGTTTTGGCAAAACCAAAACCTAACGATAAAATAGAACCAAAACATGGGGTCAGCGCACATCTCTGATAGAAACTGATGATAAATGTGGGGGTTTAACAGTTGGAAACCCAATCGATGGAAACCTCATCAATTTAAAATCGACCTACAACCAACCTTTAGTCAATATACCAAACAAAGTGGAAAGAGATAAAGACGGCCCGGTGCTTGGAAAAACAGAACTGTCAACTCTCGCTTAGTGACGCCCATTCCCAGAGCTCCTGCACTTAACATAAAGAAAACTGAAGGCCCTCTGGTATGCCCAATCAGGTCAGTCCTTTGTAATGCAAGATATATAAGAAACAAGACTGCAACAATTGCTGACCTTATTGAATCTGCATATCTAGCCTGTATGATAGAGACCTGGCTAGATGAAAATGCAGCACCTATATTGGAGGCTGCTGTCCCAACAAACTAGTCTGTCATCCACAACCCAAGACTGGACCGCAGGGGTGGTGGGGTGGCTATCGGCTTCAAAAAAGATCTTAAACTTAGGGTACCCTCTATTGAAATTACTCGCTCATTCGAGTGTATTGCTGCCCGGAGTTCGACAGGATTAGGTTTCAGAGTACTTCTCATTTACCGACCCCCTGGAGGTGGAAAGATATTTATACAAGAAATTGCAGACACTGTTGCCGGCC
Organism: Pseudophryne corroboree; assembly: GCF_028390025.1. Classification (NCBI taxonomy): domain Eukaryota; kingdom Metazoa; phylum Chordata; class Amphibia; order Anura; family Myobatrachidae; genus Pseudophryne; species Pseudophryne corroboree. The sequence continues at coordinate 367,421,069 of NC_086449.1, forward strand.
TGGTTCTGGAACATCGAAGATGGCTCATCCTCGGGGAATTCAATGCATGGGTGGATGATGAGCTCTCACGCCTTGGCCAAGACCTCCTGTGCACAATGAATGGTCTAGGCTTCACACAGGTCATTCCTTCTGCCACACATAAAAGTGGTCACACTCTTGATCTTGTCTTTCAGATTGGATTAGAATCACTGACCTAAAAATAAACCCAGTCATCTGGTCAGACTACCACTCTCTTTGGTTCTCAGTTGCAACCCCTCAAATAAGATCTTTGCCTGTGGAGTTGACCAGGTATCATCCAAGAAGTGGTATGACTCCCCAGGCTCTTGCAGCAAATCTGGACCTCTCTGCTATACTGGGTGCCTGTGAAGATCCCTGTTCCCTAGTCCGTTATTATAATAAGGATGTCATGGCAGCAATTGATATTATCGCCCCTGTGCGTATATGACCTCGTAAACCACAACATCGAGCTCCCTGGTTTGACAACAGTGTTAGTGAGCTCAAGAAAAGGGGGCATAGACTGGAAAGATGATGGAGGAAGACTAATCTAGTGGATGACAAAATAAAACTAATAAAGCATAACGAAGAATATCAATTGACAATCACTCACAGTTCCTGTCAAATGAGATCACGGCAGCAAACACTAGGCCAGCTCAACTTTTCCGCACAGTGGAGATGCTTTGCAAGCCAGCATGCCTGCAGACTGATGAAACCCTCTTCCAGGCAAGATGCAACGAGTTTGCAAACTTCTTTGCAGATAAAATATCCACAATCCGGGCTGGAATCTCCACAGTGGCATCAAAGGAGTGCAAAACTACAAAGCCTGCCAATATAAGCCACCTACCTTCATGGACCAGCTTTGACCTAGTGGATGTAAAAGACAGCCAACTGGTGCTCCTCCACTCCTGGAGCTCAGCTAGACAGCCATTTAGGGTAGCTATTGTTTTATCAGTGCCCGGAGCAAAGGACAAGTATAGTTGTGTATCATCTGCATAGCAGTGGCTGTCTAGCTGAGCTCCAGAAGTGTATGAGCGCCAGTTGGCTGCGACTAAACCCGGATAAAACAGAGGTCCTTATGATAGGATTGCAACATCAAAGGACAAGACTGCAGCATATCCAACCAACTGGACTTACACTTGGGGATTCAGAATTACAAACCACTGATCGTGTGCGGAATCTTGGCGTTGTCCTGGATGGTGGCTTGACAATTAAACATCAGATATCAGCCACAATCAAGTTCTCATTCTTTCACCTGAGGAACATAGCCAGAATCAAGCACTTAATTCCCTCAGATGATCTGCCAAAAGTTATACATGCATTTGTATCACCTCGATTAGACTACTGTAATGCCCTCTACCTTGGTCTCCCAGCAAAAGAATTGCACCGCTTACAGCTGGTGCAAAACACAGCTGCCAGGCTGTTAACAAACCAGCCCCGTTCTAGCCACATAACACTCATCCTCTACTCCCTTCACTGGCTGCCTGTAAGATGGCGAATCATCTTCAAGATTGGCTTACTGAGTTTCAAAGCACTACATGACCAGGGCCAAGGTACCTGAAGCAGCTTCTGATCCCATACTGCCCCACTCGATTACTGCAATCTGTAGATGAACTTTTAGCAGTACCTAGAATCTCCCGTAATTCATGTGTGGGTCAAGCTTTTACCCATGCGGCTCCGACTCTATGGAACTCATTTCCCCGCACAGTGCAAGAGGCCCCAACTATAGAATCCTTCAAAAGTAGACTCAAGACTTTCCTGTTTACTCAAGCATTTCCATAATGTCCCTTTAGTATCTTCATGCTTCTGTATTTTATGAAAGCTGTTTTATACTTCATTATTTTCTGTACTATATTATGCAATATATCTGTTAAGTGCCTTGAGTCCTATTGGAGAAAGAGCGCTATATAATTAAAATTATTATTATTATTATTATTATTATTATTATTATAATAATAAAACACTGAACAATCAGCTTCTAATGGTTATTTCACAGGTTATGTTTTAAAATGACAATTGGAAGCTGATTGGTTTGCACTTTATCTTTTTCCACTTTATCTCTCTCTAAGTTTTGATAAATCCCCCCTTTTTGGCAATAATACCAAATAATTTTCCGTGAATGCAAAAGTGAGTCTCTTTTTGCCAGAGCTCCCCTAAATTCTTGGGGCAGTACGGATGGTGTAATGGTTAGCATTACTGCCTCACAGCACTGAGGTCATGGGTTCGATTCCCACCATGGCCCTAACTGTGTGGAGTTTGTATATTCTCCCCGTACTTGCGTGGGTTTCCTCCGGGTACTCCGGTTTCCTCCCACAATCCAAAAATATACTGATAGGTTAATTGGCTCCCAACAAAATTAACACTAGTATGAATGTGTCTGTGTACATGTGGTAGGGAACATAGATTGTAAGCTCCACTGGGGCAGGGACTGATGTGAATGGGCAAAATATTCTCTGTACAGCGCTGCGGAATATGTATGCGCTATATAAATAACTGGTAATAATAATAATAATAATAATAATAATAGATTCTTTTGAAAAAACTTCCACTCACTTCGTCCCTCACTTCAAATTTGTTCAATTTACCCCACAGCCATTAATTTTGAAATAAATGCCTAGTTTAGTAATTCAGGCTAATCTTTAGCAAAATTATTCACAGGGTTTTATACATTGGCAAATCATCAACATCTATGATGTATATATTTTTAGACCTGGATAAATTTGCTTTGACATAACAGTCATTATACCTGACATGTAGAAAATTTACTTTGACAAGTAAAAAACTGTTTCTTTTGAAAAACATATAACGTACCACTTTACCATGTGCTTCTCCCATCATATCCAGATAGAAATGACAAGAGCTTCCTGAATTTATGGTCACATGACAACAAAGGTGTAAAGGTGCCTACATAACAAGTGGTGGATCATCTTTCCCACTGGCTCATCTTGCCCCACTCTCCTCTGTGTGAAAATGCAGCAAAAGTATTTTGTCAAACATAACTGTACATTAAAAAAGGTCAATATATCAATTTGGCAGGAATTTTGTTTTATCATTCTTGTAATGTCATTGTAATGTTATTGTAATGTCATATTACAATGAATTAATAGTCTATAAATAGAGCTAGTATAATGAAGGTCAATTCATGCTACTGGGCGGTGAGGTGGTTTCAAATCACTTAATGCAAACTTCATGTGGTAAAATGTGGATAATTTTGTAGCCAAATATTGGATATATCAAATAGTTTGTGTAATAATTTTGTACATTTTGCTGTTTTCTCAGACAGAATGGGTGTGCAGAAACATCTGGTAAGCCAATTTACATTTTCTTTTACTGTCTGCTGGTTCGCATTACGATTGCCCTGTTTCTGGGTGGCATTAAGCCACGACTGACCAATAGGAATGTGTTATAAGGCAGAATACTAGTGCCTAGGAAATAAAAATAAGGTAGTAGCAAAAGAGAAGAGAACAGTCTGTTGAAATATGATGCTGGAGAGGAGTCAGTAAAACCTACTGGAAATCCAGAGGATAGAAAGGTAAGTGAGAGGAAAAGTGAATAAAAAAAATATACAGGAAAAAGAGACAAAGTCAGAAACAAAATGGGGAAGAGGGAAAAAAACTGGAGAACGGAGATAAGACAAGTGGCAGGATTTGCAAGCTGCCAATTCTCTGTGGCTTTGACCCCGAAAGTTAAAACAGCAATAATATTAAATGCAAAACACTCCAGGCTTTGCATTTAATATTATTGCCGTTTGCAAATTCCGATGCCAAAACCACAGGCAATCAGTGGTTTGCAAAAGCTGCTGCATAGTAAATCTAGCCAATAAGTCTGAGGAAAATGAAATAAAATGAAAACCTGTAAGAATATTGTATGTTATTTTTGCCTAAGCACAAAAAAGATAGAACACAATCCTAAAATATATAGTTTATGGAGATGTATACTATTTGTTAACCAAGAGATGTGTTTAGCATTAAATGGAAACTTAAACTGCCTGTTATTGTTTACTGAAGTAATGTAAAAAAAAACCAAGGAAATTAAACATCTTCATATAAAGAGTTGAACTGATACTGACTAAGAACCCTGGACCTTATTCATTAAGGAATGCAAAATTTGCCAATCGCAATCCGGCTGATTATCGAATGACTGCGCATGCACGGTGTTCTCATTGCACATGCATGAGTAATAATAGTGATAACAAATTCGTACATATTGTGATTGCAATGCTGCCGCTGTTTGACTAACAGGAAGCCTGCGTTTCTGGGAGGAAACCTGACATTTTCTGGGTGTGTCTGAAAAAACGCAGGGGTGCCCAGGCGTTTTTAAGGAGGGCCTATGATGTGAGAGATGACCACTTCCAGCCTCCTGTGTTGCAAGAATTGTGGATGACCTTGCCTGGCGCAGGTAGGAAAAATATTCAATGTTCCGGTAATTGCGTATGGTTCTGCGAACAGCCGCATATTGCAATGCATTCGCAATTTCTGCAATGGCCATTTTTTCTCAATCTCTGGGCAGCAACTATTTGATCGCAGTAACTGCTTTTTAGCAGAAATTGCAATCCTTGCTGGATAAGGTCCCCTATTTAGCTTCAGTTGCATATTCTGCTAAAAAGCAGAATCTGCAACTACTTCTGTAGCATTGAGGGGGCCAGTAATGCGATCGCAAATTACTGTGTGCAGAATTAATGATGACCCCCGGCATACATAGCTAGGCTTTGTATTCAGGCGGTCCACTGCCCTTTTCTTCATCGGAGCGGCCTAGTGACGGACCACTCACCCTCAACGACGCAATGCTGCCCCCCCTGACAGCAACCGCTGTCAATCATAGTGTGATTACATCCTTTAGCGATTGATTTTGATTTTCAGTACACTGCATTCCTACCTGAATAGGGTCCTAAGTTTTATATTGGGGCTCTAAAGAAAAAATATAAATTAATTCAAGCACCAACTGTGAGGCTGGTATCGGATTAGTAACTGTCAGGGAGTGCTGGTCCTTCTAGTGCCTCTTGAAGTACTTCTGGTAAGTTTGCTCTCAAATAACACGTGAATCTGTGACCCAATATATTATTGAATATAAGGACTCTCCTTATAGAGTTAGGACCGCCTTATTAGCAAAAGTGCTGTGAAGTGGCAAGTGGCGTATGCTACAGTATATTGTCAAATGCATGTGACCAAGAGTTGCAATTTATACACAAACAGAAAGCAGGATTACTTGTTCAGTAACAAACCAGTGTGACTGGTGACCATATTACTAGTGATGAGCGGGTTCGGTTTCTCTGAAACCGAACCCCCCCGAACTTCACCTTGTTTACACGGGTCTGAGGCAGGTTAGAACCTTCCCGCCTTGCTCGGCTAACCCGAGCGCGCCCGAACGTCATCATCCCGCTGTCGGATTCTCGCGAGATTCGGATTCTATATAAGCAGCCGCGCGTCGCCGCCATTTTCACTCGTGCATTGGAGATTATAGGGAGAGGACGTGGCTGGCGTCCTCTCCGTTTATTGTAGAAGACAGAACTTGATTCATTGGTTGTTTATTGCTTATTTGTGGGGAGGATTGGGGAGCAGCTGTTAGTTAGTACAATGCAGAGTTTTGCTGATAAGTGACCACCAGTTTTTATCCGTTCTCTGCCTGAAAAAAACGCTCCATACCATATCTGTGCTCAGTGTGCTGCATAATATATCTGTGCTGAGTGCTCACACTGCTTAATTGTGGGGACTGGGGAGCAGCTATAGCAGGAGTACAGTGCAGAGTTTTGCTGACAGTGACCACCAGTATATGTTGTCTGCCTGAAAAACACTCCATATCTGTGCTCAGTGTGCTGCTTTATTGTGGGGACTGGGAGTGGGGACCACCAGTATAATTAATATTATATAGGAGGAGTACAGTGCAGAGTGCACTGCTGTACCTACCTCTGTGTCGTCATCCATTAAGTATTAGTGATGAGCGGGTTCGGTTTCCGAGAAACCGAACCCACCCGAGCTTTACCTTTTTTTACATGGGTCCGAGCAGACTCGGATCCTCCCGCCTTGCTCGGCAAACCCGAGCGCGCCCGAACGTCATCATCCCGCTGTCGGATTCTCGCGAGATTCGGATTCTGTATAAGCAGCCGCGTGTCGCCGCCATTTTCACACGTGCATTGAGATTGATAGGGAGAGGACGTGGCTGGCGTCCTCTCCATTTATAATTGTAGAAGAGACAGTTGATTGCTTGTTTTATTACTAATTGTGGGGAGGATTGGGGAGCAGCTGTTAGGACTCGGAGTAGAGTGCAGAGTTTTGCTGATAGTGACCACCAGTTTTTTTTTATCCGTTCTCTGCCTGAAAAAAACGCTCCATACCATATCTGTGCTCAGTGTGCTGCATGATATATCTGTGCTGAGTGCTCACACTGCTTAATTGTGGGGACTGGGGAGCAGCTATAGCAGGAGTATAGTGCACAGTTTTGCTGACAGTGACCACCAGTATACGTTTGTCTGCCTGAAAAACACTCCTGTGGTGGCTTTTTTTTATACTAGTTTAGCAGTCTGCTGACAGTGTCCACCAGGTCCATTATACTGTATATAGCAGTACGGTAGGCCACTGCTGTACCTACCTCTGTGTCGTCACTCGTCGTCCATAAGTATACTACCATCCATCTACATTGTATACCTGTGGTGGCTTTTTTTTTTATACTAGTAGTACTAGTTTAGCAGTCTGCTGACAGTGTCCACCAGGTCCATTATACTGTATATAGCAGTACGGTAGGCCACTGCTGTACCTACCTCTGTGTCGTCAGTCACTCGTCATCCATTAATAATAATAAGTATACTATCCATCCATCTACATTGTATACCTGTGGTGGTTTTTTTTTTATACTAGTAGTACTAGTTTAGCAGTCTGCTGACAGTGTCCACCAGGTCCATTATAGTGTATATAGCAGTACGGTAGGCCACTGCTGTACCTACCTCTGTGTCGTCAGTCACTCGTCCATAAGTATACTATCCATCCATCTACATTGTATACCTGTGGTGGCTTTTTTTTTTATACTAGTAGTACTAGTTTAGCAGTCTGCTGACAGTGTCCACCAGGTCCATTATACTGTGTATAGCAGTACGGTAGGCCACTGCTGTACCTACCTCTCTGTCGTCAGTCACTCGTCATCCATTAATAATAATAAGTATACTATCCATCCATCTACATTGTATACCTGTGGTGTCTTTTTTTCTTTATACTAGTAGTACTAGTTTAGCAGTCTGCTGACAGTGTCCACCAGGTCCATTATACTGTATATAGCAGTACGGTAGGCCACTGCTGTACCTACCTCTGTGTCGTCACTCGTCGTCCATAAGTATACTACCATCCATCTACATTGTATACCTGTGGTGGCTTTTTTTTATACTAGTAGTACTAGTTTAGCAGTCTGCTGACAGTGTCCACCAGGTCCATTATTATATAGCAGTACGGTAGGCCACTGCTGTACCTACCTCTGTGTCGTCAGTCACTCGTCCATAAGTATACTATCCATCCATCTACATTGTATACCTGTGGTGGCTTTTTTTTTATACTAGTAGAACTAGTTTAGCAGTCTGCTGACAGTGTCCACCAGGTCCATTATACTGTATATAGCAGTACGGTAGGCCACTGCTGTACCTACCTCTGTGTCGTCAGTCTCTCGTCATCCATTAATAATAATAAGTATACTATCCATCCATCTACATTGTATACCTGTGGTGGCTTTTTTTCTTTATACTAGTAGTACTAGTTTAGCAGTCTGCTGACAGTGTCCACCAGGTCCATTATACTGTATATAGCAGTACGGTAGGCCACTGCTGTACCTACCTCTGTGTCGTCACTCGTCGTCCATAAGTATACTACCATCCATCTACATTGTATACCTGTGGTGGCTTTTTTTTTTATACTAGTAGTACTAGTTTAGCAGTCTGCTGACAGTGTCCACCAGGTCCATTATACTGTATATAGCAGTACGGTAGGCCACTGCTGAACCTACCTCGGTGTCGTCAGTCACTCGTCATCCATTAATAATAATAAGTATACTATCCATCCATCTACATTGTATACCTGTGGTGGCTTTCTTTCTTTATACTAGTTTAGTAGTTTGCTGACGGTGTCCACTAGGTCCATTTATTATACTGTATATAGCAGTACGGTAGGCCACTGCTGTACCTACCTCTTTGTCGTCACTCGTCGTCCATAAGTATACTATCCATCCATCTACATTGTATACCTGTGGTGCCTTTTAGTTGTGCGCATTAAAATATGGAGAACAAAAATGTGGAGGTTAAAAAAATAGAGAAAGATCAAGATCCACTTCCACCTCGTGCTGAAGCTGCTGCCACTAGTCATGGCCGAGACGATGAAATGCCATCAACGTCGTCTGCCAAGGCCGATGCCCAATGTCATAGTACAGAGCATGTAAAATCCAAAACACAAAAGATCAGTAAAATGACCCAAAAATCAAAATTAAAAGCGTCTGAGGAGAAGCGTAAACTTGCCAATATGCCATTTACGACACGGAGTGGCAAGGAACGGCTGAGGCCCTGGCCTATGTTCATGGCTAGTGGTTCAGCTTCACATGAGGATGGAAGCACTCATCCTCTCGCTAGAAAAAAGAAAAGACTTAAGCTGGCAAAAGCACAGCAAAGAACTGTGCGTTCTTCGAAATCACAAATCCCCAAGGAGAGTCCAATTGTGTCGGTTGCGATGCCTGACCTTCCCAACACTGGACGGGAAGAGCTTGCGCCTTCCACCATTTGCACGCCCCCTGCAAGTGCTGGAAGGAGCACCCGCAGTCCAGTTCCTGATAGTCAAATTGAAGACGTCAGTGTTGAAGTACACCAGGATGAGGATATGGTTGTTGCTGGCGCTGGGGAGGAAATTGACAAGTAGGATTCTGATGGTGAGGTGGTTTGTTTAAGTCAGGCACCCGGGGAGACGCCTGTTGTCCATGGGAGGAATATGGCCATTGACATGCCTGGTCAAAATACAAAAAAAATCAGCTCTTCGGTGTGGAATTATTTCAACACAAATGCGGACAACAGGTGTCAAGCCGTGTGTTGCCTTTGTCAAGCTGTAATAAGTAGGGGTAAGGACGTTAACCACCTCGGAACATCCTCCCTTATACGTCACCTGCAGCGCATTCATCATAAGTCAGTGACAAGTTCAAAAACTTTGGGCGACAGCGGAAGCAGTCCACTGACCAGTAAATCTCTTCCTCTTGTAACCAAGCTCCTGCAAACCACACCACCAACTCCCTCAGTGTCAATTTCCTCCTTACCCAGGAAAGCCAATAGTCCTGCAGGCCATGTCACTGGCAAGTCTGACGAGTCCTCTCCTGCTTGGGATTCCTCTGATGCATCCTTGAGTGTAACGCCTACTGCTGCTGGCGCTGCTGTTGTTGCTGCTGGGAGTCGATCGTCATCCCAGAGGGGAAGTCGGAAGACCACTTGTACTACTTCCAGTAAGCAATTGACTGTCCAACAGTCCTTTGCGAGGTAGATGAAATATCACAGCAGTCATCCTGCTGCAAAGCGGATAACTGAGGCCTTGGCAGCCTGGGCGGTGAGAAACGTGGTTCCGGTATCCATCGTTAATTCAGAGCCAACTATAAAGTTGATTGAGGTACTGTGTCCCCGGTACCAAATACCATCTAGGTTCCATTTCTCTAGGCAGGCGATACCGAAAATGTACACAGACCTCAGAAAAAGACTCACCAGTGTCCTAAAAAATGCAGTTGTACCCAATGTCCACTTAACCACGGACATGTAGACAAGTGGAGCAGGGCAGACTCAGGACTATATGACTGTGACAGCCCACTGGGTAGATGTATTGCCTCCCGCTGCAAGAACAGCAGCGGCGGCACCAGTAGCAGCATCTCGCAAACGCCAAATCGTTCCTAGGCAGGCTACGCTTTGTATTACCGTTTTCGAGAATACGCACACAGCTGAAAACCTCTTACGGCAACTGAGGAAGATCATCGCAGAATGGCTTACCCCAATTGGACTCTCCTGGGGATTTGTGACATCGGACAACGCCAGCAATATTGTGCGTGCATTACATCTGGGCAAATTCCTGCACGTCCCATGTTTTGCACATACCTTGAATTTGGTGGTGCAGAATTATTTTAAAAACTACAGGGGCGTGCAAGAGATGCTGTCGGTGGCCAGAAGAATTGCGGGCCACTTTCTGCATTCAGGCACTGCGTACAGAAGACTGGAGCACCACCAAAAATACCTGAACCTGCCCTGCCATCATCTGAAGCAGGAGGTGGTAACGAGGTGGAATTCAACCCTCTTTATGCTTCAGAGGATGGAGGAGCAGCAAAAGGCCATTCAAGCCTATATATCTGGCCACGATATAGGCAAAGGAGGTGGAATGCACCTGTCTCAAGCGCAGTGGAGAATGATTTCAACGTTGTGCAAGGTTCTGCAACCCTTTGAACTTGCCACACGTGAAGTCAGTTCAGACACTGCCAGCCTGAGTCAGGTCATTCCCCTCATCAGGCTTTTGCAGAAGAAGCTGGAGACATTGAAGGAGGAGCTAAAACAGAGCGATTCCGCTAGGCATGTGGGACTTGTGGATGGAGCCCTTCATTCGCTTAACCAGGATTCACGGGTGGTCAATCTGTTGAAATCAGAGCACTACATTTTGGCCACCGTGCTCGATCCTAGATTTAAAACCTATGTTTTATCTCTCTTTCCAGCAGACACAAGTCTGCAGGGGTTCAAAGACCTGCTGGTGAGAAAATTGTCAAGTCAAGCGGAACGTGACCCGTCAACAGCTCCTCCTTCACATTCTCCCGCAACTGGGGGTGCGAGGAAAAGGCTAAGAATTCCGAGCCCACCCGCTGGCGGTGATGCAGGGCAGTCTGGAGCGAGTGCTGACATCTGGTCCGGACTGAAGGACCTGCCAACGATTACTGACATGTCGTCTACTGTCACTGCATATGATTCTCTCACCATTGAAAGAATGGTGGAGGATTATATGAGTGACCGCATCCAAGTAGGCACGTCAGACAGTCCGTACGTATACTGGCAGGAAAAAGAGGCAATTTGGAGGCCCTTGCAGAAACTGGCTTTATTCTACCTAAGTTGCCCTCCCTCCAGTGTGTTCTCCGAAAGAGTGTTTAGTGCAGCCGCTCACCTTGTCAGCAATCGGCGTACGAGGTTACTTCCAGAAAATGTGGAGAAGATGATGTTCATTAAAATGAATTATAATCAATTCCTCCGTGGAGACATTCACCAGCAGCAATTGCCTCCAGAAAGTACACGGGGACCTGAGATGGTGGATTCCAGTGGGGACGAATTAATGATCTGTGAGGAGGGGGATGTACACAGTGAAAGAGGTGATGAATCGGACGATGAGGAGGAGGTGGACATCTTGCCTCTGTAGAGCCAGTTTGTGCAAGGAGAGATTGATTGCTTCTTTTTTGGTGGTGGCCCAAACCAACCAGTCATTTCAGTCACAGTCGTGTGGCAGACCCTGTCACTGAAATGATGGGTTCGTTAAAGTGTGCATGTCCTGTTTATACAACATAAGGGTGGGTGGGAGGGCCCAAGGACAATTCCATCTTGCACCTCTTTTTTCTTTAATTTTTCTTTGCATCACGTGCTGTTTGGGAAGTATTATTTTGAAGGGCCGTCCTGAGTGACACTGCAGTGCCACTCCTAGATGGGCCAGATGTTTGTGTCGGCCACTTGGGTCGCTTATCTTAGTCACACAGCTACCTCATTGCGCCTCTTTTTTTCTTTGCATCATGTGCTGTTTGGGGAGTATTTTTTTGAAGGGCCATCCTGCGTGACACTGCAGTGCCACTCCTAGATGGGCCAGGTGTTTGTGTCGGCCACTTGTGTCGCTTAGCTTAGTCACACAGCCACCTTGGTGCGCCTCTTTTTTTCTTTGCATCATGTGCTGTTTGGGGACAATTTTTTGGAAGGGCCATCCTGTCTTGATTGACACTGCAGTGCCACTCCTAGATGGGCCAGGTGTTTGTGTCGGCCACTTGTGTCGCTTAGCTTAGTCACACAGCCACCTTGGTGCGCCTCTTTTTTTCTTTGC